>NC_090777.1:28630000-28991250 GCF_040054535.1 Antennarius striatus | reverse complement strand
TAAAAAAAATATCTTAACTGGACATTCTATGGTGGTATAAAGAACATGCAAATGCATATTATGACATTTTGCACTAATTTGCACACATCCTTGCACAAATATCCTTTCCTGTAGCTGTGATGCACAAACACACAAAGTGAGCGACACATCGCAAACACATAACGCTGGGCGAAAGCTTCGCGACCAAACGGGCTCCTGAGGGACCCTGACAGTCCAGCAGCTGTCATCGCAGTCAAAAGGCAACATTAGCTGTAGGTAATACAGCGCCAGCGCGACGCGCGTGACTGGACGCCGCACTCCCACAATGCCTTCCTGCAGTCATTCTGCTCCAGCTTCAAACACATTTATCCCACATTTAAACATCAAGTGTAGAATATCTGTCGTTGCACGGCTGTCTTTGATGATGACAGCATAAGAGCCGCATCACGTTGACTAAAAACAGGTTGTAGGCGACTACATAACATAACAATGTGCTGACTTGATGACCCGCTCATTTCATTCAGGGCGCTCGAGGCTATCCTATCCATCATACAATTAAAAATGTAGGTTAAATATGGGGGGCTGCTCTGTCGATGACAGTGAAATCACAATTCTATTTTCAGATGTAAAACTTTATTTATAAACCAGGCACTACCAAACCCGGTTGAAGTATCTGCTCCAATTACAAATGGAAAGACACGCAGAGCAGGCGGTTGAGAGCATTCACATTTGAATCTCTTTCAAGTCATCAGATCCATAACATATCTATAGATTACCAATGTATAAACAGAGGGAACACTGGAGGACTACATGGAGAAGCTCGTCAGATTAACCACATATGTAGGTGTCAATAATCCAGGTGAACGCCGAAGTCTTCGCTCCACACAGACCGAAAACAAACTGACCCCATTTCTTCAGACCAAATGTGGTTCTCTTACCAATGCTGTTCTTGGTGTCTCTCCTCAGACCACACAGCATGGTTGGAGTTGAGGCGGCTCAGTCACACTCAGGAAGCAACCTTTGCTGTTTTGTTGTAGTGGACAGAAAGCTGAGGTTTCACCTCAAGTAAAAAAAAGTAGGTGAGAGAGAGAGTCTCAGCCACTCAGACGGAGCACCATCTTCAATCCATCGCCCCGAATCCAGCATTTCCTTAACCCATGTCCTTCCCCAGTGAAACCCATCGATGAACTGAGCTCCAAAGGGCAAATTCTGATCCTCAGATGTTCCTCTAATTCCCTTCCTCTTTTTCAACTTGTTGACAAAAAAAAGATGCCTTTTCTCCTTAATCCTCCAAAAAAAAATAAAAAATCAATCTAATCTGTGTTCTCCTTCAAAATCCAAAGCAGGGAGGAAAAATGGTTCACGTCCCGTGATGCTTCCCATCTCGCTCTGGTTCTATTTTGAGCTATTCTTACTAATCATTTGTCCTTTTCCAGAGGGTTTATCCTCCCCTGTTCATACCCTCACATGAGCTCAACCCTTCTTCCTCACACAGAGCTGGAGCGTGTTTGCTCCCTCTCTCTCCCTCTGCCAGAGGGGTTCGGTGAGGCAGACACACACTGAAGTCGCTCCCTCCCCCTGCACATACACACACACACACACATACACACACTCCAACACACTCATGCACACACACACACACACACTCACACACATGCAATCTTTATCCGTTTACCACCAAGTCAAACACCCCTCGTGTGCACATCCTCAAAGCCACCCACACACTCACACACACATGAAGATCGACACGACAGTCACTCTCAGCAGAATTAACACCACCTGCACATTGATGGTGAGCTCAAGACCTACACAGAGGCGCATTTTTTTTGTCACATTGTGACTGCACCCATTTTAAAAGAGCTTTCATCTGCTAGTATTTCTCCCTCACACCCACAGAGGCAGAGAGCGAGAGGAAAAGAGGCACATAAATGGAAAATGCATATGCAAAATATTTCCTGTGCAAAACAGCTGCATGTCTCAGAACATGTCAGGGTGCGATTCATGTAAAAGCGTAGTTGTGTCGTACGAAAAGGCAGTGACAGGTTCGACTTTTTCATCACGCTGTGATCGTGTGAAAATGAAAGGAGTGCAAAAAGGAAGCAAAAGAAAAAGAAAAATGCTATTAATAATCAGAGTGATTGTGTGAAAATTCCTCCCAGGCTCCACGTCTCTGGTTTCGTCTAATCTCGGGGCCCCTCGCAAAACACAAAGGGACTAATTGCTCTGCTGAGTGACCCCTCGCCCCACACCTGTCTCTGCATTTGTCACAAGATCAAGCCTCGACGACGGCCACTTCCTGGCCCCCACCCCCATCCACCCCCACCCTACCCACAAACACCCTCCTCTAAACTCACTGGCAGCCCCTCTGGATTTGTTCTGCCTCATTTGTCTTGGTCACTGCAGAAAAATTGTTGGTGGTGGGGGGTGTGCAATACCTGCAAAAACACACAACACGCTTAAATTTTAGGAAATTCTTAACATGGAATTAAAGCGTCGCTTTCATATCTTTCATAAATGCATAATTTGCATAATGTAAAGTGGTTAAAATGATTTTACCACATTTATGTCGATGTCGTGTGAAGCTTAATTGGTCTGTTTCTGTTTAAAAAAACTCTTTTTTGTGTAGATAATTTCCTCTGGGAATTAAGTTCTTTCTCCCCGTTTACATTAAGAGTGAATGAAGCGTTTCAGAGCGAGACTCATTCATTTTCAACAGAATACAAAAAGAGACAGAGGAGTGTGTTGGAGTGATAGAGGCCTCAGCAAAGATCACGTTCCAAAAATAAAAATTCTGTTGCACTTCTTCTGGATCCAATATGGTGTTTGATATAAATAGGATGATGATGTGATTATACTAAAAAAAACAGAATAATTGCAGTGACTTTTGACAAACAGAGGTGAAACCAGAAAAGAAGTAGTGGATGCAACAGATGTTAACTGTTCAAATGATCTGTGTGCAAAAATCTAATCTTTTGAAAATATCCTACATTCTCTATACATATGGAGAAAATAAAGATTGTGAACCCGAACCTACTCGACTCAAACCGACCACACTGCCATCTCATGGAGATCCAATCCGGTTGCAGGAGTCACAAAATAAAAGGACCAATTCACTTGTCAGCTGGTGTCAGTGCTGACTGACTAAAAGCATAAATCGTTGATGCTGCACACATGCCAGCATAATTTATTTTTAGATTCAATGAATTAGATGCCATTTTCCAGGTGGGGAATTTATCCAAGCACAAAACTCTTTTCTAAAACTACATTTAACGTCTTACACGTGTTTTGGTCTAGATTAAAAACCACAATCTACCTACCTTTATTTCTTCCCCTTATGACGCCCAGTCGACACCTGAGAGACAAGGAGAACATCTTCCTCTGTCCTTTTACGCACCGGCTGCCTTTCCTAAAGGGATCCGTCTGAGGGAAAGCGAAGGAGAGCTGCTGGGAGCCGAGATGCCCCTTTCCAAACACAAGCCTTGCTGACATGTTCATTTTTCTGATCAGTGACAAGGAAAAAACCGTTTCCGTCCTCTTCCTGTTACTCCATCTCCTCCACACTGGAGTACAGTTTTCGTTCTCCTCTCCTCTGTTGGAAAACTTCCAGCCTGCCCACTCGAGTCAATCTGAGCCACAGATCAGGGTCTCCAAAAGAAACTGAGGACCAACGCTGTGCACATCTTGGTGATTCACTTCCTTCAGTTACAAAACAGCCACAGGCTGACAGGCTAAAGAAACGTGGTGGTGTTTTTTTGCATCTCGATCAGCGCCAGTTTCCAGGAGCAGATGGCGCAGCGCTCAGGGTCGTGGCGCACAGCCTGGCTGCCAGAAAGCGTTGGAAAACTTCGCTGCAGGGAAGCATCTCCGAGCGGAATAAATTATATACATGAAGCCATTTCAAGGCAATAACTTCTGTTTATGTATTGGTATCACAACAGTTTATTATTCACCTGTTAAAGTGCTGGAGTCTAAACCTGTAAGGCGGTTTATTCCTCATAGTCTCTATTAATACAGCTGTGTGAATCCGGGCTCAGGTTATTTTAACCATGTGAACTAAATGGGTTCAGCTTTGCCTTGATGGTTCATTCATTTCACTGTGAAGCTTTTATAAGTTTCCCCTCAATGAGAAACTTATGACAAAATCGTGACGTCATGGGGACTACAACCCCTAATTAAGAACCCTGTGATCCACTGAAGTACTGAAGAACAACCACCACTGTGGACTAAATTCAAGATTTCATATTCTTTTGTTTAAAAATATATTCATTCATTGTATTTATTACTAATATTCTGATGTTTATAGTTTCCTTTTCATAATTTGTTAGCTGCAAAATTATGAACTAAAATTGCGAATTTATAGCCCATTTGATTGGAGGGCTACATTTACATTTTATAATTTAAAAATATTTTCCTCAACATTGTGACGTTTTCCAGTACACAAAATTACTAATACTGTATTTTAGCAATTTTCTCCACACATTTGGATGACTTCCAAGTTTGTTCATCCAAGCTGGAGTCGTGTACTCTATACACCCTCCAGCAGCATAATAATGATTTTTAGAGCCAAACAAGCTGTTTTAGACATTAGGTCCAGAATGTCATTCTACAGATTCATAAATTCTCCTATGGCCACACAACAGGCATTAAAACCTGAACCAGATCCAGATTCCTCCCTTAAACAGAAATGCAGTTCCTAATCTTTAATTTGCATGTAAAATTTAGTCTTTCAAAATGCTGTTAGAATATTCATGTCCTTCCTCTTCTGTAAATGGATTACTCACATCTCAGGTCAGTGCTGCACCTGTTCTCTATTTCAGAAACTAGAGTTCCTTTGACTGTGAAAAACATGAAAACCTAGTTTGCATAATTCTGAGTTAGCGAGCCCGGAGTACAGGCTCAGCTGTGACCCCACTTCTCAACTCCAATATTTCAGAACAGAAACAAACAAACTGAGCCTCTCCTTCATGACTTTAATTCATGCTTGGAAATCTTCTGGGTTTCACATGTCAAACATTTACTGATTTGTACAACATTCTGCTAACAAGCAAGTTAAGTAAAGAAAAGGATTCTGGGGCGCTTAAATTTGAAAGCATTTATTGTGAATGAACAGTTTATTCGTTCTCCTCACTCCTGAGCCTGGCGTTGGGGTTGGTGATCTTGATGGCCAGCTGAGCTGCCCTCTCCACAATCACTTTCCTGTTCTTGGAGGACACATTGTGGGCGATCTCTGCACAGTGAGTCCTACAAAGAGGGAGGGAAAGGAAAGCCAGACATGAATAAATACTGTTGGAGCTTTTGGTCAGTTTATTTACATTTCCTGGTTTTTTCTGTGAACATTTTAATGAAATCAAGAGAAGCAATTCTTGACAAAACAAATCCTTGAAGCTGGAACCTCTTACTTACCCGTAATTCAGACATTATAGTGCCAACTGCCCTTTTAATTCCCTTTTTTATTGCTATTGTCTTATTTCTGTCATCACCATTGTCTTTTTAAATTAGTGGTTTTCACTTGTTTTGAAATTACTTGTTTCTTGCACATCTGTCCTCTGAATTTTCCATCTTGCGCATGTTACGCCTTATGAAACCATTTTCTCTATTGTTGTAAACATTTGCTATAAGAAGGTGCTTCGTGATGTTATTCACATGTAAGTAATTACATTTTATAATTATGTCCCAGTACAAGTTTTACCTAGGTGGTGGAAAATAACCTGAAAACATTTTTCCATTCAATCATGAAAAACTGAGCATTCTGAAGATTTTATGTTGATACGAGCAACAAATACAAACCTTGTTTCCAAGGTAACAACTGCTAAATAAACCAAAATTCACATATGCAAAGCCAGTTTCCAATGGCAGCTTGAGATCCCCCTTCAAAACATGTAAGAAATGCACCGAGTTTTGTCAAACTGTTTTTCAAGGAGACGTGGATACCGTATCCCGTTACATACATAGGGCTGAACTCGTATTCCTCTGGCAGAGGCATAAATTACGAGTGGATTTAGTTTGCCCTACTAGTCACTGCATGTCCTATAACGTGTCTCGTGAAGACTGGCACATTGAGACATCGATGTCAAAACAACAGTCTGGCAGCCATTCATCTATTGCCACATTTTTGCAGCCTGATCACAAAAGCATCTCAGTGAGCTCAGTTTGTGCTGAACCCCAGCATTTCTTCAGCTTGGGCTGATACTGTCATTCAATGCTGTTTAGTGTTAAACAGATGGCAAAACCCAAATGTTTCACTTGACACAGGTATCTTCAAATTTTGGTACAGGTACAGTCTCCTCCGATAAAAATTAAAACGAGGAAGTTTCAAATGTAGTCTGCTACATGGGCCCTGCTAAATAGCTCACATTACGCTAGAATAAAAAGTCCTATGGTTTTTGAATTGTATGTTCCTTTTCCAGACAAAAATTCCAACCTTCCTGAATTTTTTTTTTTTTTTAAATTCAATTAAAATTCACGTTTGTAAGTTGCTATTTTCATGCTCCATGCTCAGTCAAACTAAACTGAGATGACTCATGGATTAATCCATGATGAACAAAATAATCGCATTGCCCTTTCTTGTAATTTACATAAATGCAGCATTAACAAAACTTTTCCTTTGAGCTGCAAGCAATTCTTTCTTGATTTGACGTGTTAGACTTTCGATTCTTAGATTGCAGTTCTGCAATATATATTATTCATATGCCTGCTCCAGTATGTTAGTCGTGTTCATAAATCTTGGTTTAAAAATAAACTAATAGGTTAATTCGACAAAATTTAGTCTCCAACCATCTACATCACCGTGATCAACACCAAATAAATTGTTTTCTATAGTTTACAGAACACAAAAAGAAAAAGGGGTGATTGAAGGAGTCCTGGAAGTAAAATTGTTCAACAGACCACTGATGATTACATGTGGGGACTAGAATAATTAATGTACAACTTACTTGTTACTCATCATCAGGACCTCAAGCTCCTTAACATTATGGACCAAGAACTTCTTAAAACCAGTGGGCAGCATGTACTTGGTCTTCTTGTTACTACCATAACCGATGTTGGGCATCAGCATCTGGCCCTTGAACCTCCTGCGTACCCTGTTGTCGATACCTCTGGGCTTACGCCAGTTTTTCTGTTGGACATAAGACACACATTTAATGATAAACAGTCAAAGCAGGAATAGAACCGGGATCTTAATGTCTTTTACAGTAAAGTCTCTTACCGCAATCTTCACATATCTGTCAGACTGATGGCGAATGAACTTCTTGGTACGCTTTTTGACAATCTTGGGTTTGGTGAGGGGCCTGAGGGCTGCCATGACGACTGCAAAAAAAATGACAGAAGTGTTTTAACACTACACCACAAGGTACTATTTACCTGACATTTGCTGGTATCTATCATCAGTAGGTTACTAACCCTACGTAAACCTGTAAAGACCTGTCAAAATATTTTACATTAAATTATCCGCTCAGATGTCTACAACTATTTCAATGCCTGTATTTGTACTATTAAAACTCATGACACGCAAATTGTGGAATAAGACTCAAACGTGTAGCTTTGAGCAACACGGCTAGTGAGCTAGCTTCCGCTGCTAGTTAGGCTAGCCAAGTAACAACAGTACACCATTTCATGCAACACTCTTAACAATATAAACTGGACAGAAATAATAACGAGAAATGAATCACATTTCATGTGCTGGTTATTTCATTACGTTAGCTGTAGGCCACGTTTTACAGCGGGTTGTTCTGATTACTACCCATGGGGAGATCGCTAGCAGCTAGTTAGCCAATTTAGGAGCAGCACCTTATACCAGATTTGTTTTAGATCTGTATGAGTTTGTAAAAATTGTCGCTATTAACTCATATATGTAGTGTGAACACCCAAGATAAGTAAACTACTTCGATGTGGCCAAATAGTGCAATATATCCTAAGGATTACGTTAGATTGTATAGGCTCACCCGCCGACGTAAATCCAGAAAGGACTTCAGCAACGGCGGAAGGAAGGAAAAGGACTTCCGTGTGTATCGTGGAGGACTATGGGTACTGTAGTTTAAAAAAAAGTATTACGTTCTGTCACATTTAGGTTCTTTTATTGAAACAATGTGGATGTTGTATTGTTTGTCGTTTTTTTGAACGTTTCATGATTGTTTTTTTAAAAAAATATACACATGTTTCTCTCAGATTTGTTTACTGCTGAAGCAAAATTTGCTCACTTCCTGAACAGATATTTACATTTTTACAAAAACACAACAACACAAAACTGATGGACTTCTTTAGGACTTAAGTTGTACTCAGAAACTGGACCAGATCAAACACACACAAACACACCCACACACACGCATGCATGCACGCACGCACGCACACACACACACACACACACACAGATTTCTGTTCCTTTTCAAGAAGAGGAGGAAGTATTTGAGAGGCCTGGTTCATACCTGGGTGGGAAGAGCTAAAAGGAAATTATTTGCTTATTATCACATGATGACTGATGTTTGTTCGTGAATAGAGCACGACTGGACTTTTTGTAGTTCTTTATTTTGTTGCTTTCCAGCCAATTGTAATGGAACGTCAGCCCTTAGTACGGTAAGTTTATATTTAATTTACTTGAACTAAAGGCATTTTTCTCACAATGTCTAAGTTTTATTTTCTGTTACTTCCAGCCACCCAAGCCAAAGCTATGGCTTGGCTAATCCAGGTTATGTACCAGCTGCAATGGGAGCACCTGCTGCACTCAACCCATCCATCCATTCGTCCATCCATCCGTCCATCCATCCGTCCATCCATCCGTCCATCCATCCATCTTCTTCCTCTTTTCCCGCTACAGGGATTCTGGGGGCTCCTAGAGCATGTCCCATTGGTGCACAGGCGACAGTTGGGGGAACACCCTGGAGGCATCGCCAGTTCATGGCACCAGGTAATATCCACTATGGTGTAAATTCTTGCATGTTAATTTAAATTAGTTTTGCCTCGATGTGTGGATGCAGTCATACAACAGATATAATCGATAGTGAAATCATGTTTCTTCTTCTTTCTTCTGATTCTGATTGTGACGCTGATTGAAATTCAGTCCCTAACTTTTTCATTGAGCCGGTAGTTTGTTAAAGGCATAAAAACTTTAAATCATTTCACTTTTTTAAAGCTAACAACCATGGATGACTGAGCTGGTTCTTCTGGTTTGTTTCAGCAAAGTTCGCCCCACCCGTAGCTGCTTACGCCGGTCCCAGCACTCCTCCTGCCAGTATGTTCGACAACATGCCAGGTTACGAGGGGACACTGGCAGGAGAAGGAGGTTAGTATGAGGATCCACTCCTTAGTGTTTCTATTGTAACAAAAATCCATCAAGCCATATTCACTCTCTTGGCACTTTGGAGCATAGTGCATCTGATGCAGTCCAATACAACAGCTCTGCCACATGTTCAACCGCATGCAGCTCTTAAGCTCAGTTTCGGGCTGCATGGGAGAACTTTTAAGTGTTGGTATTGAAGGTGCACAACAATCAAAATTCTGGTCATGTAAAATCAAGTTAAGCTTCAAGATATTTTCACTAATATGTTACATGTTGGCGGCCTGGTGGCGCTGTTGTTGTCTCACAGCAAGACGGTAAAGAGTTTGATTTCTTTCTGTCAGGAGTTTGTTTGTTCTGCCCGTGTGTGTGGGTTCTCTTCGGGTTCTCCAGCTTCTTCCCATCTCCATAAACATGCATCCCAGGAAATTATCATTATAATTGTCCGTAGGTATGCGTGTGCCGCTATGTGTGCCTTCAGTTTGCTGTACATTCTGCTTTATCTTTGAACTTTTCTTGTTTTGATGTGAACTGTATGTCTGGTTGGTTTTGTTTTAGTTTTTGTCTCTTTTGTCTAGATTTGTGGATTTTGTCCCAATATACTGTATTTCACAGAAAGGAAATTAATGTAAGTTTTCTCCTGTGTTGTGCAGCTTCTGGTCAGATTTGATCAAAGTTAAATCATTATTATGAAGCGGTTGCTGGTGTTGGTGTAGTATTGAAGTGCATTATGGTGAAATGCATTTCTAATGCCCATGGCTTCCCCTTGATGAGAATGAAGTGACTCCAAACACCTTCATAAAATCCAGAATGACTCCATCACACGCTGAACCCCAGATATTAAGATTTATGCAAAACTAATAATCTCCTGACAATGTAAGAAAAAAGTTAACATACGGCACAGTTTATGATTGAGTAGCTGCTTTGAATGTCACAAGAAACCCAATGAGGTGGCCAGTGAGCACATATTCAGTCATTTCTCAAGTGAAAAAAAGAATGAAACTGTAAAAAAAATAAAAATGTCTCCTTCAGGTGGATTTCTTCTTCCTCCCATGCCTGCTGCTCCTCCTCCTCCTCAGCCTGAGCCGAGACCTGAGCAATCAAACTGGAAGTAAGAGTCATTTTTTAACATGTCATCCAATGTTAATTCAAATCATGTTCCATAATCTAAACTAAGTACTCCACATGCAATGGAAGCCTACACTTTCCTTTACATCAGGGGTTCCCAACCCCCGGCCCGCGGACCGGTACCAGTGGGTCATTTGGTACCAGGCCGCACAGAATTGGAAATCGCTATATTTCAAAATAAACCTCATCAGTGCAGTCACTTCAATCAAGTTTTTAATATAAGTATTTCTAACAATTATTTCGTTTACAGAGATATTGATGATCAATTCATGAACAAATGGTTGTTTATTGTCTGTTGATGTCTGCCTTTACATAAAACCACTGCGGATAATTTATTATTAGACTACAGCTCCCCTGGCGTCATTAATGATTATGGAGCAAATGGACATCGGTCCGTGAAAATATTGTCTTAGATGAGGCCGGTCAGTTACGCAGAAAAGGTATTGCATCTGTTTCCTGTTTGTCAACAGTATTCCATCTATAACTGAAGATACTGCCCGAGACGCATTTGCCCTTTTTGCCTCCAGCAAATGTTGCTACAGTTCAGCACCAGCAAAGGAGGGTATAATCACCGGCATGGAGGCATTCAACACCTACAGGGTAAGAGAATGTCTACTCATATAAATGTATTACTTGTGTGATGGGGCATTGATAAATTTCATATAGCCATATAGAATAGGGAAGTTCATCTTGATTTCTTCACCCTTATTTTTTAGTACCGTCTGGAAACCTTCACTGAATCCAGATCTACTAAGTGGACTCTTAAGCCATTCAGTGGTAAAACTCTTACTACCTTGTTTGGGAGTGTAGTCGGGTACAGCACTGACTATCTAATAGTTTGCTTTATTTGAATCAGGTCAGCCGGTGGATGCTTTCGCTCAACCACCTCCAGGCCCTTGGGATGTTCCTGCCAAGACTCCCAGATTTTTTCATAATGACAAAGAGGTTATCAGAGTTCCCTACACGTCATCTGTGAAGGTAAATGAATGAATGAATGAATGAATCTGTGGTGAAGACGATGCTCCTGTAAATGCTGTTGGAGATTTTTCATAACTAGAAACACATTCTGTGCAGCCCTGCCATGTTTGTGTGGGACTGGGGAGAAAACCATGCAAACAGTGTGCCGGTGCTGGTAATGTAAGTAGAATCCACAGACTTCATTGAATTTGTTACTTCAGGACTTTGAGTCAGACCATCTGATCATGATGACTTAATTTTGCTGCTGTTTAGAAAGTTTGTTGGGTGTGCAATGGATCTGGTTACACCCTAACAGGTAGTTGTTGTTCCCCCTGCATGGGCAGAGGAAGAAACAAGTAAGTACTCTCACACAAATTCATCCATTAGTTTTCTAATGAGGCATCAGTTACAGTAAGGACAGACCAGTTTGAACTTATTTAGCTGATATTCTACTATACTATGCTTTGCTATGCTAAACTATATAATAGCACACTATACTAACTTAATTTTATACTATACAGGGAGTTCCCAACTTATGAACACCATAGGTGCCAAGAGGCTGTTTGTAAGCCGAATTGCCTTTAAGCTGTTATTTGTTAAATTTCAATCTATAACGGATGAACGAACTGGAGAATATTATTGAAGATGCGTGTATGGAGTGCTGCTTATTGTGGGTCGCTGCTGAGAGGGGAACTAGTCGGATGTGGCACATGGTTCAAAATACGATCTTGCAAATGCAGTATGGTGTATGAATCCGCAGTTGTTAAAATGTACGAATGTTCGTCAGTCGAATGTTCGTATCTCAGGGAGCACATGTGCTATACAGTACTGTACTACACTATACTACACTATGCTATAGTCTATATACTTTTTATCAATGTATTCACAGTTGCAGCTTCTGTCACGGACAAGGTTCATCACAATGTGGGACCTGTAGGGGAAAACAACAACTCCTGGTCTACATCAGCCTCACTGTGAAACGGTTCTGCTTCCTCCACACAGTTTCTACTAAGAATGATTTCCTTAAATAATACTTCCCAATTTAAATAATATATAAAGTATACAAATAAAAATATACCTGTATACAGTATATAAATAATAATATATACAGTATACAGTGCATAATCTCTTCTCAAAGTGAGGTGAAAGTCATTGTCATTCATGTTTAGTGCCCGTTTTTACTCATGTCATTGAATATTTTCTTCTCATGCACACATTTTCAGGACTAACAACATTGATAACTATGTTGTGGAACAGTCAAGCGGACTACAGATAGACAACCTCAGCAAAGTTTCTGGCAAGAAGCTTTTCAGAGAATCTCAGTACTTGGTAAATATCTCCCACTTTTTCAGGTGCCAAAAAGAGTGTCAAAATCCCTCTCCCAATTTACCCACATGCTTACAGGCCCCTTTTGTGTGTGTTATGTGATGGGGGCTCTACATATGTGTGTGGATTTATAAGGAGAGTAGAAAAATGTTTACCTGCTGGGCTTACCTGCTATCAGGAGGTTGTGTCTTCACATGTCACGCAATATAACGACTGTAACCTGTAGGATCTTTTTTTTTTTTCCAGTTTTCTGCTTGTCTTTTCAGTTACTTTACTCAAAAGTAACTAAACCTAACCCTTATTCTAACCCTTACTTTCCAATGCATGGATGTCCCCAATGACCCACTGTAGCTGAAAGTGATTGAAGCTGCCGATGTCCAGCAAAGCTGTTCAAATTAATCCACTGGACTGTAAGAAAGTTTCTTGAAAACGTTTCACCTCTGATCCAAGAGGCTTCTTCAGTTCTGAGCTTCAGTTCTTCCAAACTGAAGAATCCCCTTGAATGAGAGGTGAAATATCTTCAAGAAACTTTTTAAAAGTCCATTGGATTGATTTAAACCATTTTGGATAACCATGACCTGGATAACTGAGAACCTACTCAGACATACTAATGTTAACATTTTTCTTCCACTATCTCTCTTCATCCTCCACTAGAATGTTGTAATTTGGCTTAATAACAACCAGCTAATGTATGTCCCTAAAAGTGCTGATAAACTGATTACAGTTACTCTGATCGTTCTCTCCAGGTGTTCCCGCTGATGGGTTTCCCTGACCAGGCAGTGGTGCAAGCTGCACAGCGTCTCGTCAGTGAACACCAGGCGAAGTACTCCCGAATATCACGTATTCTTCAACAGGTACTATTATGATTTAAAATATTATTATGAAATTGTTCAGTATTCTGATATAACCAGGTATTATTACCTGCTTATAACAATGGTGAGTTTTGTGTCTGTCTAACATGTTCATGTTTGCTGTTTTTTTGTCTGCAGCGTCAAACCATAGAGCTGATCCCTGTCACAAAGGTGACCTACACATGGAAAGGGAAATCCCACATTTACTTTGTTTACGGGAATGAGTTCAATGTTAGTGCAGACAACTACCCAGCCACCTGCTGCTGTTCTATAATGTAGATGTCATCGATGTAAATCATTTGTTATCTAAATTAGCCAGTTTTACTTGTGTATCACTTCCTACTATCCAGGAGTTCTGAAACATGTGAGCTGTCTTGGTTTTAGTGAAGTTTGATGTTGAGTGAAGTTAAAGATGTGTTTTTCCAGTGATCTGACACAAGTCAGTTGTGGAGATGAAGTCTTTTGACCAAATAATTTTCTGGGCCATGCAGAAAGTCACTTTACTGATGACTAACCTCCACAAAATCATTCATGTTAAGAAAGAAATGCAGTTTATTGTTACATTTTACTTGTATACATGCTTTGCAGAAAATAATTTCTTACTCATTCAGTGTAAACCATCATTTTAGTATAATAGCTGAATTCTGAATATTTTGCTTCATAACAGTTATAATTTTGTATCAACAATGAAAAACCACTGTTTGGTACCGAAAAACATTTTTTGTAGCAAATACACTTTCCGTATGATAAATATGAATCTGTACCCAATCACATATTTTTTGGTGTTTGGTAAGTTTTGTCAACTGTGTATGATTTTTCTGAAAAAACCCCCCAAAGCGCTGTATGTACTCTTGCTGCATTCGAATTGATCGTATAATCATTGTTTTGTTGTTTACTTATGTTGTCATTAATAGTGGACCGTCGTTTGTGACATGACGTGGGGACGTGTTCGCCATAATGATAATAAACCGTGAACACAAAGCTGCAATAAAGCAATATTAAGCCTTGGCTGTGATATACTAATAGTTACGTCGTCATTCATCGTGGATCAGCGCCAGTTTCCAGGAGGAGATGTCTTGGTATTCGGGGTTGTGGTGCACAGCTTGCTTCATTTTTAAGTATTTATTGTAAACATCATGTTGTAAAGATCATCATTTCTAAAAAATTATGTGAAGCAATTCTCGACAAAACAAATCCCTGCAGGTGGAGCATCTCATTCACCCCAGTTTTTCAGACATTACTTTTACGAAGACTGCCATCTTAATTGATAATTTATTGCTTTTATTGTGTAATTTTGTTGTCATTATAGTCTTTTTAAATTTGTGGTATTCACAGTTATTTTTAAACCACCTACTGTTTGTGGCACATTTCTGTCCTTTTTGAAATTTATATCTTTCATGTGTTAAACTTTAAAAAATTATCTTCTCTATTGTTGTAAACATTTGCCATAACTTTAATCCAGTACATTGGCAAAGTTGTTGTCTCACACATACTTTTAAGGCAGCCATTATTTGCAATCTCCAGCAAATGACCTTCTTGCATTGACATGCTGGATTCCATTCCTTAGTAATTTGTGGTTCTTTTGTGTTTCAGAGCTCAAATTCTTTTCAAACCAAAGACAGGTGATCGTTCACCAGCTGAGAGAATGAAGCTTGCGGCTCAGTCTCTTCCAAAATCCCAGCTAATGTTTGAAGCATGTTAAAAGTACCTACGTTCACGCGCCACCCCCACAACCAAGTTCGTCTGCAAATGTCAGGAGTTTGGCACAGGGAATGCAGAACTCAAATGCGCAACAAAAACCAGTTGAAGACCGATTTAATCCATAATAGAGGTTGGTACACAATTATTTTAGTTAATTTTTTTTTCAGACATGTTAATATAACAAACTTCACACCTTCATCACATTTACAACATGAACAACAACATCCAAAAAATAAAGGGCTGACGGGTCGAAGCCAATAGGCTTGTGAAATTCCCATCCCCCAGAATCAACACACACATCTCTCTCATTACAATATGTTGTCAGCCAATTCAGACATTAAATGTTTTCAACCAGTTCATCCATTGAATTGTGGCAGATGTTCATACTCTTATCCACTTCCAGGTATCAGCCTTTGTCCCAGATATAACCTAGAATATAGCCATGTTTACATTCTTCCTAGGAACACAAGGTTTGTTCACATCATAAATGGTCAAAACAAGAAGTTGACCTTGCCAGTGTTCTCAACCAGAATATAATGATCATATTCACCTCTTTCAGCGGACAGTGTTTATCTGAGAATTAACCAGTTTGTAACAGTTATACATGCTATTATATTGTCAAAAGGTATCAACATGCTCTTTAAAGTCTCAAACTTAATGTTATCCCTCCAAGCAGAAATATATAGGTTTTTTTGTTCATTAATCCATATTTCTGTGTTTGTGGTCTTCCATTTCCTCACAATGTTCCTCACAGTGGAAACTGACAGCTGCAATCTCTGAGATAGCTTTTTGTGGCCTTCCCTTAAACCGTAATGTTGAACAATCTTTGCTTTCAGGTCATTTAACAGTTGTTTGAGGCTCCCATGATGCCACTGAAATATCCTTTCTCATGATTGGTTTCACCTGTGCATGTAGGTCAAGGGTGTTCCAATAATTAGTCCTAGAGGTATTCAAATCAATAAAACAAGAGTGCCCAAATCTATACACCTGGCTACTTTTGTTTAACCAACTACAAGGCAGATCCTATAAACTTAATTTCACTTTTCAAATATCACTATGTTCATCTGCTAAATGATAAATAAACCGAAATTGCTGATCCGAACAACTAGTGATTGATAAAGGAAAATCTGCAAAATTATCGTAGATGATAGATGGATGTATAGATAGATAGATAGATAGATAGATATAGATTCTTCATCAGAGGGGAGGGAAGAGCGAACGGCCGATGGCTGATTGTGGGTACTGTATTTTTTTTTTTTTTTAAGCTTCACGTTCCGTCAACAGAATTTACTTTTCTCTCTAATAACTCTTTAATTTCAACAATCCAGAATTCATGTAATTTTTCATGGTTGTGTTTTCAAATGGACGCATGTTTAAATTTCCTCTCAGATTTCCGCTGAAGCAGAATTTGCGCACTTCCTGAACAGATCATTTATGGTAATTAGACGGACTTATTTGCGTCTTTCTAGACTGCTGAACCTCCTTATCAGCTGAGTAACGGTTTCTGCCTAGAAACCGGAGCAAAGCACACCCCCAAAAAATTAATCCTGCTCCTGATCGAGAAGAAGAGGAAGTAGATGAGAGGCATGATTCATACGTGGGGAGGAAGAGATCAAAGGTAATGATTTGCTTATTGTCACATGATAACTGATGTTAGTGCGTGAATAGAGCACGACTGGACTTTGTTTAGTTCCATGTTTAGTTGCTTTCCAGCCTTTGGTAATGGAACATCAGCCCTTATTATGGTAAGTGAATATGTAATGTACTTGAAACTAAACGCATTTTTCTCACGATATAAATTCCTTAAGTTTCGTTTCCCGTTACTTCCAGCCACCCAGGCCCCAGCTATGGCGTGGCCAATCCGGGTTATGTGCCCACTGCAACGGCAGCACCTGGTAAGATCCACCGGGGTGTAAATACATGTGAAAATAACATTGTTTTTGCGTCAATGTGTGGAAACAGTCGCTTAACTTTAACACACATACCAGCTCATTTCCGTAGTTGTTCAGTTCTGTGCGCGTACACATGTGGATGACGTCACTTTACGCGCAGTTCATTTGAGAGTAGGACGCTGTGGTGGTTGGAGGGATCTGTGCGCAACTTGGCTTTTTCTGAATAAAAACGCTTTAGGCGTCCGGTTCGTAAACTTTCTGGATCGTTTTTGCTGCAAATTGCGTCAGAATGGAAAATAACACGGAGGGAAAAGGTGAGTCTCGTTCACGACGCTGTCACAGGGTGTTGACATGGTGCGCATTCCACTTTTAAGAAGCATTTTATGTCAAGATTTACTCATTTAATTGTGACGCTGATTCAGATTCAGTCACTGGCTTTTTTTTTTTAATGGGCTGGTAGTTTGTTAAACGCATAAAACTTTAAACGATTTCACTTTTTCATAACTAACAACCATTCGTGACTGAACTGGTTCTTCTGGTTTGTTTCAGCAATGTTCGCCCCACCCGCAGCTGATTACGCCGGTCCCAGCGCTCCTCCGGCCAGTATGTTCGACAACATGCCAGGTTACGAGGGGACACTGGCGGGAGGAGGAGGTCAGTGTGATGCGCTCCTTCCGCCACTTTGGAGCGCAGTGCATCTAATACAATCCAATACGACATCTCTGCCATATATTCAGCCACATGCAGCTTTTGCGCTCAGTTTAGGGCTGCGCAATGTTGTCATTGCATGTGCGCAACAGTCAAAGTCCTGGACGTGCAAAATCAAGTTAAGCTTTAGAATAGTTTCACAAAAATGTTATTGTGATTGTGTGTTTGATTCCTTTCTGTGTGGAGTGTGTATGTTCTCCCCCATGTGGGTGTGTTCTCTCCTGGTTCTCAGGCCAGTGTTGAGCAGCTTCTGGTCACATTTTATCAAAGTTAAATCGTTATTGTGACGTGGTTGATAAAAATATAGCGAAATTAATAATCTCCTGAAAATTTAAGAAAAATGTTAACATTGTTGTCAAGTACATGGTAGAATTTATTTATGAGTAGCTGCGTTGAATGTCACAAGTGAACCCAATAAGGTGTCCAGTGAGCACATAGTCAAGAGTCATTTCTCAAAGGACAAAGCAATGAAATTGTAAAGAAAAAAAAGGATGACTGCAAGAATTGAAATGAAAATGGACATATGTAATCAGAGGTGGAAACGAAATACTCACAAAATACTTTGGTGTTAATTGAGTTAAGATGTACTAGAATCTGTCACATGACAGACCTTGGAAAGAAAAAGAAAAAGAGTTCTATGGTGATGGGGATTGTTTGATATTTTTTGTTAAAAAAAGAAAAATACAGAAGTTATTAAAAAGAAATTGTAAAAAATTTAAATGTCTGCTTCAGGTGGATTTCTCCCCCCTCCCATGCCTGCTCCTCCTCCTCAGCCTGAGCCTAGACCAGAACAATCAAACTGGAAGTAAGATTGACAAAATTTCATTTTTTAACATGTCACCTCATGTTAATTCAAATCATTTCACTTAAAAGTTAGCTAAGGACTCTACATTTAATGGAAACCTACACTTTCCTTTATATGGTTAGCATGGATGACATATTACATGTGTTTCCTGTTTGTCAACAGTATTCCATCTATCACTGAAGATACTGCCCGAGACGCATTTGCCCTATTTGCCTCCAGCAAATGTTGCTACAGTTCAGGCCCAGCAAAGGAGGGTATAATCACAGGCATGGACGCATTCAACACCTACAGGGTAAGAGAATGCCTCTGACAATGAGAAAGTCACATTTAAAATTAATAAAATGTATAACTTGTGCAGCAATTTTGGTAATTTAGAATATCCACAGGAAGTGACATTGAGAAATTTTATTAAGCCATATAGAACAGGGAAGTTACTCTTGATTTCTTCACCCCTATTTTCAGTACCGCCTGGAAACCTTCACTGAATCCAGATCTACTGAGTGGACTCACCAGCCATTCAGTGGTAAAACTCTTACTACTTTGTTTTGGAGTGTAGTCGGGTACTGTACTGACTATCTAATAGTTTGCTTTATTCGAATCAGGTCAGCCGGTGGATGCTTTCGCTCAACCACCTCCAGGCCCTTGGGATGTTCCTGCCAAGACTCCTAGTTTTTTTCAGGACGACAAGGAGGTTATCAGAGTTCCCTACACGTCATCTGTGAAGGTAAATGAATGAATGAATCTGTGGTGAAGACGATGCTCCTGTAAATGCTGTTGGAGATTTTTCATAACTAGAAACACATTCTGTGCAGCCCTGCCATGATTGTGTGGGACTGGGGAGAAAACCATGCAAACAGTGTGCCGGTGCTGGTAATGTAAGTAGAATCCACAGACTTCATTGAATTTGTTACTTCAGGACTTTGAGTCAGACCATCTGATCATGATGACTTAATTTTGCTGCTGTTTAGAAAGTTTGTTGGGTGTGCAATGGATCTGGTTACCGCCACACAGATGATCGTTGTCACCACTGCAGTGGCAGAGGAAGAGAAAAGTAGGTAACCCAGTTCATCCCATAGATTTCTAATGAAGCATCAGTTACAGTTAGGACAGTGCAGTTTCTACAGTAACATGATATTTTGCTCTTTTAATGGTTTTATAGTGATTTTAATAGTCCAATATTTGTGGCGGATGACTTAAAGTCGAGTGAAATGACATAAACTTGACATAAATTACATAAAATGGCATTTAAATGACCTCACATGGCAATTATGGATTGAAGTTTAATAAATAAGGACTTACTAACAATTCGGCATACGAACGACCTCTCAGAACCAATTGTGTTTGTTGAGGACTATCTGTACAGTGCTATGCTATACTTAACTTTTTGTACTTATACTCTTTAACAATCTATTCACAGTTGCAGCTTCTGTCACGGACAAGGTTCATCACAATGTGGGACCTGTAGGGGAAAACAACAACTCCTGGTCTACATCAGCCTCACTGTGAAATGGTCCTGCTTCCTCCACACAGTTTCTATTAAGCATGACTACCGTAACAAATACTTGCCAATTTAAATGATATTTACAGTATATGTGCATACAGTGCAGAATCTAGCCTCAAAGTGAGGTGTAAGATGCAAAAGGATGTGTTTCGGTCCTCCATGACTACAGATTTGGTTTCAACATAACATGAATTAAGTGAAACAGGGTTGTTAATAATTCCCTTTAAAGGCCTGATGAGGATGAGGAGTGCCGATGCACATCCTGGTCTATTATAATAGGCTTAGAAATGTGCAGAGAAATGTTCAAATGGATGGATAAAAAGTGGATGACTCCACAGCTAATCCCTGTATCATTGGTGTATGCAGTGGTGAACTGGTCCGTATAGGAACATCAGACGATCCCTTTAAATAGCATTGTTGGTCAATGCAGTCACTTATTATCTCAAGCTAGTTTTGTGCAAACAAAGGATATGATCTCAGCAAACATAAGATCAGCACTCCCACATCCAGGTGGGTGTAAGTACTTAAAAAACTTCAGCACTGAGCATTAAAATAACTGCTGAGACCCCGATGACTCTCTCACTAAACTGTACAGCAGACTGTTTGACAGGAGATCAAATAGTGTCTCTTGACAGTGGGAATATCATTCATGCTTAGTGCCCGTTTTTACTCGTGTCATTGAAAGTTTTCTTCTCATGCACACATTTTCAGGACTAACAACATTGATCACTATGTTGTGGAACAGTCAAGCGGACTACAGATAGACAACCTCAGCAAAGTTTCTGGCAAGGAGCTTTTGAGAGACTCTCAGTACTTGGTAAATATTTCTCACTTTGTCAGGTTCCACAAAGTCTAAAGAAAATTACGTTGTTTTTTAAAATTTTTTATATGCAAACATGCAGACCTGGGGCCTCAGGTTCAATCCCCCTTATTTACACATAGGTTTGGGGTGGTAGTCACTCAGTCCACTAGATTTTGATCTAAGGACAGGAGGGTGTCTGGCTCAAGACCAGCATGGACCAAAAAAATAGGGAGTGAGATTTGGTAGTTGGAGAAGTGCCAGTTCAACTCCTGAATACTGACAGGGTGCCCTTGAGCAAAGCACAGACACCCACAAGCTGCTCATCTACCATTGCCGTCTCTCAATTTATTTGCATACTTACAGGCCCTCAACTGAATTTTGTAATGTGGCTTGACATCAGCCAATTAATGTATGTCCTCAAGAGTGATGACAGTTGTTCACTGATTACAGTTACTCTGATCGTTCTCTCCAGGTGTTCCCACTGATGGGTTTCCCTGACCAGGCAGTGGTGCAAGCTGCACAGCGCCTCGTCAGTGAACACCAGGCGAAGTACTCCCGAACATCACGTATTCTTCAACAGGTACTATTATGATTTAAAATATTATCTCAAAAGGTAGTGAGATATGAAATTGTTCAGTATTCTGATATAACCAGGTATTATTGCCTGGTAATAAAAACGCCTAGTTTTGTGTCTGTCTAACATGTTCATGTTTGCTGTTTTTTTGTCTGCAGCGTCAAACCATAGAGCTGATCCCTGTCACAAAGGTGACCTACACATGGAAAGGGAAATCCCACATTTACTTTGTTTATGGGAATGAGTTCAAAGTTAGTGCAGACAACTACCCAGCCACCTGCTGCTGTTCTATAATGTAGATAGCCTTGACGCAGAAGAAGGGTTTTCTTTTCCAAGTCTTTCATCTAAATTGGCCAGTTTTACTTGTATCACTTCCTATGACTATCCAGGAGTTCTGAAACGTGTGAGCTGTCTTGGTTTTAGTGAAGTTTGATGTTGAGTGAAGTTAAAGATGTGTTTATCCAGTGATCTGACACAAGTCAGTTGTGGAGATGAAGTCTTTTGACCAAATCATTTTCTGGGCCACACAGAGAGTCAGTTTACTGATGACTAACCTCCACAAAATCATTAATGTTAAGAAAGAAATACAGTTTATTGTTACATTTTACTTGTATACATGCTTTGCAGAAAATAATTTCTTACTCATACATTGTAAACCATCATTTTAGTATATTTGCAGAATTCTGAACATTTTGCACAATAGCAGCTATAATTTTGTATCAACAAAGAAAAACCACTACTTAGTACTAAATAACAATTTTTGCAGCGGCTGCACTTTCTGTATGGTTAATATGTATTTGTACCCAATCAGATATTTTTTGAACATTTGGTAACTTTTGTTAACTGTGTATGATCTTGCTGAAAAAAGAATAAAACATGTAATACTTGCTGCTGCTGCTATTAAATTCATTGTATGATCATTGTTTTGGTTTTTACTTATGTCATCATTGATCTTTTTACTTATGTCATCGCTTGTGAGAGTTTTGTACCTAAACTGACCAAATAATCTTCAGAAGTAGGAATAAAGTTCATATGACTATATAGTGTCTCTATCTATAGTATTTGTAAGTATAGTAGCTTCACATTTGTATATCTGTATGTCTTATATATATATATATATATATATATATATATATATATAATTTTGTAACTTCATATATAATTTCCTTTGCTCTTTTTTTCTTAATTCTAAATTCTCGATTCATATTCTTTGTCCTTACATTCTGAAACAGAGAAACTGTAACAAAAAGCAATTTCCTCTAGGGATCAGTGAGGTATTTTAAAAGTTTGAGCCTTGCGTGTGACAGCTGTCCTCCGTGGAAAGCAGCTACGAACTAAACAGTTGCGTGACGTTGAAGAAGCCACTGAGCTAATCAATGAACAAAATGTGTGTGAACCTTATGTTTATATTTATGTCGTGTTGTCCTGTTTCTGTGAGTTTTTTGACTTGGAATGTAATAAACTACAGAACGTGACTTACGACGTTCAGGGGCTATAAGATAAATCCAAACCACTGATTATATATAAATTTACTATAGCAGTTGGTGTTGTATGAATATATGAATTTGTGTTTTTTTAAATTTTTATTGTTATTGTGACTGTAGAAGTCTGGAATTTGACAGTCCTTCACTGTGCCTTTATGGTCACCACTACGTCAGCACCTGTATGCAGATGGATCCTTCAGGCCCTGGAAAAACTCATTCACCCAGCTAGGATGATTAAACCAGCAAAATGCATGCGTTTGACCAAATATTGGAATGTGCTGTCTTAATTTCCCTTCGGGGATCACATTAGTATCTAAAATTGTTTTTTTTTTTAAAGCAACAGGAGGCTGCAAAGAGTAACAGGACAGGTGGGGCAATACAAGTGTGGAACCTGCTTGCCCAATTCCTGAAGTGATGACTGACTTTCACATTTACTATGATTTAAGACCTTTTTTTTAAATTATAAGGACCCCTGATGTTTTCAGTGGAAAAAAATTTAAAACACAATCTTCTCCCAAAAGTATTTTGGTAAAAAGGCTAATTCCACGTGTTCTAACCAAACAACCACCCTTTATAATTAGAACCTCATTAAATGATGGCATATATCAGTTCATACGTCACACATTGCAGAACATAAACACGGTACTACTTTGAATAAAAAAACAAACAAAAAACGAACAAACACAAAACTACAAGGACTCATTATTTGGCAGGAAGTGAGCCTCCGGGCCACAGGCCTCGAGTTGCAACAAGAAATAGCGGAGACGCATGCGCAGTCGGAGGCGCCTAATTTAGCAAGACGTTCACAGGTAGATGCCTAGCAACGATCTGATCTCGCTAACAGCGATTTCGACATACCGGAAGTGGAACGAAGGGCTGCGATAAAACGTTTCCGTCTAGCGGATGCAGCACCAGCGTGGCGGAAGTGTTCAGGAACACCTGCTTGAAAACCCGCAGCTGTCTGATTGGTCTGTCTGCACAAAGTTCACTGTGATTGGTCGACGTGTTCAACACGTGCTTGACGTGGCGACACGACAGGAGGGGGACGAGCGACTCTCAGGTGACGGTCACCGGCATCAAGTCTGAAAGTCTTAGACGGAGCGACATGCAGAGGCAAGCTGCTAAGTTTATTAATGGAGAATATGACAAAGTTATGGTTGATCAACACAATGATGAAATAATCCATTAATCTAAATAATTGATTTATCACTACAATCTTTAATGAAGGTGAACTTCCGCGGTAAACTGTGTTCTCAAAAATCGCAAATTATTGGTGTTTACCATTTTACTTCGAAAATCTGGGCCGGAAATACGAAACGTCGATTGAAGCCTGTCAGAGCTGATCGATCAAGAACTGTGTGTAGACTCTCTAACCAGGGCAGGAGACAGGCAAATATTTTCGAAGCTATTTGAATCCTGTTCTCTGTAGGTAAGACAAGCAGCCGCATCGAGTTCTTAGAGTTCACCTCTAAGTGGAAAATATAGACATTTATTTTCGTGTTTAATTGATGAACCAACATGATCAATAGATTTGAGGACACCTGTGGTTGCTCAGCGTAGTAGATGACTGCTTGTGTGAAATGAGTAGGAGCTATCTATATAAGTAGGTGGATGTTGTCTCCCACCTGTTCACCAATGCAGTACTGTTGGAATGGAATATTCCCAGATTAGAAATTTGCAGACCAATGCCTTTGTGAACTTCAGTAATTAAAAAAAATTTTTTTTAAATTTTTTTATTTTTACCAATTTGGGTGACATTTTATCAATGAAAATATTCACAACTTCATTCTAATGCACTGTAGTGACAAATCCAGGTCATCCCCCCCAGGTGTCTTTGTAGTCTAATGCAGTAAACAGTTTGGACTAATCTATGTAGAATGTGTCTGTATTATTTGTACTTAACATGTCTGTGATGTAGAGAGTGAGAAATGACCCAAGTGTGTATCTTCAACTCAGCCAAGACATTTGAGGTTATTCTGGGAGAATATTAAAGAAATGCTTCAGCAAACATCACTTTAAAAAGGATTACTCATCTGAATCTGTCCACGGAACTCTATCTGTCTTTTCAGATGATCAACATGGCTTCATGGATCATTCATCTGACTATGGTGCTCTCTGTCTTCATCAGAAGCTGCCAGGGGAAAAGGGATGAGATATTGTACTGTTCTGGTAAGTCAACAGCAAAGAATCAACGGATGACTGAAACTAATTATTTTAGTACTTGGAATCCAGCGGGTTAGCTGTACACAACAACAACAAAATGTATTGAAAGGGAAAAAATTATTCAAAGATATGTAACGTCCATTTGTTCCTGGGATCTGTTGGAGCCACTCTCCCAGTTTGGAAATGAATGAGGGCCCCGTCTTCCATGGAGACCTTCCACATGTGTTCTTTAATCCCTTGTTTCTTCTCAATCTTTTTTGTATTTAAAAAAATATACTTGTAATACGACAGTGTCACGTCGGCATCATACAATATCTACAGCCATGTGTATAATGCAACCTATTTTTATTTTAATGGCTTCAGCAAATTCTTGGAGTTGTTTTCTTTTTGTTTTGTAGTTTATATGAAATGCTTTTATTATGAAGGAGTGGCTAAGTAGATCATGTGTGAGTATGGGCTTGATGAGTCACACCTCATAATCTGTGTGATTTATTTATAGTTTCCACACCTTTTTCATGTAGAAGTGAAGTGGTGGGATGAGAGATGTGAAATGTATTTCCAGCAGTAGGTGCATTTTAATGAAACTACCACCAGGTGGCGTCCATAACAATGAATAGGAGTTACATGATGTACTGTATTGGGTCTCTTAACATTTTTTGTCCACTGAGGGCTGACTTTACATGTTGAGAACATCCATACCTGTCTTTCCCAGCATGTAAGGCGATTGTGGATGAGCTGAACTACTCTATCAGTCAGGTGGATCCAAAGAAAACCATCAACATTGGAAGTTTCAGACTCAATCCCGATGGAACTCTCAAGGACAAAAAGGTGAAGACATTTTTGCTTGACCACCATGTGTCATCTACTGCTGATTTCCCAAATTTTGAGTTAATGATGAGCCACCAGTTGTTTATGGTTCAGAACACATGCTAAAATCAAAGTGAAAACCAAAAAAGAAGAATGTATTCGGCTTCAAATACTAAACATTGACAAGAGAAACATGTAGAAACCAAAATGACATCTGATGTAGTGAATTCTAGTTTTATCCTCTCTGCTAGGGATTTTTAATTAGCACCACATTTGGAATGGAAAAACATCGGCAGCGAGTCGCCTCAGTTCCTAGGGAAACAAGGACATTTACTTTGCATGGGTGTTGTTGCTACCCAAAACATTATTTTAATTTCCTCAGTTTATTGCATATTTGAAGTCATTTGTGTTTCCTCCAGCGAGTCACTAATAATTGACTGTTCTCCTTCGATTCAGATTCAGTGCATTTCTTCTGTTTGGTGTAAACAGCTCTTGTCTTCATGTTTTTTCCGTGTTGTCAGGTACCCTTTGCCCGCTCAGAGACTCACCTCAGTGAGCTCCTGGATGGCGTCTGCAGCAGCATGACTGACTACGCCCTCCATGTGGATCCAGACACCCAGATTAGACAGTATATGAGGTTTGCTCCCAGGACAGGCCAGAATACTGGGGACTTCCCTGACTTTAAAAACTTCCAGTTTGATGGACCTGAAGCATCCAACACGCTGAAATTTGCAGTGAGTAGAGAAGTACATAATTGAACTGAACACACTGTGTTTGTGCTAGAATAGTTCCTTATGTGTATATTAGAGTCATTAATATAAGATCAATGTGTCCTAAAGCACATAAATACTCACTGCTTACTATTTTCATGATTTATGATTGAAGCCAATGTGAATAGTGTGCGTGGAAACCAGTGTTATGTTAACTTAATGATTCAGTCAGACTCACAAGTGTGACACATTTTTTATTCCAGCAGCACAAACGTACAAAGTTTGAGTTTGGCATCAAATCAATCCCCTCAGACATTTATATTGATATATTGGGGTGTAATGAGCAAACTCCTTGAACTCCCAACTGGAATCTACAGGTGCATGCTGGGTAGTAGTGGAGGGGCTGTGAGGGAGGGATTGGATTTTGTTTGAACCTTTAAAAACCAAACTATGAGGGGTTATTGATAATTGAGAAAGACCAGGCATATTATGAATATAATATTTGAACTAGATGCACACACACATGGACGCACGCACACACATACACACACACACACACACACACACACACACACACACACACACACACACACACACACACACACTATGTCTGTGTATTTCAGTGTGAGACTGTGGTGGAGGAGCTGGAGGACGACATCATCTCTCTGTTCAGCCGGGAAACAGAAGATGTTCAACTGGAGTTGTGCAACAGAATTTCAGGTATCACATGTTCATCTGCTAAAGATATGAAACACATTATTTTAATAGTTAGAGCGAAGATCTCTCGTCTGACACCACAGCTGTGTTTGTGATAGAAAACAGTTTAGTCAGCGGCTTTTTTACTAGTTTATGAAAAGGAAAGTATTGTGAATGAATGATTAACCTCAACATATGTGCTCTTACTTTGTCCTTCTGTTTCTGGTTCCAGACTACTGCAAAGATGGCCGCCATTCTAATGAGGAGTTATAGGGTTTCATGTTCTCAGTGGGTAAAGGCGGAACCGGCAAACATGAGAGATCACACAGAGGCCTTTAATAAAACTAGTTTTTAGCCCTTCAGAAATAAAACAAAAAACAAATCATGAGAAACAAACCAGAGTGTAGTTCTTCTAAGATCAGACCTGCAAACTGAGAAGCCTGATAAAAAATTAATTTCATTGAATGTCTGTCATTTAGACCTGGAGAAGAAACTACACAGTGGTCCATGTGTAAATGTGTTATTCCAGCACACACAGTCTACTTCAACTGTCTGTTGAGCTTTCTCTCACTTCGGCCACTTTAAAGTCAGTATTTTTTTATTTCCTCTTCATTTTCTACAGTTGAACCAGACTTCAAATGGGCAAATGCTTTCTTCATAAACTAGTAGGTGGATAAACTGGCGGGTTATGATTGGTCTAAACAGCAGTGAAACACATCATACATGTCTCACAATGAGCTCATTCATTTACAAATCTAACAACAGATCTGAATCAGGAGGTAACCCTGTCAAACACATTGAACTACATTAAATGAATAACAAAGAGTGTTAATAAAAGGAAATGGTTATTTTTAAAGGTTTAATGATTTTTTTTCATATTAATCAGTCATTTGATGTTTATTGTAAAAAGAAATATGTAATAATGTGGCAGTATATAACATTTACATTTGTTTTTCTATAGTTTAGCATTGTTTATAGTACTTTTGAACAGAATTAGTTTATTGTAAACATAAATCAAATGCAGATTCATTCCATTCTGGGATTACAATAAAAAGAAACAAAACAAAACAAAAACCCATGTCTAAAGTATTCAGTTCCATTACTCTGGGAATGTAGTCCTTCATCTCTCTTGTATTTGGTCATGCATATTCATCAGTGTCACATCTGGTGTCTTCTCTGGCCATCCATCCATCCATCCACCCACCCACCTACCCATCCATCCCTCCCTCCCCTCAACCACTGGCAGAGGCTACAGTCTGAACAGTGATGTTCAGACCTCCCTCTCCCCAGATACCTCCTCTACCTCTTCCAGGCGGATCCTGAGTTTTTCCCAGGCCAGCTGAGAGACATAGTCCCTCCAGATTGTCCTGGGTCTTTCCCAAGGCCTCCTTCTGGTAGGACATGCCCGGAACCCCTCCCCAGGAGTCGTCCAGGAGGCATCCAAAACCACGTCAGTTGGCTCTGCTCATACGGAGGAGCTCTACTCCAAGTTCATCCCTGGTGACTGAGCTCCTGACCCAATCTCTAAGAGTGCACCCATGCAGATTTTGATCAAAAGTGGCATTCAAAGGATAATTCACAAATTTGAATTTTGCGGCCATTTTCCTTGGTTTTAGTGAAGTTTGATGTTGAGTAGAGTTGAAGATGTATTTATTCTGTGAACCTGACAGTTGAAGAGAGAAGGTCTTGTGACCAAGCCATCTCCTGGGCCACACAAAAAGTGTGACTACTGATGACTAACTTCCTTAAAATCATTAATGTTAAAAAATACAGTTTGTTACATTTTACTTGTATACATGTTTTGCAAATATGTATGCATGCAGCAAGTAATTTCTTACTGATGCTATTTAAACCATTAGCGTATTTGCTGGATTTTTTTCTCGGTAACAGCTATAATTTTGTATAACCAATGAAAACCCACTACTGTATTTGATAGTGAACAGTTTTTGCCGCAGGTACATTTTCTGTTTAATTAATGTGTATTTGTACCTAATCAATTTTTGAACGTTTGCTAACTTTTGTTAACTGTGTATTATCTTGCTGCAAAAATAAATAATAAATTATACTGTGTATGTATATATATATATACTGTACAGTATCTATATATATAGATACTGTACAGTATATGCTCATTCATTGTATGACCAGTGTTGGGTCGTTTACGTGACGTCATTTAAAGTGGACTGTCGCTTGTGACGTGACGTAGAGAACGTGTTCGCCATAATGATAATAAACCGTGAACACAAAGCTGCAATAAAGCAATATTAAGCCTCGGCTGTGATATAGTAATAGTTACGTCGTCATTCACAGTGGAGTAATTAAGCCCGGGGCATTATCGGTGGATACCAGTCTGGTAGAATCCGGTAAAAAAAAATCAAAAACAGGCAGAGGAGCAGCGAAACAACGAGGTAAAGTTAGCATGTCTGCTATCAGGCTTCCCTGTAATGCTGCTGGCTAACGCTACAGAGCTAGGCTACCTGTACGGGCAGGTGTGTTGGCTCGGAAAGGAGTAAAAGTTAAAGCAGTCCGCCTTCCATGCCAGGAATACTCATGTTTAACTTAAATTAGTAGAACTGAAATACAAATACCGAACATTTAAGGGTGTCGCTAGCGAGATAAGTAGTTTTAGCTTCCTCACTTAGCCATATTTTAGCTAGCATTAGCCAAATATTACAATAGTGATTTGACGTTTGCTTTATGGAATATCTGTAAAGACTGAATGCATGAAAGCACATGGAGGTCAGGGAGATTTGTGTACTTAACCCGACTGAATAATTTCTCAGATGTCGGAATAAAGTTTATATGGCAACTTAAAAAGTTCGAGTCCCGTGTGTGACAGTTGTCCTGCGTGGAAAGCAGCTGCGGACTGTAAACAACTGCGTGACGCTGAAGAAGCTACTGAGCTAATTAACGAACAAAAAATACTTTTGTAATTTAATATGTTTATGTATTCATATTTATGTTGTGTTGTCCCGTTTCTTTGGGTTTGTTGAATTGGAATTTAATGAACTACAGAACATAACTTACGACCCCTGGGGGTATTAAGGTAAACACGAACCACTCTGATTACGTAAATGCAAATTTACTATAGCAGTTGATGGTGTATAAAAATATAAATTTGTATTTTGTTACGTGTTAACTTTATATTTTGACTCTTTAGTTAATCTTAATAGAAACAGACACACAAGAACAACAACACTAAAATCATAAGCATCGTTTCTCAGGTGACATAATCAGAGTAAACATCATATCATGCAGACAGTTGTCAGCCCCCCAGTCAGCATCGATTAGATAAAGGTATCTTGATAAAGGTATCAGGTATCTTGCTGTGTGGCCCACTTTTTCTGTCAGAAGTTCCTGGGGGGATGATCATTGTGTTGAACGCTGTCAACCAACCCCACAGGTTTTCAGTGGGATTCAGGTCTGGGGCCCAGGTTCAGGTAACGAAAGGCTTCATGTAGACTGCTTTGCCAAATGAATATTTCACAACTCCATAGGTAACTTAGTGTTGGACAAAAATGTGAAGTTGACTGTTCACAAGTGTTTCTGCTCCCAAGACTGATTTGAACACAAAATAGGTTTGATTCCCCATATTTATTGATCTTCTTGGAAATGAAAAATATGACAGTTATTAAACTAAAAGAATAACAGTGTTGCATTTGTAACTCTTAATATTCCTCTTCCACATTTTACCTGGAAAATTTTCATGTTAATTTAGCTATGAATGCTGGCCTGATGTGCTGCCCCACCTCCAGCATTCCAGTAGCATGATCCCAGGCATGTTTCCCCATGACTGAATATTCCGTTGTCCCTCTAATTCTCATACCTTTTGTACAGTGGTGAAGCAGTGAATTGGGATTAGTTGGATAAAAGCATCACGCCTTTTTCTCTTAGACCTGTGCTTTAAAAATGCGAGATAATGTTTGCTAACTTTTTAAATTCCTTGAGTGTACGTGGATGAAATCAATCAAATCATAATAAGCTCATGTCATCCTCACAGGCTGCGCTATGGCGTCTGCATCTGCCAGTGTGGATTCCAAGGCAGAGCTGACTGCTCTTCTTGAACAGTGGGAGAGAGAGCAACAAGGCAGCACACAGGAGCTGGTTAACACCCTCACCAAGTCAGCGGCTCTGCTTCATGTTTATTTAAAGTCTTGATTATAAGTTAGTTCCACGTGCTGTGTTTTAAATGAGTTATAGTCTTAAGATTCTGTGTTGATGTGTTGAAACTTAGAATTTCTGACCTGGTTGAGAAAGAGACTGAGGAGTACCACAAAGCAGACCCAGATCCTTTTGATGATCGGCACCCTGGTAGGAGAAAATAAACACAATGGTGAAATCACTGGATAATGTAAGCAAAGTTCATGTTTTTGACACTGTCCCCTCGGCCTGTAGGGAGAGCTGATCCAGAATGTGTGCTTGGACACCTGCTCAAGATCTTGTTCAAGAATGATGACTTTATGAATACGGTAAGAATGAAAGGACTGAAATTTTGAGAATTTCCTGCAAAATAACCTTTTTAATCGTCTGAATGAGAAGATAATTTGCTTTTCTTCTCTTTGTAGCTGGTGAATAGCTATGTGATGACAAGCAGGGAATTCTCCCTCAATACTGCCGCTTGTCGCCTTCTTCAGAACATCATGCCTGGATTGGAGACGGCAGTAGTCTTTCAGGAAAAGGTAGACCGTTGAGAACAGGATATGCTTAAGACAGCTTTAGGTTTCTCTGTTTTCACACAATATTTTAATTATCTTAGCTGTTATTACTCTATTTATTGTTCTTGAAGTTTTACATGAGAGTGAGAGTGTAAAAAAAAGATAACCAGCTGTGTGGGAAAGAAACCTGCTGGCTTTTGGCGAGAAAGGTCCTGTGTGATGTAACTCAGGCTGAGTTTGGCCTTCAAACAGTTGCATATGCCACTGAGGCAATCGTGAATAACAACTGTGACTGTATAACCAAAGACAACATTAGTTGTTCAAGTAAGTTGTGTTTGTGGAGTTATTGTGCAACTCGCACGCTGCTCAGGCTTTAACCAGAAACAGTAGATATGAGGATAAAAATATATCATGACTCGTTCTTTTGAAATATAGTTTTTGGGTTAAGAGTCTCTTCATATTCTTGCTTCTATTCATTTGAATGTGTTTCTTCTGCTCAGGAGGGAATCGTTGAAAGGCTTTTTAAATGGGCGCAGGAGGCTGAGCAACCCCTCAGAATCTACGCCACAGGTCTGTTGGCTGGTGCTATGGAGAACCAGGACATTGCAGCCAATTACAGGGAGGAGAACTCCGTTTTGGTCAGTAGGGTATTTAAATAGGTGTTACCTCAATCAGCTTCAGAGAAACTGGTCATGATCAGTAATTGGTCAGATGTAGCAACTTTCCTGTTTCATGCTTTGCCTTATCAGGTGCCTTTAATGCTGCACCGGTTGCGTGAGCTTCAGGACAAGGATGCTGAGAACAAAAGGGACATTAAACGTCCCAGCCCGAGGAAGACTCTGAGTGAGCCTCTGTTGCCTTTGGATGAAGAGGCTGTTGATGGAGATTTTGAAGAGAAGCCCTTCACTCTGGGCAGAAACGGAAGTGACAAGGAAGCGACTGGGCCGGAAGAGGGTGGCGAACTTCCTCTTTCAACCATTGAGACTGAAAACGAGCTTTCATTCAGTCTCAACTCGCCTCATAAGACCAGTTGCCACCCCGGCTCTGGGGTGAAAACCATGATGAAACCAATGGTCGCCCCGAGTTCTCTGACACACCAAAGCATGTCTGATGGGAGCAGTTACCTTAGAAGGAGGATGGAGCGAGAAAACAGCAGAATGTCCAAACACAAGCTGACGTTCTCTTTGCCAGATCCAGAGAGGAACTTCAGCGAGCTTTCTAACAGCAGCTGGTCTGAGATGAGCCCCTGGGTGATCGGCAATAACTATCATCTGTACCCTCTGACTCCAGAGATTGAGCAGAGGCTCATACTGCAGTATCTGACACCTTTGGGAGAGTATCAGGAGGTGTGTACACCCTAGACATAATATAAAAGAATGTCCAGTAGATGTCAGTCTTTCTTGGTATTTATTAAACACGGTATTCATTTCTCATGCCATGAAAGAATTTGTTTAAGGGGCTAGCGGGCAGTAAAGCAGGCTGTTAAAACATACCTTTTTTAATGGTTATTCCCCCTCCTAGCTACTGGCAGTGTTCATGCAGATGGGTGCTCGTGAACTGCTCATGCATTATATGGATCTAAAGCAGACCAATGATGTGCAGCTCACCTTTGAGGCCCTCAAGGTAAACACTTGTCGTCCATACGTATCACTGTGTTTCTCCCCAAACACCAGTTTCTGGAGTTTTGTCCTAAAACGTTTTATTTCTCACTTTTCTTAGTACCTGGCTTCTTTGCTTTTGCACAAAAAGTTTGCTGCGGAGTTTGTGGCTCATGGAGGAGTTCAGAAGTTGCTTGAAATCCCCCGGCCATCTATGGCTGCTACAGGAGTCTCTCTTTGCCTTTACTATCTTGCTTACAACCAGGATGCCATGGAAAGGGTAAAAAATATATTGTTGTAAATCTGGCCCTGAAATGTTTTTGGCTGCTTCATGTCTGTATTTGAAGAGGGATTTATTCATATGAAGTACTCTTGAGTGTGATTAATGTATATTATGTCAGTATGCTTAGGAATTTTGATGATGGTAAAATTGCAAACAAAGTTGCCTTTTACTGCACTTGCAAAAAACAACTTTAAATTTAATTAGGTAATTTTTTCCATCAGGTAATCATTTTCACATCAATAAATCCTCATCCTAATGTGATTATTGTGTGTTAAAGTTGTTCTCTAAATGCGACCTAGTCCAAGTGAACATTTGTAGTAACTGCTGTGTCTTTTCCTTTGCAGGTGTGTATGCTACCCCACTCCATTCTGTCTGACGTGGTTGGCTACACGCTATGGCTGCTGGAATGCTCACATGCTTCTGGCTGCTGTCACGCTACCATGTTCTTTTCTATTTCCTTTTCGTTCCGCGCCGTGCTGGAGCTTTTCGACAGGCAGGACGGCCTCCGACGCCTTGTCAATCTGGTAAGACTAAGCTATGTTTAGTTATCTTAAAAATTCCAACTCTTGCATGGAGTTAATAAATTGAGCAGTCACAAAAAGTCACAATATATAACATAAGAGGAACTGGTTATCCACTAATGTGCGATTCAAACTTCCCGTTGTCAGATTAGCACACTGGAGATCCTCAATCCGGAGGACCAGGGAGCATTGCTGAGTGATGATGAGATTTTCTCCAGCAGGCAGACAGCCAAGCACACTTGCATGGCGCTGCGTAGGTACTTTGAGGCCCATCTGGCAATCAAGGTGGAGCAGGTGAAGCAGTCCCTGCAGCGCACAGAGGGGGGTGCTCCCATTCATTCCCAGCCCTACTACAAGGTACTGACAGGACATGAGGATGTGTGAGATTTACTCATTTTTAAACCAATTAAACGGATATAATGATGAGGGTTCCTGTTGTGCTCACGTGTTCTGGTCTCATTCCTCAGGCAGTTAGTTACAGCCGTGAGCAGGTGGTGGAAATGATGGAGTTTCTGATTGAGTACGGTCCGCCACGACTGTACTGGGAACCAGCAGAGGTCTTTCACAAGCTGTCTTGTGTTCAACTCCTCCTGCAGCTCATTTCTATAGCTTGTGACTGGAGAACGTACTACGGAAGGTGTGGAACCAACCGACCGACTCACTGTTTTTTCTTTTTTGACGATGTGTTTGACCAGAATGTACAACAGCTCCCACCTCCTGTTATTAATTGTGCGGCTGTGGTTATTTTATTTCCCTTTAGGAGCGATACAGTGCGTTATGCCCTTGACATCTTGAGTATCCTCACAGTTGTTCCAAAGACCCAGATGCTGCTGTCTGAGGCTGTTGCTGTGCTTGATGAAGGAGGATCATCTGTTTCAACTCTTGGTTGGTTTTCTCAGTGATACTAAGATCTATTTATTACGCATTAGTTGTAAGCGTTACCGGGCAGTCTAGAATATATTTACACCGAAGGGGTTTGTATTCATGTTTAACAACAGCGGAAGACGTTTTGTGTAGAAAGAATAGCCACAAATCCAAATCAGCAAGTCCACTGAACGCAGGCTTAGTTGGTCTTGTAAATGGAGTGCAATCATTTGAAAATAACTCTCCACTGAATATAATCACATGTTTTGCATTTTCATTTTTGTTTATTTCATGAAGCCCCTGCCCGGCCCTGCTGAGAGATGGCACAACTCCAAGAGTTATATTCAAATGTTTTTCATTTTGTTTTTTTCCTCTCCCTCTCAGGAATGAGTATAGTGCTGGCGGTGGCGGAGGGAGAAGTGTTTGTAAATGATGCTGAGATTCAAAAGTCAGCCCTGCAGGTTGTCATCAACTGTGTGTGTGCTCCAGACAAACGCATGTCCAGCATTGGCAAGTTCATTGCAGGCACCCCCCGCCGACGCCTGCCACAGCAGACCAAAGCCAGCGAGAGCGTGCTCATCAAGATGTGGAACGTGGTGCAGTCCAACAATGGCATCAAGGTGGGGTTCAGTTATGTTAGTCTGCAAAGCTTTGTGGTCTGTCAGCCTTAGGCTACATGTTTAACCCAGTGTTGGGTTAAAGATGTGGTGCGGACTGAAATTACAAGATATTTGTGAATTGTGGCAGATGGCAAATTAAACAGCTTTATTTTTGCTGTCCCTTTATCTGGGGAATAGAGAAGCACTTTTTAGAGCCTCACATTCTGCCAGACACACACTTCCTCCATCCACCAAAGGCTGTGATTTGTGGCTGCGAAGGATACCTTGACAGCAGGAGCACCTGGCCATTCATTTGGGACACTAAAATGATTATATGTTAATTCACATGCTCCAAGAAAACGTTTTTGGCATCCATTGAGATAAACGTTCCATGCAAAACAGAAGAATGTCATTTTTTCATGCTGAGAAGTTCCAACTACTTAAAATCATGTTTGAAAAAGATGAAACAATCATGTAATGACATTTTTTGGTCTATTATCTTTTATTTTTAAATGATGAAGTTGATCACCTATAGCTTTTGTGAAAAAATGCTGAGTTGAAGTGAGCAAAGATGAATGATTTATTTTTTATCATTATTATTATAATATATTTTTATCATATTTTTATTATACTGTATTTTAAGTTTTATTTTTACACTTTTAACTGCATTTTGACTGAAGTAATTTTTGACTCCTTGCTTTCAGTTTTACCAGCCAGTATTTTGAACTGGTATCCCCTTTTTGTCCTGTAGGTGTTGTTGTCCCTCCTGACGGTGAAAATGCCCATCACTGACGCAGATCAGATCCGAGCTCTGGCCTGTAAGGCTCTGGTCGGTCTGTCTCGCTCCAGCTCCGTCAGGCAGATCATCAGCAAGCTGCCTTTGTTCAGCAGCGGACACATCCAGCAGCTGATGAAGGAGCCGGTGCTCCAGGACAAACGCAGCGAACATGTCAAGTTCTGTAAGTTTGCGGCCGAGCTGATAGAAAGGATTTCTGGGAAACCGCTGCTCATCGGTACGGACGTGTCTCTGGCTTGGCTGCAGAGGGCCAGTGTGGTCGCCCAATCCAGGATCTCCTTCCCTGAGAAGGAGCTCCTGCTTCTTATTAGGAATCACCTGGTGGCCAAAGGCCTTCACGATACAGCTAACACGCTAACCAAAGAGGCGGAGCTCCCAATGGCGTGTGTGTCTCATTCTTCTCATTCACCGTCTTCGTTCCCTACCGTCGCTCCTCCCCTACCTGCCCCCGCTGTTGCAACGTTACCCCGCACCCCGCGGTTGGCCAACGGCGTGGGGTCACGGCTCGGAAACCTTCAACCTCACTCGTCCAGCCCAGGATCCAGCAACCCACAAACTCGTGCGTCTACAGCACAACCCGTTGGGTCGTCCGTTGCTTTCCCCTCAACGTCCGTCTGTAGCAACGGCTCCCCGCTGATTGGACGAATCGTTTTCTCTCGCGAGCGGCACACGGGGTGCGGCGCCGTGAGCTGCAAGAAACCTCGTATCCTGAGGCAGAAGTCTGATCACGGGGCCTTCAGTCAGACGCCAGCCATGAAGAAGCAGTTCGACAGGCTCCTGCCCTCCCCCCCTGCGTTAGACGGCATCATCACAGAGTACCTGAGGGAACAGCATTCACGCTGCAAAAACCCCGTGGCCACATGCCCACCCTTTTCCCTCTTCACCCCCCATCAATGCCCAGAACCCAAACAGAGACGCCAAGCGCCCATCAATTTCACATCCCGGCACACGCGTAGAGTTATATACCCTAAATACGGAGGGGTTGATGGAGGATGCTTTGACAGGCACCTTATCTTTAGCAGGTAGGTGTCTTTTGTTTGATTCAGGTTTAGTTCTTGGAAAATTAAGTGCAACGACCAGATAACCGTTTCCCTGCGTTTCTCCATTCCCCAGGTTCCGTCCCATCTCTGTGTTCCGGGAGGCCGACGAGGACGAGAGCGGATTCATGTGCTGCGCCTTCTCGGCTCGCGAGCGGTTCCTGATGCTCGGCACGTGCACAGGGCAGCTGAAACTCTACAACGTGTTCACAGGCCAGGAGGAGGCCAGCTACAACTGTCACACGTCTGCCTTCACGCACCTGGAGCCCTCACGGGTCGGTAGAGACGCTGCTAGTGTATAAGATAAGATCCACACTGTTAGATAGCAGAAGCATCAGTATGGACATGGAAAGACCTTCTCTGTGATTGATGATGAGCTCTATGGAATTACGAACATTTTTTCCAGAGTATGGTAATATTATTTATGTTTATATTTCTTAAATTTTTTTGTCCATTTAGGATGGGTCCTTGCTCTTAACGTCAGCCTCATGGAGTTACCCCCTGTCTGCCCTGTGGGGCATGAAGTCTGTGTTTATCATGAAGTAAGTGATGTTTGTGCAAGAGAGAAGCTACACAAAAAAAAAGTGTGAAATTACCATAAAGCGAAGCAGGACACGACTGCTGTCTGCCGTCTCAGACTGTTGATCAACAGTTCTGCTCAGCCAGTCTGTGATCCCCTTCTCTCCATGTATATGGTCTGTTCTGGCCAATGATAAAGCAGCGTTCTGCTGCCAAAAGAAGATGACATGCTGTTGAAGTGCGCAGTCCAACAGCCTGAGGGCTGCAGTCTTCTGTTCATGGGACACGAGCCCTTGGTTTTATTCATCTGCTCAGTTTAATATTTTAAAGTCATTTGAAGTTTTGAATTACCATATCAAGTCGCGCTGGTTTCATGTTTGTGATTGAAATATTTGCTCTCTTTGTCTTCAGGCATTCCTTTCTCGGTGACCATTACGTAGAGTTCAGTAAACTTTCTCAAGATCGAGTTATCGGGACTAAGGAACACATAGCACGAGTACGTATGCTAACGTATCTCCAACATGATAATTACAGGTGATATGAACTGTTTAATATGGAGTGTTCACTCTTCTCTCTCGTGTCAGATTTATGACATCCAAACAGGTCAGGTGACCCTGACTCTCAACAACCCAGACCTGGCCAACAACTACAAGAGGAACTGTGCGACCTTTAACCCGACAGATGACCTGGTCCTGAACGACGGCGTGCTGTGGGACGTGCGCATGGCTCAGGCCATCCACAAGTTTGACAAGTTCAACATGAACATCAGCGGCGTGTTCCATCCCAACGGCCTGGAGGTCATCGTGAACACGGAAATTGTATCCTTGACGCTTTAATATTGTAGCCTGTTCTTGTTGGTGTTTTTTTTAACACACCTATTTACTCTGGAATAAAAGCTCAAACTCATGCCTAGATATTTGGAACTAAAAAATGTTAATAAAGGTACAGTAGTTCTCAAAATATGAACATTATGTATTGATTTTATGTCCTGTTATTGTTTCTGAACAGTCTTAGGGAGTAATACTTTGGTATTCAGAGTAGTAATGACATTTAAATGACCTCAAATGGTGATTATAGATTGGAATTTAATAAATAACAACTTAAGACCAATTCTGCTTATGAACAACCTCTCAGAACCACCTGTGTGCATAAGCTGAGGACTACCTGTAGTTTTGAAGGGATTGTATGTCCAGACATTCACTGAAAACACAATTATGAGCTAAATCAACACAAGAAGTAAAGTTAAGGATTACAAAAGTCTGTAAAATTGTGGACCATGAATATTTGGACATAATTTAATCTTAATTCCTCCTGTGGTTGCTGAGATACGTCTGCTTCACTTGTCCCATTTTCACACCTCAGAGCCATTTCATCGCTTAAAAATGCAACGTATGCAACAATTTCCGGTGAGAAGTCCTTTAAAAGATTTTTGACTGATAAAATAACTGATGAGGAAAATTAAAGCTCAAAATATATTGACATGAGTGGTTAAACACCGGACCTTTAGAATGATTCATTTAGGCCAGGGCAAAAAAGTGTTTCACCTTAATCACAGAAAATATTGAGCTTTTACTTCACTGCTGTATATTTTACCACCCTGAGTTAATTCAAATCATTATGTGATGATACAGAGAGGAAAACAGTGTAATGGTCCTTAAATGGAGTTTCAGTGGGATCTGCGGACCTTCCACCTCCTCCACACAGTTCCTGCTCTGGACCAGTGCAGAATCGTCTTTAACAACAGTGGAACCGTCATCTATGGAGGTAAATCCACAAGTCTCAGAGTTGCAGGCTGGATGCCAAAAGCTCCAAACTAGGCATCGCGCACTGTGGTTGGTACAAGTGTGTGAAAGGTATGTTTGAGTAAAAGCTGGCAATCAGGAAGCAAAGTGAGCATGAGCATATTTGAGGAGAGGTGTGAACAGAGTCTGTGGCGGTGTCGCTCAGAGCCATATGGACCGAGGGCGCCGTGTTGGACCCTTTGCAAGGAGAACCAGCTGGTTCACGCCGCCCCGCAGGAGGAACCGCACACGCCGTCGTGACTCTAGCCATTCAAAGATTACTCAAACCACTCAGGAGCTCAAGTCACGGCTAACCAACTCGCCGTGCACAGGTTCAGTTTACTCTCTCCCACTTGTGGCTTTTTTCCAGCGATGTTACAGGCCGATGATGAAGATGACATGATGGAGATGCAGATGAAGAGTCCTTTTGGTTCATCGTTCAGGACCTTTAATGCCACAGATTACAAGCCAATCGGTAAAGCTTCCTCCTGATCCACTCATGTGGATTATTTGCTCGTTTCTATGGTGTTTCATCATATTATGTAACACCATATTTTCACATGTTTAATTTTTATTTTCCTCCTGTTGTTTTCTGTGTTCTTAGCGACAATCGATGTAAAGAGGAATATATACGACCTTTGCACTGATTCCAAAGACTGCTACCTGGCTGTGATTGAGGTAAATTCTAGTCATGTTGTGATGTTAGGATGCAGTTGTTTTGTAAAACGTTCATAAATATATTAATCTGTTTTTTCGTGCTCCTGCCCTTCCTGCAGAACCAAGACTCTGCAAACACTGACACAGTGTGCAGGCTGTATGAAGTCGGCCGGCAGAGGCTGGCAGAAGAAGAGGAGGATGAGGAGGATCAGGTTACAGCTTTGATCTTTTTTTAGTCATATATCATTGAGAACTGGAGAACTTAAGTGATCATTTGTGTTTGGTTGTTTCACCACAAAATATCTTAAACGTTTTTCCACATATTTTGACACTTTTTGTAGTAATAGTTCATGGAAAAAGTGGGTTCAATTGTTAAGTTGATCTGGAAATGATTTCTGGATCACCTTCTCACTCTTTCCCAACATTTTGACATGGGGCCTCTTTCGACTTGCTGTTTTCTTGACGACAACGTTGGCAGAGATTTAGACTCGAGTTGCTTTTTGTTCTGAGCATCAAACGTCTTCTGGTTCTTACTGACAGAAACTTTAATAATATTTTTTCGTCTTGCATCAGGAGGATGACGATCAGGAAGAAGATGATGACGACGATGAGGATTCGGACGACGACGTCGACACAGATAACCTTATTGCCGAGCTGGACAATGAGAATGGCGGAGAAGATGAGGACGACGAAGAGGAAGATGACGGAAATGACGAGTTCTCTCCCTCTGATGAGGAAGTCGCACGCCTGCTGGAAGACGATGCTGACGCGGGGGATGACGACGACGATGACGACGACGATGATTCTGATAATGACGACATTGATCTGGACGGCGACAACGGTGGGTGGAGCTTCAAGCCTTATTTAGTCAAATTTATTCAGAGTTAGCCAGAAGTTGTTTGGTAGAAGATGATTTATGATTAAAAATGGTCTGAACATGAATTTTAACACTCTTTAATACTCATAGTAGAATCAAATATCTACAAATATACATAAACTGTGTACCCTTTAAAAAAAATAGAGACGGGACCTCAAAAACTTTGATTTTGAGAGACTGATGGAAATGAAAACAGGATGTTTAACGGTGATGTTTGTTGAGGTTTTGTCATTTGAGCAGTAACATTTATGATAAGTACAGACTGTAATGATTGACGCAGTGAGTTCATTTATCACTGGAATGAATGTCAACTAAAGGTCAGGTCTGTGCTTAAAATGTAAGTCGGGAGGCCTTTGAGTGTCGAGGGCGACGCTGCAGCAAACCAAGAAGACGTTTGAGGCATCATGGCGTGACCTGACCGCTCTTTCTCTCTTTTTATCGATCAGATTGAAGTAAAATCCAAAATATGGTTTTATTACCGATTTGAATGACAGATAACAAAAAAGATCTCACAGATTTTGATCCTGGATCCCAGATCTTTCTCCAGCAGGGATCAGCATGAATTAAGTCACTCATAATAAATGACTGCATCAAATCGCTGTCGTGTAAAAACTGGAAACATTGTGATGTGCGGTCTCAGGTAAATCACACTCCAAGTCTGCTGATTAATCCGGTTTGTGTGTTTTAATGCTCGTCTGGTCGTTGTGAATAAATGCTGCTCTTCCCAGCGGAATTTAAAAACTGCTGTCTCGCTTTATTCCAGACGTTCAGAATAACAAAGGAAGTGTGAACTTCGAGAGTGACTTAGGGGACCTAGTGTGCTTTCACATTTTGCCAAAACTGTTTTATTCCTGCCTTTTCAGACAGTTTCTCTCTTCACATTCTGACCTATGCATCACAAGAGCGGTGTATACTGAAGTTTCTAAATCTGTGTTTGTCTGCCGCACACAGACAGTTCCGACAACTCTGACCTTGAGGATGACATCATCCTATCCCTGAATGAGTGAGGAGCCTTTTGGCATTGGGGACTGAAGTACCAGATAACATGTCGAGGCTTCTGCCTGAGAGACATTTGAGTTGCAGAACAGGAGGTAAGAAAAGAGGATGGTATCAGCAGATGAGATGGGAGATAACTTGGAGCCCTGCCAGGTGGAAAAAGTAGGACTCACTGAGTGACAGGACCAAGAAGAAGACGTCTCTCAGAGACGGATGGGAGGAAAAAAATGTGTGTTGACTTACAGGTGGGCAAAAATGATTGTATTTGATATAATTTTATACAACAAGTGGACAAAGCTGCAAGCGTGTAGATGCAGCAGGAAAAAAAAGTTTTATATTTCATATTCACGACTCCTCTTCATTTGATATTGATTCGCTCACTTGATGAGACTCAGTTTGGTCACAAATTAGAGTTTGTTGGGGAAAAAGGCTTCCGTTCCAGAGACTGTGTGTCTGCATTTGTGTAACAAAAGACACACTCTTCTCTCAAGCTTGCATTTTTCCAGACCGCCCCCCCACCCAAAAAAAAAAAAAATCACCAAAAAGTATTAATGTGTTGAGGTAGGCAGCTAATTGAATGCACAAAAACATCGCGGCCACGTTCTGGTTTGATATTGTCAATGAAACCAGTGACCAAAATGCAACACACACACACACACACACTCACACACACACACACCTACCTGTGCCATCTGTCACCATCGCCTTCTGAAGTCATAGAACTAGTGTTTCCACTCTAGCAAAGCTACACCATCTACCTGCTCACTGATGCAGAGGTCTTTACAACTCTCTCCCATTACGTTGTCTTATATTCTTTTATTTTGCCAAGCATGGATTTTGATTTATTTTCTCTTTTCTTTTTAAGATTATAGGATTTCATGCTGTTGAAAATGGCATAAGTCCATCCAAAACAATCAAATTTAACTTAATTGTTTTCAAAACTGAAGAGTTTTTGCTGTGATTCTGGGTTCGGACTGTTCACACAGTAAACATAGGAATTAAACCTTGATGTTCTAAATATTAAAAGTTAAATAGAACCAGAAATAAAAGATGGTGTTCAGAGTTTTGTTTCTGATGGATTGAACAGATTTAAAAAAGAAATGCCTTGTACTGGCGCACTTTTAAGTGTTGTAATTTTGTCAACATTTTCTCATTTGTTTGCCTTCAATCCACTCATTTTGCCGTTTTTTTCCATGTTAACTTTCTTGAAACAGTTCATGTACAGCTTGTATGTATCTAAAGTATTTTTACTATAAATAAAACAGCAAAATCAGTTGTGTGTTTCTTTAATGAAGCGTGACCGGCGCCTGCATGGATTACATATTAAATAAGCTGTTAAAACTGGTGACTTCAATATAATAATGTGACTCTTAAAGTGTAGAGAGTGTCTCCAATCGTGTGCATCAGCTATAGCAGGAAAGTCATCTACTTGTCAGTGAAGATAACGCTGCTTTCCAGCGACTTAAGAAAAGTTTCCTCTGCTGGTTTGGAGGAGAAAATAGTGAGACGACAACTAGTGTGGGAAGTGTGTTTGTGGACTAAGTCGGAGGAGCGCCTGTGTTCAGATTAGACTACATATGTCATGAAATATTCATAATCACATATTTCTCCACAAATTTAGATTATTTTCGATTGAGTTGTGAAAATGGGGATTTACTTCTAAATTTTCTGTGGCCTCCCAACATTTAATAACAAAACACATTAAAACTGCCACTGAAATAACATTAAGAAGAACCAAATAAGTTAATCTTCTAAAATATGTGCATCAACTGTAGACATAGTGATTATTTGTACAGGAAATACAGTTTGCATGAAATGCATGATCCTGCACAGTGTAAATAAGAATGTGTGTGTGTGAACGCAGGTGATGGATGAGTTGGTAAAGCGTTCTTATTGCCTCCTCAGCCGCCTCTTATTGTCTGCAGACTGAAGCCGATAGGAGCTCTTCCTGTATGAGGTGATACCTGTTTGCAGTCACCTGTGTCGTATGATCGCAGTACTGCAGCGCCAGAGCCACATGTGGACGCAGCTTTCTCAAAATCATAAACGCATGAGACATTTTCCATTTTTACTGCTTGGTGTCAGGTTTTTACTGATTTCATGCCATCGTGTGACTCAGGTCCATTTTTCGTTAATGTTATGGATGCTTTTCCTCACATTTGATTTTTGTCTCATATGTTTATTTGCTCTGATGCATATTTAACAGTTAAAATTTCCCACACTTCCCCAGCTTTATGTGATTTGAACACCGCCCACAGTGTTCCACTTGAAGTAATAGACAGATGGGAGTCAGTCTCGGTGTCGCTGTGATGGAAAGAAATTACCCAGCTGAATACTGCCCTCCCTCCCACACTACCGAAAATTCACTGAATTCACCAAATCATTATTTCTCTGCCCCTGATTGTCATGTCTATGGGACAAGACAGCTTAGTGCACTAAAATAACCACTGAGTAAACGGGTGAGACTCTGTGTGACCAAACTTTTTTGGATTAATACTGTATACACATCAGGTTTAAAGCAAGTTTTTTTTCAATGTTCTGTGGTTTATTAAACCTTTATTAAACCTTTGTCTTTTTTTAAAGATCTACAGCTTCACAGTCAAGCCCTGTGAGCTGTTCATCCCACAGCAGTGAATCACTTCAAGATAAACCAGCATGTAATAAAACTCAACCACACAGAACGCTGTACAGTCGTCACGGAGCTCATTGGTTCACACACATCTCACTGGGAGCCAAACAGCCCATAGCCTAACTCTTGTCTTCTGAAAATGCAATGCATGGTGGGTATTTTAGGTCCGTTTCAGTAATTAATTTGAGTCAGTGTTTTTAAATAGACAGTAAAAACTGTAACTACTTGTTTGACACTAGAGTTTTAATCCCAGTAACTTCGGGCGGTTGAAACAACATTGAGACCTTTTTGTGTTCAGTCGGCCCTGCTTTGTGCTAATTCTCATTCTTCTTCCCCTGTTCGTGGTGTTTTGTCAAGTAGTTTAAGTGTGATTGATTAAAATGGTGATTGATTAAAATGCAATGAATCTCCTGAAGCCACCTTTTCATCTGGATTCACTCCAAAATGTAATGAGCTCTTCCTCACTACTTACCCAGCCCCTCAACCGAATTCAATCCGAATCTCTCTGGTGATTTATGTGTAAAAGACTGAAATGTTGGGGGGAAAAATCCCATGTACAATCTTTAATATAGTTAAAAAAGCAAACAAATAAAATCTTGGCTCTGCTTCTCATCCACATCAGCTCCGGAATTGATTGGCTGAGTCGCTGGCACACGCCAAACCCACCCACATAGTTTTATGAAATCTGTCAAGCAGCTTCAGCACAATCCTGATAACAGATAGCAAACTAATCTGACCACTTAATCTCCTTGTCAGAGGTAAGAAAATTATTCCAGAGCCTGAATTCTCAGCTGGAAACAAACTTGTTAAACCCCATTATGCAAATATTAGTATTAGTGTTAGGTTTAACAGCAAAACCAACCATTTTTAAACCATTTTCAATAACCGATCACAGACTTTAATCCCATGGAAAATCTGTGATGGGATTTAAAATGGCGATCAGAGCACAAAACCTGTAATATTAGAGATCTGGTGGTGTTTGTCCACGATGAGTGGATTAAGATTCCTCTGGTGGTCTGTGGGTATGCATCACGTGTGCAGCAGGTCAATAAAGCAAAGGGGTCTCCGCAAAGTGCTGTAGATGCTCATCACTGGGGGGCTGAACACATTAAAGCTGCAGCAGTGAGGAAAAGAAGCACATTTTGTTGTTATAGCTGTTATATATCTGTTTAATTAAGCTATCATAACTGTTCTAGAGTTAGTTGGTCATTGCAAACACCTGATAAATAGAATATAGAACCAGTAAAATCAATAAACAACAGCTTCTGAATAATTTTGCTCCAGATTAAATCCATTTATTTGGTCTTAAATCAAGTCCAGAGTGTCTCAGGTCATTTCCCCCTCTGGTTTACATCAACCAACAACGTAAAGTTGTGATTTAGCAAAAGTCATAGGCAATTAAATACCACCATCATTCAGTCTGGAGGGTTTATTTAACGTGAGCAGCTTCTATAAATCACCCAGAGCTGCTGTGATGTGGGTCTGATGGGAAATCCGGCCTGATCCATCAGATGGGATGGCCGTTAGGAATGAACATGACTGCACTATGACAAAGCAGTGCCGGTAGTGGGTCCGTTTCTCTGAGATGACTCAACCGGGAGGTGCTCCCCCCCCCCCTCCACCCCCCAAACACACACATGGCCCGATTTAACACCGGGGACTAATTTATAGCCAGCATCCCCGAAAGCTTCACATTCAATCAAAAATAAAAAATAAAAAAATCCAACATCCTGGAAAGGATGCAGTTGTGTTTGTGATGGATTCCACGCAGGGAGAGATGGTGGTGGGGGGGGGGAGAGAGAGAGGGAGGGGGGGCGCATATATTTGCAAATGCTTGACACATCAGTGTTGACAAAACGAGTCATGTGACGACCATGAAGATGGCGCAGCGTGCGTTCCGTTGCAGTTTTCTTCCTATTTTCTTGCATCAGCTCGACAGTCGGACACTTATTACCGACTGATCCACGGGTGTTGGGAGGCGGGGGGGGGCTGGCTGGACTCGAGCGCGATTGGCTGGAAAGAAGAAGGAAAAAAAAGGGGGGTGAGAAAGAGGAAGAAAAAAAACCCCCCCAAAGAAATGAAATAAATAAGCTTCTAGGAAAAGAAGTCCGTTATCAGCTGAAGCGCGTCTGTTTGGGAGAGCGAAGGGATCGCCGTGCGTAAAGAGCGTGTGTGTGTGTGTGTGTGCGTGTGTGTGTGTGTGTGTGTGCGCGCTTTATGAGGTGGACACGGAGACTGCATCAGACCGGAGACACACCGGGACATAATAGAGGGGAGATGCTGAGGCGTGGATGTCGCTCCATCCTCCTTTCGCTCGCACAAACGTCAGGATTCCGGTCCAGACATGTAGCGTGAGCAGCGCGGATCGCTCGTTTTTCGCAGCAACATCTCGACATAATGTGGTTTGTTCTACCGGAGGGAAAATAACCAATTATGTGGATACCTACAGAAGAGGAGAAGATCGGAGTTGGTGAGTCGATTGCGTTTGTTATTGTGAATTTACGACGCTTTGGGTTCTGGGTATTTAAACCAATCATCCAGTTTTGTTCCTCGACATTCCGCGTAAAGCAATCCAGACCGTTTTGGGTTTTGTTTTGTTTTTAGAAATCCTGCTTCATTCCCATTACACCCAGTGAAAAACACATACACTTATAATGGCTGATGCACAAGGCCAATGACTGCATAGAAAGGGAAATTGCGTGGGATGCTCCAGCCTCCAAACCCACCACCTTCAAGATGCCATCGCGGTCTGTAAACAACCCCCAGGCGGGGTTTTAAATCCGGCTTCTGCTCCCGGCGTGGTGGTTCTGTGGGAAAATAAATGCGTCAGGTTGGCATTTTAGCCTTTTCTTCTTATATCTGGTGGGGGGTGGGGGTGGTGATGGGGGAGTGGGGTGGAAATAAGATGCGATTCCAGCTGTGAGCACAGGGGGGCGCTTAGTGCGCGTCCTTCCAACAGGTGTAGACCGGCGTCTACCTGTAGACGGAAAACTACGGCGCTGCTGCAGGAACGCGGCCTCCACCGTGTTTCCTGTCTGCATGGGGGCGCATGACGACAAAAAAAAGAACAGATATCGCGGAGTTGTGCAGTCAGATGAAGTGAAGGTGGAAACAGCGCAACAAGCTGCCGTCATGGCAGCGCAAGTGTGCGTCAAAAGTGTGCAAAGCGCATGATTGTGCGTTAGAGGGTTTCATTAGAGGGGAGTGAGTCATGTCCAGATGCTCTACGGCTTTTCACTTGAAGGGTTAGAACATGATACCCCCTCTCAATACACACACACACGCACACACAGAGACTATGTGTGTGTGTGTGTGTGTGTGTGTGTGTGTGTGTGTGTGTGTGTGTGTGTGTGTGTGTGAGTGCGCAATTGCCACAATCGTTTCTGAAAGACCGCAGGATGGTGGAAATCCACCAGCCTTCCTCTCTGGTGGCATCATTTCATCCATCCATCCATCCATCCATCCATCCATCCATCCATCCATCCATCCATCATGGAATCACTGCAGCTCTTTTTTCGTCGTGGGGGGGCTGTGAAGGGACGGAGGAGGTATTTTGCGTGGTGAAGCAACAGTTCTTCTCTGCCTACGCGTCCGTCGCTGCGGAGTGACCTGGCGCTGTCCGCGGTGCTGAAATGCGTGGACACACTCGCTCCGCATCGACACAGTACATACAGTACCTTGTAAAGTACCCCCCCACTTCCCCCACCCCCTTCCGCTTCAAATAACATGTTCATAATCGAGGGTCAATATTTCTCCAGCATCCTCTGCTGCTCTTTGGGGCTGCGTTCGGTTCTTCTCCTGCATCCTCTGTGGTTTCTGTGATGGAACTGGCGTCATTCCTCTTATTACCCTGGCTTTTTTTTTTCTTATGAAACCACTCATGTGTGTTGGATGTGTGTTTCTTAGTGCTCCCCAGCTCTTCCCACCCCAGAACTCCAAGTGCTGATTATTTTAATCCCCAGTTAAATTCTAATTATTTTAAAATCATAAGGGAACACCAATGCAGTGTCTTTAAAACGTCACAAAACGCCTTTATTGTCATGTTAGCCATCTAATTCTGTTTACATGTTTTACCTATCCAAAGAGAACCTCCATCAATTTCATGACTCATTTGTATTGTAAGATTTAAGAACGTCAGTCGTGCCCCCCCCCCCCAAAAAAAATATATATATGGAATTTCACGACTTGTGGATCAAATGTCAAACCATTAATCCACTAATAAGTCATCATCTCCAAATGTTTGGTTTCACTCGTTCATTCTCTTAACACCCCGGCCAAGGAGGTAATATTTTGTTGCCAGCGTTGGTGTGAGTTTGTAAGTCAGTACCTGCCCACATGAGAGAGATGGAATGAATCAGCTGGCTTTGTCACCACATGGAACGTTTGTTAGATACAAACTGGTAGCATATAAAACAATCAAGAGACTAGACCCCCCCCCTTTAATGTAATGGACAGATCTGGGATCAAATTCATAGATAGATGGAGCTGAGGTCAATCTGAGGGTGTTTTTAGAGACATCATTACATTTTTTAACCATTAATATCATCTGCACAGGAAAGTTACCTCGTCTTGTAATTTCCTGTACTTTAACCGATACACACGATACACACTCATCCTGTTTCATGCATGATAATCACTCATACAAGCTCATTTTAAAGGTCATTATGATAAATCTCATTCTGTGACTGTGGACACCCTGCAGCTGAGGAGCATCTCTAGATTTCTGTAATTCCTGATCTGAGATGTGGGAATAAATTTAAAGAAGAAAAGCTCCTCTGCCTCCACGACATGATCCCTTAGTTTGGCAATACTTCAGCACAGTAATTTCTCTGAGTAACTACATGTGCAGTCGAGTCGTGCTTGAACAACATGACTCAGTGGGCGAAGCCCAAAGAGCGTTGTGTAATTTTTAACTTTAGCGAGCTCTGGGACTGGGCTGCTCGCGCCAGAAAAGCAGGACATTCACGCTCTGCGTGCTCACGTCGTGTCGCTGGAACGGTGTCAGCTCAGCCTTCAGTCCTTCCAGTTATTAGTGAGACTGCAGCAAAAAGGAAATCCAAGAAAATGAGTTTGTCTCTGCGCTGCCGTTGAGACGTTCAGTGCGTCGTTTTCTCAGTGCGGTTGTGTAATTATCACTGTAGTTGTCTGGAAGGACAAAAAAAGGTAAAATTTGTAAGTAATAATTGTGTTTACTGGCAGCTTTTTGATAACATCTCTGCCTTCTTTGCAGAACATTTTCCCCCTGGGGGGTCTTTGCACAGTTTGTGTCTCATTCTGAGTCTAAAGCAAGGTCACCAGGACACGTAGCTGTTGTATTTCTAGCTGAACTATATTACTAGCATTTTTCAAGACATGGCAGAATGTGGATCTTTATTCTTCTCTCTTTATATATATATATATATATATATATATATATATGATAGAAGAATGAGGAAATGGTTCGAAGCAGGTCTCCCTCAAACACACAGTCCTACGACTCCAACACATTCAAACTTTTCAGTTATTATGATGCGTGTTTGTTCCTGTCATAAAGGACAAACCACTCAACACGGAGGCCGTGTTTGCAGCGCTACAACTCTCCCTTTCTACATCATGGCTCCACTTTGCCATGTTTTTTCTTTTTTCTTTTTCGCTCATAGAAAATCAGTTTCAAGCTTCTGTTCTCACATCACGCCAACACAGAAAAACTGGACTCTTAAGAGACTGTTTTCGAGCATTGAAAAACTCCTGGCAGATTCAACACAAAGAATGTTGTGTACTTTGAGTTAAATCACAAATATTTATGATGTAACCATGATGTGATGTCTGAAGCTTTAAATCTAAAGTAATGTACTCTACGCTTATTTTACCACGTGTTACCAGCGGCATTGAAGAGGCAACACATGCAATTAAAAGAAATGAACCGTAAATACTACACAAGTAGGAAATCAATAATCCAGATTAGGACGATTCCAGGGAACATAGCAGCAAACTGTTTTCACAGACTTGATTTTTTTCTGGCTCCCAAAGCAAAAGCTTTTGTAATCATCTCAAGTTTGGTGTCATTATTTTTAACTCAGATTTTACCTTATGCCTATTTTTCCATTCTCTGTGGCTACCTTCTGTTGCTGTTATACTGTCTTCTTTTTCTTCTTCTTCTCTGCATTTTAGTTCATCTCATCTCATCTCATCTCATTTCATTTCATCTCATCTCATCTCATACACTTACATCTGTTAATGTGTGAGAGCAGCTGGAAAAGAAAATGTTATATTTTTTTTATTGCAAGCCAAATTTCCCACAGTGACATAGAAAAAATGACACACAACCACCTTTTAAAAGCTGTTACCGCAAACTGACAAATGTGTTTCATAGTTCATGAGTGAATGAATAGATGTGATGTTGGAGTTGTGTTAACCTTCCGCATGACTTGTCACATAGAGAACAATGGCTGTGGTGAATGGAGAGGAAGTGGAGGGGAGCACGAGTCTCCTCCAGTGCCTGAGCACAATAATTCCTCCCAGTGAGTTACTGGTTATACAATAAAGCGCCATATGGGCCATGAATGAGATTAAATAAAGGGATGGTCTGGATGGATGCGCTGCTGTTGCTGAGGAGAGTTGCTCTGTTATCCCAGCGTTTTTCTCCCGTGTGTTCCATCAGTTCTTCCAACATCCTACGTTCAACGTGTCGGAAGTCTAAAGATGAATTAGTCGCTGTTGCTTTGAGAACATGCTAATGTTGAGCTGCTTTTAGACACACAGCTTGGAGGTTTTGCGCGGTAGGGCTATGAGAATATCAGCCTGTTTGATGCCCCATCTTTCTCCCTATCAGACGTGACAGTCTCATTTTGTTCTGTTCGCTCAAGAGTTTTCTTTCAAATGGTGCGAGTGCAGGTTTTTGCAATTCAAATGAAAGAGAGGCCATTAAAGAATAGGCCCCCTCAAATAGGAAATACTCAGCCCTGGCTGGAACCGGGGGGGGCCTGAGGCGGCTGGAAAAAAAGGTGACAAGGAGGCTCTTTAAGTTCATCCATCAATCCCTTAGTAATACATGGCGAATACACTTGAGCTCTGATGCCATGAGGCATCCATAAGCTTGCCATTTTATAATGCCCAGATCCCTGCAGCAGTTACAGTGAAGAAAGAGAGCCCTTCAGTTTGTGGATGATCTGTTGCTATAGTTACCCGAGCACAGGAATCAAGCACTTGTTATCCTGGAGCAGACGACATAGCCGAGCCCAACCCCTTCCTCCTCCTCCTCCTCCTCCTCACTGGGTCCCCTGGCTAGTTCATTAGCATAGTGATTCACACCAAACCCCCCCTTGAAGGGCCACCATTTGTAGGTTTTTTGAAATTGTCGGTGGAGCCCTGTCGTATTAAACAAGTTTGTCTTCGCTGACGTTTTCATGCAGGGCGCCGCGTGGCTTTGTGGGGTGCCGTCGCACAGATAAAAGCACATCCAAGATGACAAGATGTTTCTGTTTATGATCCAAGAAGAAAAAAAATAAAATAAAAAAGATAGAAGAAAGAAGGTGGCATGGTAGATTTATGCTAATACCAGCTGATGATTAAGCAGCATTTAGCTGTGATACTTGGCCTTTTGTGCGGGCTCTAGAGCTCAATTAAATTAACATTGCACAAAAATCCTACCGCTTAAGAAACAATTGCTTAATAAAATGCCTATCCACTTCTGGGTTGTTTACTTGTTTACAGATGCAAAACAGTGACTCCTACGCGACACCGTGTTCAGATGTTTGCATTAAGCAGCTCATTAAAAGTGGTTCTACTGTATAACCCCTAAACACTTACAATGGGGAGGAACAATAACGTACAGGAGGCCACTTTGTTTAATGAGAGAGAACAATGATCAGAATGAGCTGAGGTCCTTTTTGGTGATATATCAATATTCAAGTAAGGTTATTGATCATAGGATTTGATTTTCAGCCCCGGTGTCTCATGATTTGTTGTTCTTTTCATCTTTTTTTGTAGTGATCTGCAACTTCCGGTCACCAATATGTCAGGCCCTGATCCTGGAGATCGGGGAAACTGTTCAGATCCTGGAAAAGAGTGAAGGTAAATTATTTAAGAATATTCTTTACACAGAACTGCACAAGTATTTAGGAACGTTGTGGAGTTGGGGGTCTATCCACTTCGATTAAAAACACACACATGATTCTACATTTCTCTTACCAGCACAGACAAGACATTGAAACGTCCTTTAAATCCCAGTGTTTTGAAATATGGGTTTAATATTCATTTTTACAGTTTGATATAATGAATTCTTAAAGAAGATTCTTTTTGACGCCACGTCTGTTGGTTTAACATCATGAAAATGGAGGTAATGTTCTGAAAAAAACATTCAAAGTGTATAAAAATCAGGTTTTTTATGCATTACAAAATGACTTCATAGATCATCAGCTTTATAAAGATACTTCTGAACCTCATCAGGCTGATGCTGACATGTGGTTTACCATTCATGAAGTACGTATGCTAACATCTCTCACCAGACGTGGTCGGCCCACTGAGATTCATTCTTCAGTGGATCTTTGTTTTATATGTTTTAACAGTCCTCTGCCTCATTTCCTGAATATAATGGTCTGCTGGCAGAATGTGGTTGTGTAGTCGCCATATTCATTTATAATTTGTACAGACCTTCCCTTTTTGTCTGATGGGGTCCTGGTGGGGCTGAGGACTCAGGTAGCCCGGTCCTGTTTACGCCCCTGTATTACCACCAGTCTAGAGCTCATTTCTAATAATGGAATCAAGAATCAGTCAAAAAAAATCTGATTTTGTATTAATTATCGAGAAGAATTCACAAATCAGTTTTATTGTAACGTTTTGACGAAATTAGTGGAGTCACATTACGGTGGTACCGAAGAATAATGGTGATATTTAAAAAGGGCCCATTGATGTTTTGTTTATGATGCAAAGATGTTCTTTTCATGTAAATAATCCTGCACAGGTGTTAAATGGCAAGACCTTCTAACATTTAATCAGCTGAGCCGAGTAGTCGCAATTTAGTTCTGAGTAGTGGAAATGACATTTCAATATGTCAAAATGTTAATTTGACTGATTAAAATGTTTTTGCAGATCTTTTGTTTATCACTTCATTTGGTTTCTTTTTCACATTCATGGAGTGTAATTACTCTTTTTGTATTCCGCCGTTACAGTCATGGTCACGCGACCTCTTCGGGTTTCCACACACTTATTTTGAGTGTATTTATTCATTAACAAAAGAAACAAAATGTGCAATAAATAACTTCGAATTTTATTTTTGCTTATATCAATTTTATTTTAAAATTTTCAGATATTTAAATAAAAATAATATTTAATTTGATTTAGCAAATGCAGCAATAGGCTAGCCAGGCTAGGCTAGGTTGGTTGAAGCAAGATTCTTTTATTATATTTATTTTATATTATATTTATATATAATTATATTACATATCTGTATTATTATTACATTATATTTATTCTTCTAGTTGAAGACTAAACTTAACTAACATATCTTTTTAAAAATTATGATGAAAAGCCATTATAAGAGGGTAGCACTGAGCTAAATGTTGTCATAGCAACAGTGTGTACACAAACAGGAGGTTTTCTGATGTGCACTTTGCTCTTCCTTCAGGTTGGTACAGAGGCTTTTCCACCAAGAAGCCTTCTATCAAGGTAATTAGAGCAGCAAAGATTACCGGTTTGACTCTGCATTTATTATTCCTTCATTGCAAATAAATAATAAATAAGAAAAAGAAAAGATTTTGTCATGGAAACATATTTAAAACCGGTCACCTTGTGACACAAAACGGTCTCATGAAGGTTTCATCAAAAGCTTTTCCGTGATGTGAGGGATGTGCATCCCAGAAATAACCTGTCTAGACAACAAAGACCTTAATGACTGATCAACTTATCGGATGCAGCTTTGATTAGATAAATATAGAAATCGCCTGACCTGGATTTCCTGAGGTTCCTTCACAAAGACACCGTCAACCAATCCCATTCCTCATTGTGTGAAAGCGCGCATGTGGGGAATCAAGGTGTTATTTTACTAATGGTGAGAAAAAAAAGTGAGATCATGTAATAATAGAAAATGCACATGTTAATAGAGTTACACTGAACACGCATCTCTGATTTGAAGGCATGAAGGTAGAGATCAGAGGAGCACCAAGCTGACTTAGTGCTCATTGGTTTCTTTGCTGTTTTCTCAAATTCTTAGAATTTAGAATTTCATTCTTTTGACTTTCAGCCAGCAGATGGTGCAATTAATAATCTACTGTATAGTTGCGGTGTTATTTTAAGGGGGGGGGGGCTAACACAGACAGAACTAATAAAGCAATCTTTGTTGTCAGATCAATCGTGTTTTTTGGTTCTTATATGTTTGAGGTTTCATTGCTTAGTAACTGGGATTTATAATTATAAAATTTGGAATATAGAGCTCATATGCCATCCAGTCCTGGTGAAGGTAGCTGTTAGCAGCTACACGTATGTGCTGTTCTCTACTCTCATCAGCTATTTACAGTTCCTACTAACGCCCCTCCATTTTGTTATGTACTCCGCTGCCCACATTCACTCGCCCCCATACTCTCTGTGTGCTGAGAGAATTAGTTGCGCTTACTGTGGCCAATTCTTCACATCTGGTAGATTATTACAAGAAAAGATGAACTTCTAGGGTGGCATTTGGCTCCAGTCTGCTGCCCTTCTCCTTTAAAGCCAATCCACACCCGGCCTCAGGAACGTTCTGCCGCTTGTAGTCTCCACAGATTGATATTTGATGTGTGAGCAGGCAGCGACTCAGATATGGCAGAATACATAGAAGGGAAGTGTGATTTTTGAATTCAGCAGCACATTTATTGACAACACAATGAGTTATTGGCAGATTTCTTGCATTTTTTTTCCCAGGCTGCAGAAATAAGCAAAAGTTAGTTAAATTTAAAATTTAAATATATTTTATTTCTTTCATATTTTGAAGATAAATTAGAAGAATGACATCTTTTCTCCTTCCTTTGTCCTCAGGGTATTTTCCCAGTCAGCTATGTCCATTTAAAGAAATCCACAGTGACCAACAGAGGGTAAGTCGTATGTAAAGTGTTTTTATTTGCGAGTGCGTTCCATGAAACATAAAGATGCAGTCATCCATTTTGAGCCTTGAAGAAATATTTTTATACCTCACTGTGTCTCACAAAGTTAAACCAAGTCAATGAATTCACACTTTTAACCAAAATATGATTATTTTTGTCCAAAGCACAAATCCCATCCTCCCACCTGGTTTCATAGCAATTCATCTGGTAGTTTTATCATAATATTACAAAGATTAAAAAATACTTTAGACTTTAACCTCTGGTGTTTTTCACCATAGGAAAAAAAAAATCCCTTTTTACCTGAATCCTCTCCAAAATGGAATGTACTATGAAGTTTCATTAAAATACAGCAAGTTATTTTGTACAGACTGGTGATAAAAGCACTGTTTAACAAGTTTTTCCTCTCTGCATGATCCTCCCACCAAGTTTCAGGGAAAGTAGTTTTTGCGCAGTTCTGCAGAACGATGGATAACAAACGAACAAAACAGACATACAACAGAGAAAACATAATCCTGACAAACAGAGGACAAAAATGTAGAGAACATAGTCTCTGTCATGGAAGTCTGTTCGTAATGCGCTCTGAACAAATTTGAATAAACACACGAAACACTGATAGGGTTCACATGAAGACATTTTAATTATAGTCAGCGGTGAAGAATTAACGGAATACTGTGTGTGTGGAAGCAGCTGCCATCTGGAGTAACTGTCAGTACATTTGTCACGTCTTTCAGAGAAAAACCTCAAAAGATAAATGTAAAATGTAAACGTGGGCAGTTATATCTTATCCCCATCCATCACATCCACCATAATGATACATTTCATTCTTCCACCTGTCACATTCTGGAATATTACTCTGAACAGTGGTGACAAAAACAGTTGTCTCCATTCCTTTCTGGCTCTCGGTATGCAGGGCGTGTGATCCGGGTTCTGATCAATGTCAGGGCATGACGATTCGTGACTGTCCAAACTTCAAGGCGATCGTCATGAGAGCGCTGCTGACTGCATGCTCACACTCACACACAGCGGTCATCTTCAGTTCCCGTCACAAAGGGCGGAATAAAAGCAAAGACAAAAGCAGGCAGCCGAGTCCTTTATCAGCCTGAACTCATGGACGTTAGATCTGTAGGCTGGGATCCGTGGCTCGGTGTCGACTGGGAGTTTGCTGTTATATCATCGCCCTCCAGTCGAGCCGGCGAATAGCAGCAGGCCTCTTACTTCTACTTAAACAATTAAAAGTACGGCTTTGGAAATTTGCATTATTATACTTTCTCACTCCAGGAGTTGCACTCTAGGAAATCTGCTTTGCTGTCTCATGGAGTTAATGAGGTGGCACACCTACTGTCTTCCTGCAGCTCTCTGAAGATAATCACCCCTACTCCTAGTGGAACGGCAGGAGATGCTTTCCCTGCTGCAAAAAAGCTGTGATAAAATATTAAAACCATTTTTTGCAGAGGGTTGCATGGTGGTCTAGTGGGCAGCTGTGTTGCCTCATAACAAGAAGATCTCTGGATTTTTCTCTCTGTGTGGTATTTGGATGTTCTCCTCATATCTGTGTGGGTGAATAGAAGTGTGTACAACAGCGCCCTCTGTGGCCACATGCAAGAATGCGCCCAGAATACAGAATAACTAAATTTATTACTCATTCAAGTTACAAACATTACAGTTAAACAGAAAAAAATTGTTTGTTTCTCTGTTTTAACATAAATACTATTAATCTTTCACTTTATTAAACCTACGAAACTCCATCAATCAAGGATCAAACTATCCAACGAATAAAGAAAAATAACATCAAACACAAGTTTGGACGTGAACTTTGTTCAAAATTTTTTTGTCAAAGTTGAAATGGGCTGAATTATTGCATTGTGGGAAATGTAGTTTTGGTCAAAAGGCCCTTTTGTCCTATTTATTTTTAGACACTGACCTTTTATGCGGGCCACATAAAATAAAGTGGAGGGCCACATTTGGCCCCCGGGCCTTGAGTTTGACACATGTGGTGTAGAGGTATTCTAACAGTGATGACAGCGATCCATTATCACTCTGCTACTCATGAGGGTTTCCTGCAGTGCTTTCACATTCACACATGTGGTTTTATTTTCTTTCTCCAGGCTGTGCGAGACGGTGGTGCCCCTCGAGGACCCCATTATTACAGAGACCACTTCCACACTGCAGGAATGGGGTGTCATGTGGAAGCAGCTCTATGTGGTCAGTAACGCAACCAATATCAGTCATCAGGAACAAAACACTAAGCAATAAATGCGAGACTAACATGGACAAGATTTCCAAGGGAGCTGTGGATATAACAACTTTTGCAAAAAAAATAAATTACATCCATTGTTTTTTTTTCCCAGCGGTATCTGCCTACGGGGGATGGAGGGGTCTTTTTCACTACGTGTTTCTTCTTCTTTCTCACATATAATTCAAACACCTGGCGGTGCTTAATCCACCAGGAAGGGGGGAGTAAATATCTGGAGGTTTGACCCAAACATGCAATGAATATCACCCTGACTGTCGCCCCACATTTTCATACCCGATCTGTGGATGAACAGACGTGGTGGTCGGTCACACATAATGGCCTACAGACCTGTCATATGCGATTTCATCCCCTGTCATTCATTTATTGATTGATCCTTTGCACGCCGCTCCTGGTTCCTGCATCGTCTTAAGATCTCGACAGCTCAACCACCTTCTCTCTGCTTTTACTTGGGGGGCAAAAGTGATTACTGGAAAAACCTAAAGCATCCTTAATCTCGCTGCAACGTCGAGGAGGCAGACAGAAGTGGTTGGTAGAGGTTTTTTTTTTTTTTTGAGTTTGGAGCTAAGTGGATATGTTGCAGAGCCTGCAGCAAGTTTTTACATAACCTCTCAATGAGGACTGTTCATGCTCTAAGCAATTAAAGAGCCCGAGGCATTTGTGTGGTGATGTAACTTCCTCTGAAGCTCGACTAATGTGAAGCGCTGATTTAACAGTCCTTTTTTGGTGCTCGCACCCTGTGTGATATGGACCATGTTGCCACGGTTGCGCCGTAATAACAGGATTTAGCATTGGCTAGATGTTGATCCATTTTACCTTATTGTTGCCAATTACAATTCATGGTATTACTTCAAGGAGCAATGGCCTCTGCATAAGTGTGTGTCTCTTCTAATTAGGCCCACAGAGTCGATGTCTTTAAGGGCTCATCAACCTGACAAAATCTTTCTGTTTCTGCAGCTATCAGCCTCTGAGAACATGCCGTGTTTATCCTCATTAAATTTACATGGGCTTTGTTGGCGGTGCTTAATCTTTGCATTTACGTAAACAGACCTGGGAGGGAATGTGGACTGATCAGGTCGTAGGGGAGGACAGAGAGTGTTCCAGTTTAAACTGCTGTTTAAATAGTCTATAAAAGATGGAGATTAAATTTTACATTATTTTACATTTTTTGCTTCATTTATCTTCACCTCTTGGTCTCAATATGTGTTTAGATCAGGGGTGTCAAACACATTTTAGAATGTAGATATATACACCTGTAAATAATCAGAAGCATAATGATTGTAAATACTTGTATTTGTATTTTATTCTTACTCTTTTCTACTGTTTAATTATTGGACTGCTAGGGGTTGCCCAAAGTGACAATAAAGGCTTTCTATTCTATTCTATTCTATTCTATTCTATTCTATTCTATTCTATTCTATTCTATTCTATTCTATTCTATTCTATTCTATTCTATTCTATTCTATTCTATTCTATTCTATTTTCACCGAGGGCCACATCAGCATGACGGCTGTCCTCCAAGGGCCAGATGTAACTAATAAATGTAACTAAATGTCACTAAATGTAAAGTTAAATATATGTAACTACTTCTTAATGTTAAATAATTCTAAATTTATTTCTTATTCAAGTGACAAACATTACAGTTACACAGAAAAAATATGTTTGTTTCTCTGTTCTAACATAAATCCTTTTAATTTGTCAGGTTATTAAACCCACAGAACTCCATCAATCAAGGATCAAACTATCAATCAATAAAGAAAAATAACATCAGACACAAGTTAGGACGTTAACTTCGTTCAAAACGTTTTTGTCAGAGTTAAAATGGGCTGAACTACTGCATTGTGGGAAATGTAGTTTTAGGTTAAAGCACGTTTTTGACCTTTTTATTTTTAGGCACCCACCTTTTATGCTCTTGTGGGCCACATAGGATGATGTGGCGGGCCACATTTGGCCCCCGGCCCTTGGGTTTGACATATGTGGTTTAGATTAATCAACAGATTCTGATATCAGACGCCCATTTGCACATTTCTCCCAGGGCAACTGATGACATCGCGTGCATTCATTAATAGCCTTTTTTTGAATCCTGCAGGATGAGGACATTACATTATCTGTTTTGGCTTCCCCAACAGAAACACAAGGTGGACCTATTCCATAAGCTGCGTCATGTGATGAACGAGCTCATCGACCTGCGTCGGCAGCTGATCCAGGGTCACCTCGCCCAGGATCAGACTCGTGAGATCAAGCGGCACATCACTGTACGACTCGACTGGGGCAACGAGTGAGTCAGCGTGCTCGATAAAAATTAAAAAAAATGTTTTAATGCCGGCTACAAAACAATGTTATATTTCTTTTGCTCTGTAGAGATCTAATGCACTGCCTGAGTGGGAGCGTAATAGAGTCCTCTATGATGTAATTTCATGGTTATTTAGCAGATGAGTGAATCTCAAGCGGCTTAAAGTCAATACGCATACCCCCCCGAGGAACTGTAAAACCATAGTCTTACAGTTGCCAACTCCATCCAACTGAGCTATGAAAGGCATCCATAACGGAGACAAACACGATCGCTAAGGAAGAGCTTAATGCAGACGAGCCATCTGTGACTCTAATATAAGATTCATGGCACGATTGCACATAGAGAGACATTCGCTTTGAATTACATCACTGGGTTGGTCGTATGTAATAACTTCAGAAAGAGCTCTGAAATGCACTGTATTTTACACTGTGCATGTTCAGGTCAGTGCTCTCTGCTCTACAGTAACATGAGAGATGCTGTGATCTAATTTCATGGTCAAAAGATCACAGCAGCGGTGATGATGGTGCTCCGTGATTTCAGGGCACAGCATTGTGTGAAGGGTAACAGAGCTAGCAGAGGTGTGTGGTAACAAAATACACTCACGTCAGTCCTGTACTTAACCTCATGTTAAGTGGTTATGAACTGTTTGAAACCATAAATCCACAGTCCTGCTACAAGATTCCGATGTTTCCACACGCGTGTCACCGGGTTGGGTCTGGAGTGAAGCACGGGTGTAATGTAAAAGCCGTCCACCGGAGCCAGGAACATGGAGAATACTGTTTAAATAATTCATCCGCAGCTGCATGGAGTACAGTTTATATGGACTGCAGTATTCACTTTATCACTTCTCTTGTAGATTACAATTTATATTACGTTACAGTTTTACTCTGTTACATTTCTGATGACAGTGAGAGTAGAAAAATGGCTCCTTTGAGAGAGATATATATCATAGATTTCGATGCTGCAGCAACGTCGATGCTCAGATATGAGATTAAAGTAGACCCATTGGGAAATAACAGTAAGTGTCATTATTATTTTGAATATGTTTCAGCCATATATAATCTTAATCCCTCTTTCTCCAGGCACCTTGGCTTAGACCTTGTCCCCAGAAAAGAGTTTGAAATGGTGGAACCAGACCAGATCAGCATATCAGAGCTGTACAAACTGGTACGTTTAGTGGGATTTATCTTGAATTTACTGCATGCGGTAGAATTTATTATATGAAATTTAACAAATGAAGTGCAGTACAGTGATTTAACAATAATTCTGCAATTGGAATGATTATGCTTACGTGCTATAAAGTTGAGTTTACTCGCCGTGTTTTTCTCTGTGCAAACCTTGATTTTGCATGTAAGGAAGTGTTGTTGGATGTGTAGGGATGTGTAAATGTACTGATTATCAAGTCATCCAAAAAAAAAAAAAAAGGGGTGCTCACAGGAGAGCGGCGGCACAATGCAGCTGCTGGAACTACCTCATGTGACCTACCCTTTATGCTCATGTTCCTTTTCCTCACGTGATTCTGATCTAGCAAAGCAGACGTAATGTAAAGTGACAAGACCAGGTGAGGTTATGGGAGAAAAAATGCACGCAAATGAATTTTTTAACATTATTATTTTAAAGAAATTACATATTTTATCATTGGTTGCATCAAAACCGACAACCGCTCTGGAGACATACGTACATGAATAAATCAGGCGTCGGATGTATTTGAGCGATATGGGACTGAAGCTGAAGCGGAGCCAATTTTAGAAACATGCATTAACAGCACAGATGTGAAGAAATCCTCTGCTGGGGACTTTCTAGGAGAGAATCCTTTACTGGTCAGAAGCGCCACATGCTGATCAAAACGCTTTCCAACTGCCCTGCAGCCTCCGTTATCCCATCGCCATGTTTAGAAGCTTTACACGTGTAAATATAAATATTTCTGCAGTAAATATGTTGCCCAGAAATGACGACATTGTTCTTTCCAAAAAAAACAAGAAAAAAAAAAAAACCCACCGCCTGACGCTGTTGATGAAAGTCAGCTTGCTTTTGGCATGGCACATGGCCTTGGCACCTCTACAGGTACGGGGAGTAGAGGAGTTCTTTTCGCTTTCTCAGCTGAGAGGTGTGTGTGTGTGTGTGTGTGTGTGTGTGTGTGTGTGTTTGTGTGTGTGTGTGTGTGTGTGTGTGTGTGTGGGCGATGCTGACTTTGTCCTCTCCTCTCCCACATTCTCATGTTTTTTTCCTCATGTGGGAGAAGTAGTATAGCCACCCAGCAATGTGCGTAGGTGAAATATCTGAAGCGCAGATCGAGGCGTTACTCAGGTGGTGTGTGTCTGAAGCTGCTATAAGATAAATAAGAGTGTGGGAAGAGTAAAGAATGGAACGACTGACGCCTTTTCTTTGAATTTCACTTTTTTTTTTCAGCACGTTTCCAGCAGACACTGTGGCCAACAAAGCACAAACCAGGTATAGTCTTTCTAAAGCTGTTATATGGGATGAATTAAGCATTTCATGATGTGCCAGTCTCTTCAAATCTCCTTTTTTGTTTCTTTTCTAAACCAAATTAGTTGTCTAAAGTCAGAGAACTCCAACTGTGACTCTACGGTTATCACATTTGACTCTTTGGCTTTTGGCTGCTTGTAATACTGTGATCTAGAATTTTCTCTAATTGCACTAGAGGTGGATAAAACATTGTAGGATAATAAAGCCTTGCTATGAAAATTTAATTACAAGGTGTCACTGCTCGAGCTCCATGAAAACCTTACACCGGCTCATCCGGAGTGGATCGTTTCCCGTTGGGACTACATACGTGTCGAGAAGTGGCCACAAATTCACTCTGTTTAAATCCTTGTTCCATTTTGGTTCCATTAACAGACGCCTGTTTTAAACGTGTAATTTCTGGATCAGATGCAGCAAACGGGCCTACAAATGGGCCTGCAAAGACACTCCTTTATTTTCTTTCTCTCCCTTTTTTTGTCGTTGTTCTTGTAGTTGCTGTCATTGGTGGCGGTGTTTCTTAAAGTTGAAAATTGAAATAAAAACATAAAAATGAAAAAAAAAAAAGGAGAAATTTGCATCTTTTTGTTTTAATAATTGCACGGCGCAACATGTGAATGGATTATTCTTCATTCACTGTAGCCCCATTGATCTGTTAAATTAGATATATTGATATGCAGTACAGTGGTGGACCTGTCTGGATCCGTCTTGCTTTCTTGTTTTTATTCCCAGGCTGACAACTCGAGACAGCGCCACGGCGACGGCTGCCGTGTTCCTGTGTCGCACCACCTCTTCATCAACCTGAAGAGCTTCACTTACAACAGCATCAGCGAGGACGCCGACGTCTTCTTCTTCCTGTACGACACCCGTGAGGCCAAACAGATCAGGTAAGAGAGAGGAGTGTCAGCGCGATGCTTCAGCGTACGCCGCGTATGACCGCAGCGTTCTGTCAAAGACTGACGCTCTGGATTCTTTCACAGTGAGAAGTTCATGGTGAAACTGAACAAAAACGGAGGACCAAAGAATCCAGAGAAGGCGGATCGCCTGTGTGCTCTCTTCACGGTGAGATGTTTCCCTTCAAAGACATGAAAGCAGATGATTTGTGCTTCAGATTTTTGTTTTTAATTTAATTTTTAAAAATTAAATTTGAAATTAAAATTTAGGAGACTAACGCGTCTGATTCCTCTTCAGGACCTAAGCAGTAAAGACTTGAAGAGAGACCTGTATATTGTTGCACACGTCGTAAGAACTGGTAAATAAACCACAAAACATGGACAAAAACATCTGTTTTGAGTGATAAATATTTAAAATTAATCAGCATTTCTTCTTCTTCTCCACATTTCCGTTTCCAGGTCGTATGCTGCTCAACGACTCAAAGAAGGGCCCGCCTCACGTGCAGTACAGACGGCCTTACGGCTGCGCCGTTCTCGCCATGAGTGACGTTTTCCACACCATCACAGACCTCAAAGAGGAGAAGGACTTTGTGCTCAAAGTTTATACGTGAGTTCGAAGCTTCTCCTCCTCCTCGTTTACTTAATTATGCAAACTGCAGCACAAAAAACAATTCCCTGCCATTTTGAAATGATGAAGTCTGGGTTGTTGTTTTTTTAAAATTAGAATTGTGTGCGTTCACTACATCCAGACCTGACAGGGTTTTCCAACATGTTGTGAATCTGGCTGCTTTCTCCTCTTGAACGCCTGCCAGCGAAGGAGGAGTAGAGGAGGCGCCAAGAAGTAAGAGAGAGATGACATTTTAGAAAACCGAGCAAAGTTAAAGGACAAAAAAACCCACCAAGCTCAGCGTTTTCTCGCCTTAACCCAACGGCAAGAACATCTCCTCCGTCCTCCTCAGCGTCCGCTCAGGGTCAGAGGTCATACGGACGCGTTTCTTCACACTTCCTCTCGTATGACTTTGGTTTTTTTTTTCCATGTGTAATTTTTTTTTTTTAAGAAGCGATGAAAGAACGATTTCTAGAAACAGAAAGCTGTCAGTGTTATTGGACGTGTCTGCTGAGGCGAGGAGCGGTGATTCAGCGCCGCTCTGCCTCCAAACTGTCGGCTCCGGTAACGATCCAGTCGCTGCCGTCCCCAGGAGCCCACGGGGGCCTACAGTAATGAAAAAGGCTGGTCTGGAGCTGGCTGTCAGGTTTTCTTAGTGAGCTGTGCGTTTGTGCTAATGTGCTGCTTGATAGCGCCCCCCCCCCCTCACTACCTTGTCTCAAGAGGGAAATCATCTAAGGGACACATGCTGTTCGTTTGGTCCCCATGCGTACGGTCCTGATCCCTCCATCTGGACCCACTAATGGTTCTGATGTTCACCGCACCCCCCCCCCCCCCACATCCAACCATCTCCCTCCCTCTCTCTCTCTCCAGGTGTAACAACGAGAACGAGTGGTACCAGATACATGAGAATATCATCCGCAAGTCCAACACAAAGTATTCAGCTCCCAGCACCAATTATGGTAAATAATACGTTATCACTATAGATCTGTTATGCCCCCCCCCTTCCCCTCCCCAGGGTAGAATTTACATCCTTTGTTCTTCTGGTTTGAACTTAAAGAGAATAAAAAATCCAGCAGATATTTGTTGCTCGCGCTTTTGATCCGGCGTCTCACGGCGGGTGAGCAGGTGGTGGTGGTGGTGGGGGGGTCCAGATCGCTGAAGGGCAAATGCCAGCAGCAGGTCATGTGACCCACCGACATCAGCTGAAGAGACATTTAGAAATCTAGACATCCGTACAGTTCTGGTATGAGAACACCGCATGTGTCAAACTCAAGGCCCCGGGGGCCAAATGTGGCCCTCCATATCATTTTATGTGGCCCGCGAGAGCATGAAGGGTCAGAGTGTCTAAAAATAAATAGGTCAAAAGTGCTTTGACCAAAAACTACACTTCCCACAATGCAATAATTCAGCCTCATTGTAACTCTGACAAAAACGTTTTTTAAAAAAACGTAAATGTCCTAACTTGTGTCTGATGTTATTTTTCTTTATTGATTGATAGTTTGATCCTTGATTGACGGAGTTCTGTGGGTTCAATAATAACAAATTCAAAGGATTTATGTTAGAACAGAGAAACAATCAAACATATTTTTTCTGTGTAACTGCAACTTGAATAAGTAATAAATTCAGTTGTTACATTTATTTTACATTGCATTTAGTTACATTCATAAGTTACATCTGCTGATGTGGCCCCTCGGTGGAAATGAGTTTGACCCCCCCTGCCATTACACAAATTAATAATTCCTCGACGTGCTGAAATATTGCATTTAAAAATTCTCTGACAACCTTGTTGTCATTTCAGCCATATATAATAATAACTTAATATTACTGATGACTATTGTCCACCTTTACCTGTTGTCATGATGTCACCTGGGGGGGGGGGGCACACGTTGTAATGCAGGTATCTTTGTGTCGACGGTATTAAATGATCTTCCCTGAAAGCTTCCTCTCCTCATTCACGTCTGATTTATGACTAATACCGCAAAAAAATGTCACTAGCTGTGTGGACTGCCCATATTCTTCTCTTCCCTTCCTGTGCCTATTTGTTTTCTCCTCCCCCATATTGTGACTAATGTCCTTCAAATACCCCCCCCTCTCACTTTTTTTCCCACCTCCCTTCATCTCCATCCCCGTCACCGTCTTTCCCACAAACACAAACCTCTACATTTGCCTCCCACCCCTCTTTTCACACACTTTTACCCCTCCCCACCCCCCAGGTCTTATAATTTCCCTGCAGCTGCTGCGGGGGGAGCTGGAGCAGATCAGACGGGAGAACCAGGCTGTGTTCAACAGGGCCCTGGCACTGACCCGAAAACTGGGTTTCCCAGATGTCATCCTGCCAGGTGAGGAGGCAAAGAGCAGGGGGGGGGGCTGGGGGCAGTTGGCCACATGTCAAGGAGGAACGAGATGTGGGAGGCTGGGGGGGGGGTTGGTAAATGAATAGAAGAAAACAACAGGCACTATTAAGATGTAGGAGAGAGGAGAGTGGGCCGTGATGACGAGCGAGTAGTCACATACAAGCTGGTCTCACTCCACACGCTATATATGTGTTCAGGGGTTGTGAAAACACACATTTACTAAAATGTAATATTCAAGGAGAATTTTGCAGTTCTTTAATTTGGGATTTCTATTTGATAATATTTAAATTCTCATGCATTTCTATGATTCCACTGTTGATTAGAATAAATTTGTACATCTGAATTAATTTCTTGAGAAGTCTAGATGTAGTATGTAACCCCCTCCAGAGTGACAGAAATAGAAATGAACACAACGATGCACGAGAATCAACGATAATGTAATGGCAATTCAGAAAAGTACACAAAAAGTACACAAATTGACATCATGTATGACGTCCACCGCTGGTGTTTTGGAGGTTCTCACTCAGTCGCTCCTTATTTGTGAGAAATTGAGCAAAAAATATTAAGTCAGGGGACTTCAGGGATAACCTGAGGAGAGAGGGGGGGCATGTTTGCTCGGTATTTCATCAGATACCTCTGCTGTGCTCCTCCTCTCCTCTCCTCTCCTCTCCTCTCCTCTCCTCTCCTCTCCTCTCCTCTCCTCTCCTTTAATTTCCTCTCCTCCCATCAACCCTTGTGACTCATCCATCCCCGAGGAAATAACTTATATATAAATAACCAGGATGTGATTTTATAAATAACTACAGCATCTTGTTCCACTATTGCCACTGATATTTATTCCACTAAACACTGACCTCACTAAATGTGCTGAGGCGGTCATGAGCTGCAGCCAATCAGCAGCCAGCAGGGTCATTCCTGCATGAAACGTGGTTCTCCTCTCCTCCACAGCATCCTCATTTCTGCTGACCGGTCTCCCTTCCTCTGGAGGAGAGGCTGAGATGTTCTAACATATTAGCGTCGAGGCGGAACATGTGTGTGCGTCTTTGGGACGTCTTTGTCGTGTTGTCATGGACGCTGAACCCCAAGCGATAAAGACAGACGCAGCGCTGTACCGCAGCCATAGTAGGCTCGAAGGGGAATCAAAGATAAAGTCTTTCTAAGCCCCCACAAACCCAAACGCTAACAGGACTCATGATGCCAACAGCTCTGTCACTTGGATTCCACTGGAGAGAAAATCCATGGTTTGTTTGGCTCTAAGGGGCCGCCGCTCCTTTGCATCAGAAGGTGGTTTATTGTGCTTTTAATCACATTTTCAAATGGAATGAAGAACCCACAGCAAACCCAGAACAGAACAGGGTACAGTCGTTCCCTGAGATACACGTTTGATTCACTCTGAGTCTGAACTCCTAAGTCAAATAATATTTCTCCATTTAAAGAAAATAAAATAATTTATAAAAATACCACAAACCCCCTAAATTATGAAAAAGGAAACATATTATTATCAACCAATAGACATGCAGACTTTACCTGTGTATAATTAATTATATATAAGTTACATAAACAATGATAAAGAATGAAAGAAAGACAAAAGTCACCAGAACACACGAGCTACGTCTTTACTCCACCAACCAGAACGAGATCCGGACTCACTGATGTCGTATCCATCCGCAAACACGTGGTAAAGAACGAGATCCGGTCGGACTTGATATATCCATCCGTTAACTGGCGGATGGATTTTGCTCGTATGTCGAACAAAAATATGGGCAGAGCGACGACTCGTATCTCAAATAACTCGTATCTTGAGGATCTGCTGTATTACATATCCTTGGGATCTTTTATAGGTCCTCTACATAGTGAAATTATTGTAGGTCTTTTTCAAACAAGGTGTCCGTCAACACCCACATGCTTCCATGCATGACTGTCAGTGGCTGTGATGAATCCACAGGAGTCCAGAGGAGACTGACAGCAGTGAAATGTTCCTTGTAAAACCAGCGGTGGTTGTGACCTCAGCAGTGACCTGTGAGCCCGTTACTGCGTCTGACATGTTGAACAGTTTCTGTCATGTTTTCTCCTGACTTTCTTTTTCTTTGACGTGTTTGTAGACATCGGTTGTGTCTTTTGTGATCGTGGCCACACTGCCTGTGATCAGAAACATCAACTATCTGTGAAATGATCACAGAGTTCTTACAGACAGTTAATGCTATATACAAATTATTCCTTAATACTCTACAAAAATTAGTTATGGATGGATTTTTTTGTAGTTACTACAAAAATTGTTTTTTTTAAATTGGAAAAGTTTCCGAAATCCCAGAAAAAGTGTTTGTATTTTTGCGACATCTTCTAAATATGAAACCTGTTGGTAATGATGGAACATGTAGGTCATCATATTGGATAAACTTCCCTGCTTTATCGGGTCCACGGACACATTCCTGATTTATTCAGGCTCTTTAACTTCTGACTTAAACTTATTTTTTCAAAATTGATTGTTTTATCCAACAAACAGCCTATTTCTCTTTGAATTACATTTTGTCAAACTGTCCTAGGTGACACACGCAATGACCTGTATCTGACCTTGGAGCGGGGGGAGTTTGAGAGGGGAGGCAAGAGCGTCCAGAAGAACATTGAAGTTACCCTCTATGTACTCTACGCCGATGGGGACACACTCAAAGTACGACACTTAAGGCTTATTCTGCTCTCTAATCGTACATGAGTCACGATGAATTTAGCTGCTGTACCATTGAAGTCCAAAAATTAATCTAATACGCAATAATCTGTGGATGTGACCCCAGATAATCTGATGTGCTTGTTGTCCCGTCAGGATTGCATCAGCCTGGGCAGCGGGGAGCCGAACACCAGTGAGTATCGCTCCTTCGTCCTTTACCACAACAACGGCCCCCGCTGGAGCGAGATGGTCAAGCTCCCGATCCCCATCGACCGTTTCCGGGGGTCCCACCTGCGCTTCGAGTTCAGACACTGCTCCAGTGAGTCCAGGGGTCACGGCTGTGAACGACACCACCGTGTGTCGTGATGTGGAGACGCCGCCTGCTAATGCATGATGTCATCACGTGTCTCCTTCCAGCTAAAGACAAAGGAGAGAAGAAACTGTTTGGCTTTGCCTTCACTCCTCTGATGAGAGAAGACGGGACCACGCTGTCAGATGAAAGCCACGAGCTGTACGTCTACAAGGTGTGTTCAGGGTTACACACACTACCGGTGTGTGTTCTGATCCACTGACATCTAGAGATAGAGATGGTTGGCAGAGGTACAGCATATAATCTGATTAACGCCACTAGGGAATATTATGTTAATGCAAAAGGGAACGGTGCAATGACCGGGCTTCTATGTGTTCTTTTAATTTAGGATCTAAATAATATTCTGATCCAGTTGATGGAGAATTTTTACATTTTATACAGTTCATGGAAGATTTTTGTAATGTGATATAATGAATAATACTGCTAAAGATTTGCAATTAAGAACGAATCTTGGGCCCAAACTGTGCCGATTCATTTAGATTTGAAATTTAATCTTCCTTCAGAAGTAACTGAGAGACATCCTTCAGAAAATCAACATGAATGAAATATGATTTTGCCTGAATAACTATCAAATTAATAATCTAATCAAATAACAATACGATTTAAACGATTCTATGGGTAATTTGTCGTGATCGATGAGTCGCGTTAGTTACACTGATGGTTTCAGATGACATAATGGGGAAACTGAGCTGTCGAGCTGGAGACGTGTTCTCTGGGTTCTGTCTAGCATCAATATATTGGAAACCTCCTGTGACTCCAAATTCACCAATGCTCACAGTTTTTATGCCTGTGTTTTTATCTAATATCCTGATCAATGTTATTTATTAGCAGGACAAAATGTATTTTTCTATGGCAGCCAAAGAAAATGCTGCTCTAGCCACCAGCATTAGTTAACAAGGGAATATGAATATTGTGCTGCTTTGCAAAAACGGTATTTTTCTCACGAAATGGTGACGGGACGGGTCTCCAGTGACCCGCTGACCTTCAGCGCTTTAAACCAGCCTGTCCAAATCTGAGTGACTGTCCTCTTTCATCCTGCATTCATCCTCTAGTGTGATGAGAACGCCACCTTCAGTAACCAGGGTCTGTACCTGAGTCTGCCCTGCTGTAAGGAGGACTTCAACAGTTGCCCCAACCTGCCGGCTAATCTGCCCTTCCAGAGAAGCCAAAAAGAAATTTTCTGGGTGTCGACCATCCTCTGCTCCACCAAACTCACACAGAATGGTGATCTAACATATCACAGGCTCCTCCCCCTGTCACATGTTCTGTTCTCTGTCCAGATGAATTCATTCTGATGCTGTTGTGTCCACAGTGGACCTGCTGGCTCTGCTGAACTGGAAGGCCCACCCAGACAGGGTTTTGGACATCCTCGGTCGATTACGTCAGATTAGCGGAGAGGAGATTGTCAAGGTCACCACTCCGATTATTAATCTATCAATGATCTATTGGTAAAATGTATTAACCTTTTGTGCAGCGCTTTTGTCTAGTGGGCGTTCTTGACTAGACGCTATGCAACCTATCATTTAGCATCAAGTGAGATGTTTGTCTATGAAACCAGTCGCATTATTCTGTCAGACTTAAGGAGCGATTTTGTTTCCTTGTTTTTGGATGAATGGGGCTACCCTTTGTTTCTATTTTAGTTTCTAGCAATTCAACTTTTGATGCTTTTGTTGTTGCTGCTCCTTTTTCTCCCTCACAGTTCCTGCGAGACGTCCTGGACACGCTCTTCTGTCTTTTAGATGACAACACCGATAAATATGGACCGCTGGTTTTCCAGTCGCTGGTAGGAAAATGAAAGGAGCACGGCGACCCTCTAGTATACGGTTTATCTCTATTATAAACAGGGAAGTGTGACACTTTTGTGTGTGTGTGTGTGTGTGTGTGTGTGTGTGTGTGTGTGTGTGTGTGTGTGTGTGTGTGTGTGTGTGTGTGTGTGTGTGTGTTTAGGTGTTCATCATTAACCTGCTCAGGGACAGCCGTTTCTACCACTTCAGACCCGTCATGGACTCCTACATCCAGAACCACTTTGCTGGAGCTTTGGCATACAAGTACAAAAACATTAACTAAACCGTCTTTATGTCCATTAAATCTGAAATAATCTGGATTTAGAGACCTACAGCTGCACACTTGATATTGACTGTGGTCATTTGAAACCTGCAGAGAGCTGATTCGTTGTCTGAAGTGGTATATGGACCGCTCGGCTGAGGTGGTCAGACAGGACCACATCCAGGAAGCGATGAGGGTAACGTATCACACACACTTCCTGTCTTGTCTGTCCTGGTGCCTTACAATGTGATTAATTCATGAGACAAGAGGAAAAGGTCAAACAGAAGGAGGATAAGGAGCAATTTGTCGTAAAACCTTAGTAAGTGAGTTTCTGCAGAAACCGATGTGTGCAGAGTAAAACCTTTCCTCATGGTCTTTGAATTTCCTCTTCACGATCAGTTATTTTCTTTCAAGCATTGATTTTCTCTGGAATCATCAACTCCAAATGCATTTAGAGGTCAGTCTTTATTCGTTGTCGAGGAACTGACCCATAGCTCGGCTGACTTTATGTCTCCGTCTGCATCCGCTCAGGCCCTGGAGTACCTGTTCAAGTTCATCGTCCAGTCCCGCATCCTTTACTCCAGAGCCACCTGTGGGATGGAGGAGGAGCAGTTCAGAGCCAGCATCCAGGAGCTCTTCCAGTCCATCCGCTTCGTTCTGAGTCTGGACAGCCGCAGCTCCGAGAACCTGGTCTTCACCCAGGTCAGATCCTCACCTTTTGACATTTGTATTGTCCGGATGCTCAGCATGCCCTATTATTTATTCATGTATACGTTTTCTTTTTTTTATTCATACTTTATCATGACTCACTGATTTATTTTTCTTGATTTATTCATTCTTACTTTTATTTTTGCCACTTTATTCTCTGTGTTCTGTTGACTGAAGCTTTAATCTGCCCCCCCGCCCCCCCTCTACTGTTTGCCCCATCCTTGCCTAACTCTTGGACAGTTTAGGGGTGTGATCAGCTGCATGCCTGTCTGTGGTCATGTTCTGGGGCTGTCCTCCATCCCAGTAAGTCACAGTGCCCCCTTGTGTCCGTTCCATGATGCAGCAGCCGCAGCATCCTCCAGCTTCCTCAAGCAGGATGATGCTTAATAACTGGTTAAAGTACAGATTGAGACTAAATACATTTAGAATACAAATTGGAGGCTTTATTTGTTGTTGATTAAAAGAAGCAGCACTATTTGTTTTTATGAGGTGTAGCTTTATTGAAACATTCCGTACTGACGACACAATTTCCCTTTCTGTGCCGTTGTTACGTTTCCCTCCCCAGGCGGCTCTGTTGAACAGTTTCCCTGACATCTTTGATGAGCTGCTGCAGATGTTCACTGTTCAGGAAGTGGCTGAATATGTCAGGGGCACCCTAGGGAGCATGCCCAGTACTGTGGATATCGGCCAGTCTATGGATGTGGTCAAACTGCAGTCCATTGCTCGTACAGTCGAGAGTCGCCTCTTCTTCTTCCCTGGTGAGTCGATGTAAACATTTATTCTGTGTCCCCCAAACAGATTAAAATAATCATACATGATGTCTAAATGTCCTTTTCCTCCTCCTTGATTTATCTCTTCTTTGCTTCTACCCACAGAGTCTCGTAGTATTCTGCTGCCGGTGGTTCTGCATCACATCCACCTGCATCTGCGCCAGCAGAGGGAGCTGCTCATATGTTCTGGGATTCTGAGCAGCATCTTCTCCATAATTAAGACGAGTTCCATGGTACGGTGTTGTGTCATGTGCAAACTTTATGACTGGAAATCCCAAGTCATTACACAGAAAGTTCAAATAAGTTTGCAAATGCAATTTAAGTTGCTTTGGAAGTGTCTCAATTCCTGCATGTGGCTGTGGCTCGTTCTTGTTGTGTTTCTGGTTTGACTCAGTGTTTCCATTCTTCCTCTGACTCTCTCTTATTTCCAGGAGTCCTCAGTTCAGGAGGAGGTGGAGATGATGGTTGAGAGCCTTCTGGATGTGCTGCTGCAGACTCTCCTGTCCATCATGAGCAAATCTCACTCAGTGGAGACGTCCAGAGGACAACGCTGTCCCCAGTGTACCGCAGAGATAACGGTCAGCGTCGTCGTGTGATGAATCAGACGATCGACGAGGATTGTGTGTGCTCACGTCTGTGTTTTCTGTCATGCAGGGGGAGTATGTATCCTGCCTTCTCTCTCTGCTCCAGCAGATGACCGAGATCCACTTCCACCACCTGCTGAACAACTTCCACAGTAAAGAGGAGCTGAAGGTGAGAGCTTTGAGTCACGGAGCTGCAGCATTTCTTAACTGCATAGCTTAACTCTCTTGATATATTCCTTGCCAGGAGTTCCTGCTGAAGATCTTCTGCGTGTTTCGCAATCTGATGAAACTGACTATTTTTCCCCGGGACTGGAGCGTCATGAGACTTCTAACCAGTCAGTAAGTCTACATTTTCATTTCTGTCAGGCAGTCTCGCGTCCCCAGAGGTGGTAAGAGAATACAGCCGACCCTCTTAGATCAGACTCTCTTCAGATTATCCCGCTCTGAAGGTGACGCTTGTGCTGCAAATTTCTTCATCTATTTTTGGCAGCCACCTCATTTGGTAAACTGACGGTGTAACGTTTGCTCTCTGCAGCATCATCGTCGTGACAACGCAGCTCATGTCTCCGGCGCTCCACAAGAACTTCTCAGAGGCAGATTTTGATTTCAAGGTAGAATTTGATTTTAAAGCCACAAAATGTGATGCATTTCCAATAACTGAGTGTTTCATGTGTGTTTAAATTAATTTTGTGGTATGTTTTAGGTGTGGAACTCCTTTTTCAGCCTCAGCGTTCTGTACATCAACCAGCCCAGTCTGCAGCTGGAGGCACTGGGACCAGCGAAGAGAAAGAAAGTTCTTGACAAGTAAGAGACCAGTGTGCATTTTTTGTGTGCATTCATTCATTTTTGTAGAATAGAATAGAATAGAATAGAATAGAATAGAATAGAATAGAATAGAATAGAATAGAATAGAATAGAATAGAATAGAATAGAATAGAAAGCCTTTATTGTCACTTTACATAGCATAATGAGATTTTGGTCAACTCCTCGCAGTGTAATAATTAAAGAACAGTAAAGAATAAAATACATATACAAGTATATGCAATCGTAACGCTTTCAATTATTCACAAAGTGTATACATTGGACCACTTTTCTGTTTTCGTGGGTCACGGGGGTTGCTGGAGCCGATCCCAGCGGATTAACGTGCAAAATTTTTCCTCGTAGGTACGGAGATATGAGGGTAATGATGGCTTATGAGCTCTACAGCATGTGGCAAAAATTGGGTACGTCATTCAGACATAATTCTGCATCACAGTCGAATGCCTTCATTTGGATTTGCATGAAGTTAATGAGTTTGCTTCAATCCAAACGAATGTAATCAGGAGACAACAAGCCTCACTTCATTCCGGGAATGATGGGCCCTTTCCTCGGCGTCACCCTGGTGCCTCAGTCCGAGATTCGAAACATTATGATCCCGATTTTCCACGACATGATGGACTGGGAGCAGCGGAAAAACGGCAACTTCAAACAGGTGATGATGACTTCATTTTTTTTTTTTTTAATCTTCGGATTGTTTGTGTGGCAAAAAATTGAGATGGACAGCTTTTTTGTCACATAACATACCCACATCCTTTGGCTTAATGTGTTTGTATACGTGTGTGTGTGTGTGTGTGTGTGTGTAGGTGGAAGCAGAGCTGATGGACAAGTTGGACAGCATGGTGTCAGATGGGAAAGGCGATGATAATCACAGAGAGCTCTTCAGCCTTTTGTAAGCATCCAACCTGTGTTTAGTAAAAATAATCAGAATGACGGTGTTCTTATATTGAATGTACTTCTCCTAATCTGTGTCGAAACGCTTTCAGGACTCAGCTGTTTGGTCCTTATCCAAGGTGAGGTGAAATCCATGCCTTTACATATATATTCAGAACTATTTCCTTCCTGTGCTCGTCAAAAAAACACTACATTTTGAATTTTGTGTGCAGCCTGTTGGAGAAGATCGAGCAGGAGACCTGGAGAGAGACGGGGATCTCCTTCATCACGTCAGTCACCAGGCTTGTTGAGCGATTGCTGGATTACAGGTACAACCGGGGATTTAGTAGCATATTAGATTATCCTGAAAAGGTAGAGGAGCCATAATAAACAGCACCTCTTTATGTTTAGGGACTGTATGAAAGGAGATGAGATGGAGACAAAGAAAATGGGCGGCTCGGTCAACCTCATGGTGAGACGCTCCAGACATTTTATTTCGTATTCTTTTAGGATTTTTTTTTTTTTACACATTTATTCATTCATTTCAACAAGAATCAAGCATTTTCTTTTCGTTGTAATGCGCCTACAGAACTTCTATAAATCAGAGGTGAACAAGGAGGACATGTACATCCGTTACATCCACAAGCTGTGTGACCTGCATCTCCAGGCAGAGGATTTCACAGGTAACAGGAAGTAGTTTGTGTGGATGGAACACGGATGACAGAGGAGGCTTTGTTGATCAGGCCCTGGGTAATAGATGTAAATCATGTTTGTTCATTTTATATCAGAAAAAGGCTAAATTGGTCATGCACTATTTAAGCAATTGTGTAAATGGATTAGGTGGCATGTTTATATGAATATATCTTGTATGATTTAATTCACTTATTCATCACTATAAAACAAATAAAGGGTTGTAAATGATAACCAAACAGATATTAGTGTTTACCTAGAAAGTCTTACTAGTTTTCAAAGATATGAAGAAGAGAGATGTTTTTCCTTTATTTAAGTCTACAATTATAGTAATTATCAATAAATCTGCTAATTATTATTTAAAATGTGCGAGACAACAGTAATCAAGGAGTCTTTTTCATGCCCAAGATGATATAATCAAAACACTGAGATATTTAGAGTCTCGTATCTAGTATTAAATTCTCTTATTTTAGAATGCGTTTCTGCCAATGAATGAATTGATTATTTATTTAACATCACATTCAATCATTTCCTGTAAGAAGGAACCCCAGCAACACCAAATAGTTACCTTTTGACTATTTTATGTCTCCATATTTGAGTTTATATAACATTAAATTTCCTTTTTGGCCGACTTAATAAACAGTCTTCTGCTCTGTATTCACAGTAAATCATTTATGTAGCAATTAAAGAAATATAACAATAAATATAAAAGTAAATCATCAATTTATAAATGAAGAATAACACCAATAACAGTAATTACAGTATATTTTCCTCCCATGCATGGCTGTCTGGCTATGGGCTTGAATATTTTCAGCATTTCCAGAATGATGATTTTCATTTGGGTGAGAAAAAGCTCCCGTTGGTGCAGAGCAGCTGATCTGGTGTCAGCTGTTCAGGTGCACTCTGCACCTCTGGTGACCGATATATCCAAACACACTCACCCCGCTCGGGGCTCTGACTGTGCTTTGCGTCATCTGCCATCTGCTCACAAAAAACTGCAACCAAAATGTTGGAGGAGAATTGGAGTTCAACACTGTGGGAGACATCAGTTGTACAGTTGTGCCAGAGAGTAGATCATCGCGATGACACGCTGCTGTTCTGATGACCCTGTGACCCCTACCCCCCCCCCTTGATAACAGAGGCGGCGTTCACCCTGCTGCTGTACTGGGAGCTGCTGCAGTGGGAGGACCGGCCCTTGAGGGATTTCCTGCATTACCCCTGTCAGAGCGAGTGGCAGCGCAAAGAGAACTTGAGTCGTAAAATCCTCCACTACTTCAACAAGGGCAAGGCAAGTCTATCATATAAATACTTAGATGTACCACAGCCTCGGCCCACGTCGCTATAATACGCAGCAAGGGTCAGATGTAGGCGCAAATGGGATTTGCTTCCTGAATCACTCTTTCCCCGGTTGGTATTCAGCCACAAAATTCAATTAGCCCGCTGATCTCTGTGCTCTGGAGAGGACGGCGCCCTCTGGACTCCGAAAGAGCTGAGAACGAGATAAATGTGGCCCCCCTTCATAAAGTAATTTTTATTTTATAGTATAGCTGGTACTGTCGCTAATGTTAAACTTTATCCAAGAAAAAAAAAGAAATTTAAATGTGACTAAAAAAGCACCTCATGTAATACTCATGACGGCAATAGATTGCACAAATGCTTTTATTTTGAAAATTATTGTATATAAAATGATTATATATGTACTTTATGGAATAATAATAATAATAATAATAATAATAATAATAATAATAATAGTAAGAAAGATACATTTGGAGCACATACTGTACCTTACATCACATGTGTCAAACCCAAGGCCCGGGGGCCAAATGAGGCCCACCACAGGATTTTATGTGGCCCACGAGAGCATAAAACGTGAGTGTCTGAAAATAGGTCAAAAGCTTTGACCAAAAACCACATTTCCCACAATGCATTAATTACGCCTATTTAAACTGTGACAAAAAACAGAGCTGATGTCCTAAATCGTGTTTGATGTTTATTTTTCTTTATTCATTGATAGTTTGATCCTTGATTGATGGATTTATGTGGACTTAATGACCTGACAAATTAAAAGGATTCATGTTAGAACAGAGAAACAAGTAAACAAGTTTTTTTTTGTGCAACTGCAATGTTTGTAACTTGAATAAGAAATAAATTCAGAGTTATTTCTTTTACATGACATTGAGTTACATTTAGTTACATCTGACCCTTTGAGGACAACCATTATGCTGATGTAGCCCTCAGTGAAAATGAGTTTGACACCCCTGCCTTACATTAAATAGAAGGCTCAAGGTCTGGTCTTCCAGTCTCATAAAGCCACTTAATTGACTTTATTGTCTTTATTTATTGACTTTATCTCGTTTCTATTTGACGATGTAGTGCTGGGAATACGGGATCTCTCTCTGCCGGGAGCTGGCTTTCCAGTACGAGACTTTATATGATTACCAGAGCCTGAGCTGGATACGGGTGAGTTCAGCCGTTCATATTTCCTGTTGCTGCTTTTAGTATTGACGAAAAAACACGATAGCCTCAAACACAGTGTCCTCAGGAGTCATCAGGAAATTTTCAGACTCTGTGATGTTTTCTATCGTGATTCATTCATTATATTTTGCGCATTTATCATCCTTTGGCAGAAAATGGAGGCGGCGTACTACGACAACATCATCGAACAGCAAAGGATCGAACCAGAATTCTTCCGAATGGGTTTCTACGGCAGGAAGTTTCCCTTCTTCTTGAGGGTAAGACTCGCTCGTGTCTCGTCTCGTACCGTCTGCCCTGACGCAGTCGCGATTCTGCTGACGCAGACAGCTACATGTCTCCTTCACGCTCCACTGGGAGGCAAAGTCAGCCAGCATCGCTCGTGTAAGACGAGACGCCAGGATGGGAAGTCGACATGGAAAATGAGCCCAAATAAATGCAGCCAGGAAATAGAGCTGAATGCACTCCCAGCAGTCAAGTTGTTTCATAATTAACACAAATTAAAGGTTGAAGAAATTTTTTTGTAGGTATGGATCCAGATTCTGGATTTCCTTTTCCCTTTGATCAACACTCTGTGAGGTTTTAAAAAAAAATTCTAATATCGTAAAAACAGCATCAATCAACACAATATTTCTCTGGCGTGGACGGCTGAGTGGGGAGGTGCAGAGAACACTCCCACTGATGAACCTACTGATTATTATGACCTAAATCTGCAGCTCTCCTCCCTGACGGAGATTTCAATTGCATTGTGGGATTGTTTGGCTGCATCCTTTACATTTTGGCTCGCTGCTCACATAGTTTTTGGGGCGCATCAGACAGCTGGAGCCATAAAGATCTAAAAAACCCTCAACACACAACCTGCCAGCCAGCGCCAGACAGCAGGACAAAGCTGCTGGACATGGAGCAGCATTTAGCAGCTATTTCCCTCAAGAGATTAAAAAAAGGAATAAAAATGTAGATTGAATAAACCACCACTTCTCCTTCTAGGTTGCGTTTGGTTAGAGTCACTTGTAACCATGTTATTATCGGTTTTAACTGACCCATCTGTTGTCGCCCCCGCCCCACAGAACAAGGAGTTTGTCTGTCGCGGTTATGATTACGAACGACTCGAGGACTTCCAGCAAAGGATGCTGGGAGAATTTCCACAAGCCATTGCCATGCAGCATCCCAACCAACCAGATGACACCATCCTACAGAGTGACGCGCAGTGTATCCTACGAGCTTTATGGGATAATTCTATTGCATCAAGACTGAATATATTAGTTTAGATTATCTACATTTTATAAATTATTTGACAGTTTTTGACAGATTATTTTTGTTTAACCAATGCGAGTTAAGAGACTGTTACACATCAAATAAGAGCCGGGTTGAGGTTTCCAGTCAAACGGTGACAGCGAACATTCTCTGTAGGCATTTTCTTTGAGTACCCCTCCTACTCTTCCTCCCCGGTGAATACACACGTCTGTTTTTCTGTCATTCCTTGACACTTGGCTTCCAGACTTGCAGATCTACGCTGTGACTCCAGTGTCAGACATCTCTGATGTGCCTCAGCTTGAACGCGTGCCTGAGAGGATCAAGAGCTTCTACCGCATCAACAATGTCAGCCGCTTCCACTACGACAGGCCGTTCCACAAAGGGCACAAGGACCGCGAGAACGAGTTCAGGGTGAGAGAAGCAGTGGCGCCAATCCCTGTGGTCTGTTTCTGTTTGTACAGTACAGGAAGACTGGATTCAGATGTAAACGCTCCTTAGAAATATCAATTTCATGTATGTATTTACATCTCTCTCTCTCTCTCTCTCTCTCTCTCATATATATATATATATATATAGTAGTAGCTTAAGATACAAGTTTAATCTGTGTCGTGCCTGAGCTCATAACTCAGTTTCCCCATTTAAAATAATGAAATCATTTTTAATCCATTCCAGCCTTGTAAAATCAATCCCCAAGCTCCCTAAATTATATTAAAAAAATATTTTTAGCAATCAAGTCATGCAGACTTTACCTGTGTATAATTAATTATACTGTGTGTAAGATACGTAAACAACGATAAAGTATGTGTTAGGATTTTCTATTGGAAAAATACTAAATACTAAATAAATTAGTATTTTTCCAGGATACTAAATAAATAATAAAAATAAATGAAATGGGACTAATTAAATAATAAAATAAATAATAACTAAATAAATAAAATAAATGAAATAGGACCCCAAAAAGCAGAATCAAAAAAGTTATAGAAATCAAGAATTTCAACGGTCAGGCTGAAAACACAAAGGTAACATCAAGAACTGAAGGCAGTGGAACAAGAATGAAAAAATTAGCAGATGAGGGAAAAAGAACAGGCAGGAAGACGAACATGAAAGAATTCTCTGGTAGAGATGTGGACTAATGACTGGTGAGAAATCGGGAGGCCGATGACAGAATAGAGTTCAGGTGTGTCTCATCAGCTGCCTGATCAAAATGCAACCCGCTTCTTGGTCAAGGGAAATCAGAAACACCTGCAGGCAGGGAAACTGAAAAGAGGAATGGTGAAACCAAGAAGAAGCTTTTCCCAGAACAGATAACAATAATCATGATGAAGGGACACTTACAACAACAAGTTTAATGAATATAAACTAAGCTAACAAATCAACAAATAGAGACAAGTTGAAGAAATTACTTCCGTAAATAACAATTCAATTTTCTATTAGTAAACGAATGGATTTAGAGGTTCATCTCAGATAGTAGTCGCTTTGCTCGCCCCTGTGGGTCGAGTCCAATCAGAGCTCCCAGTCTGCAGAGACTGGGACCAGACAGGATGCTACACTGACACAGTAACCCACATCTCATCCCTACATGCTGCACTAACACACACTTTACCCAGCCTGGTGTCCCCCCCGCCCCCCAACCTCCTTGTTGTTACCAGATTAGAGTGACAGCAGGGCTCATAACCTCTGCTGTCTGTCTCCGTGTCGAACAGAGTCTGTGGATCGAGAGAACCACCCTCATCCTGTCCCGACCCCTCCCTGGGATTTCACGCTGGGCTGAGGTGGAGAGGAGAGAAGTGGTACGGATCAAAATCCTCCATTCATCATGTTCAGCTTTAAGTCACTCCTCCTGTGGGATGCAGGATAGTGTTTCTCTGGGTCACTGTGACTTCTATAATTAGAATTGTGTTTCCATTCACACACACTGTGTGTATTCATTCCCAGGTGGAGGTGAGCCCTCTGGAGAACGCCATTTATGTGGTGGAAAATAAAACCCAGGAGCTGCGGACTCTGATCAGTCAGTACCAACACCGGCAGCATCACGGCAACATCAACCCGCTTAGCATGTGTTTAAACGGGGTCATCGATGCTGCCGTGAACGGAGGCATCGCCAGATATCAGGAGGTAGAGCCGCACTTCCGTTTCCCGTTGGGCTCGGAGGCAGTTGTTTTACAAACTCAGGTTTTGAGAGATGTTTTGTTCGACAGGCGTTCTTTGATAAGGACTACATCAGCAGCCACCCGGAGGACACGGAGAGGATCACACACCTGAAGGATCTGATGCAGGAACAGGTCAGAGATCAGATATAAAGCTGTTGGCTTACCGGGGGTCATGTGATAACCATGTGACCGTCTCCACAGGTTCACATCCTCGGAGTGGGGCTGGCTGTCCACGAGAAGCTGGTGCATCCGGAGATGCGTCCCCTGCACAAAAAGCTGGTGGATCAGTTCCACATGATGAGGACGGGTTTACATCATGTGAGTTGCCCCAGACGTCTGCGTTCATTATCATTTTTGTTTAGTTTTTGTCTGTTCACACTGCTATTTGATATTATAGATGATATTAGGATTTTTTTTTAATAGCATCAATGTTTTTATGTACTGCATATGTTACAGTAATAGAGATATAATTTTTAAATACAGGTAACCTCGGCTTATGTTGTTTCGAGCTATGTCGTTTTTGATTACACGTCGTTTGAAAAAAAATAGACAGAAAATAAAATCAAGTTTACGTCTGCCACAAATATCGGAATCATAAACTCATTAGTCAACAGATAAAAACACATAATATTAAGTTACTATACAAAAAATAGGCTCCATCATGCACTGGTGGCACGTCCAGAGCGTCTCCTCGCCTGTCCCCTGTAGGTCCGCTGGGATCGGCTCCAGCAACCCCCGTGACTCACAAAGCAGCAGAAATGGAAAATGAATGAATATATGCAGAATAAGTAAAAATAAAATTATTATTATTATTATTATTATTATTATTATTAGCCTTTATTCAGCTGGGCTCGGCTCCAGCATCCCCCTTGACTTGCCAAGTGGAAGAAGTGGCTGAAGACGAGACGTTTTCTGAACTATATTTAAAAAATAACTTATTTGTAAGCTTAAAATAGATTTGTATGAATCAATTATTATTGAAAATACATTCATTAATAAAGTTAAGTACAGAACTGGGGATGATTATTTATGGTTTAACATAGAGGCAAGTTAATTTCACTTACATCGTTTTCTAACCCTAACCCTAACATAAACTGAGGTTTACCTGTATCGGTTGGTGTTTCTCTATATGTGAAGATATGTTTATATATTTATATGCAACTCTTTTAATGCATTTGTGAGCAGTGTAAATATTCAGAGCAGTATATGGTCGGGTCCCAGCAGGGTGTGTCTGGCGTGGATCGGTTCGGCCCCGCAGGTTGTCAAGGTGTCAACTCCCCCCGGGGCATCCTGTCCTCCCACAGCCACATGAGTCCTGAGAGCGTGCGCCTCATGCACAGACACAGGTTAGTGGGTCACATGACCCGTTACACAATAAACATCATAGAGAAGGATGTGAACCTAAAAGCTGTTTCAATTTGTGTACCTGTTTTCTAAACTTATCAGGGCACCAACGCCTATAATATAGATATAAATACTGTATATATTTATCTTTTAAAACCTCTGCAGTAGAGTTTCCTTGACTGAATGAAGAAATGTGTATTTAGATTTGCAGCTCTGCATAACCAATCAAATTGTCATGATTCATTAAGGAAATGTTGAGGATGCAAAAGCAGAGAAACTAAGAAAACTCACAGGAACAGGACAGAAACACAAAAGATGTGGGGAAAGATATCCGTAGGAAACAAAGAACCTTTCAAAGTAAAACAGGAAACAGAAAATAAAATCATTAAAACCAAAGCAAGTATTGAAAAGTCAGAAATATGAAAGATAAAATAAATTGTCTTGCTCTGATTTTAGTTAGATAACATATACAGTACTTTTGTTTGTCCCACAGTGGGGAAATGTCCGATTATGCATGTTAAAAAGTTACAGGGCAGCTGTACCACTCAAACTGGTTTTTATTACCCATTTAAGGGAACCTAAAGCACTGATTGGTCAATAATTTGAATGGAGACTGTTCCACATAAAGTTTTTTAATCTCAATATAACAATTCAGGAATAGTGAAATGAAAATTTTCGTCAAAACCGTTGGATAAAGTATAGTAAATTTCTTATCTTTAATGCACGCACACACACACACACACACACACACACACACACACACACACACACACACACACACACACACACACACACACACACACACACACACACACACACACACACACACACACACACACACACACACACACACACACACACACACACTGTTCTACATGCCCTAACATTGAGCCTCTGTGCTGCAGCCCCCTGAACCTCCAGGGTTCCATCCGCCACTCGTCCTCCTCTCTGTCCTCTCACACGTCCAGCGAGGCGGGGAACCTCGTCATAATGACCGACGGCCTGATGGGGGAGCACCCCGAGGAGGCGTTACACATGCAGGTGAGGCCTGAAGGGAGAACAATCGCTGACGCCGACATAGCAGGGAGTTTATTAAATTTATATTCCAGACGTTTTTGTTTTTTGTCCCAGTGCTCCTGAAGTGAATCATTAGTGTCAGGGCCGCTGGAGGAAATTAAAAGTCTCGCGCATTAGTAACAAAAACACATTATTCCTATTAGAGAATGTTCCATTATTAAAGAATATGTTTTCTTTCTCAGCCGAGCCCCTCTTCCTCCAGTCTGAGCTCAATCCGCTCCAGCTCCTCCCAGATTATTAACTCCGCTCCCTCGAGTGCCAGAGGTAAGTAACAGAAATTACACATCATTTCATGGCCATGACGGACTTGATTTATTAAATATCTTTCATGGCATGTGTCAAAAATTAGAAGCAATGGGTAGCAAGACCTAGAGTACCTCCATTAACCGGACCGTAGGAAATCTGTGTTACGTATAAAGTTGTCCCAGGAAGTAGAAATCTTTCTTTTACTCTCCGGTCCAGGCTCTCCATCCTTGCCTGATAAGGCGAAACACAACCGGGAAGTGATGATCCTGTTGCCGTCTCATCGCGAGAGGGTCAACAACTCCATGTATTACAACATGGCTGAGAACGGACAGGTAGGGAACAGCTGCACAACATACCAACGAAAACTGTGGAATAATTTTTTTTATACTGGAATGCCTGACAGGGAAATAAACTTCATCATCGATGTGGATAGACTCTCTGTCCACATCGATTTTAAAACAGTTTTCTGACGTTTTAGCTTTTTTAAAATCTAAATTTTTTCACGTTCATTCACATCCTTTCTTGTTTTTTTCCTAGAACAACCACATGCAACGTGCCTTATTCCAGCAAGTCAGCCCCTGTAAGCCGTGTGCCGATCCTCACACAAACCTACCAGAGAAAGGTACCAAACTAACAGACAGGAACGTTCACACACGTAGATCCATCACAATGCATGTTGACCTGTTGCTATACCCCCCCCCCACCCCCCCACCCCCATCCTCCAGTTTTTCCCAACGCTCCCAGCAGTTGGAGTCTGGATGGAGAGAACAGGGAGCAGGTGTCCTACATGCCATCTTCTACTGGAGGGGGAATCATGCCCCCGGTCCCACCCAGGTCCTTCCCACCAGGTAGGATTTAAATTTTTTTAAATTTTATCCCAAACACATTTGAAATTTACTTCTCTTTTCAACTGGCTAACTCACTTCCATCCAGGTTTGTTAAAATCCACTCCAAAACCGTGGACTTTATTTAAGGTCACTTAAGACTAAGACGAAGTGAATTTTCTCCTCACGCGGGTTTATTCCACTCCACAGGACACTTCCTGATGCACTGTGATGCGTTTCACCACCAGAACAGCGACCCTCCCCCTGCTCTGCCAGTGCGTTCACTTCGAAAGGTACGACTATTGAAAAGTCGTCGTCATGACAACACATAGTGCACTTCAAGACAGATGAGATGGCTAATGAGATGCAAAGCTTAGGTTTTCAGTTTAAATAAATTCGGCTAAGCTGGTCTTCAAACTAGATTTCAGTTCGAGTTCATTTATTTCCTGGAGCTTGTTTTGGTTGTTATTGGATGAAAATAATCAGATAGTAATCATGAAATAACAACCAGAAAGGAGCATTTAGACTACATTTATAGAGGAATGTGACCAGTATCACTAACTGGACATGAGTTTTTAAATTCTAGCTCAAATAAATGTCATGAATTAAAAAAACCTGAAGATGTTCAAAATGCTGTTACTCACAAACCCTAAAATCTCAGCTGACTGACTCAACTGACTTTTGCAAAGATGGTTGAAAGCCATAGTTGAGCGTCGTTCTCCTTCCTCCTCTTCCACCTCCTCGTCCTCCTTCTTTTCCTTTCATTTTTTTATCCTTTGTCTTCCTCCATCTCTATCTCTGCAGTCTTTTGTCACGACAACCTCTATCGAAAACTCCCACACGTTGAATTTATTAATATCACAAGTCAGTCCGGTCCAAGTCTTTATTACAAAAGCTCTATTCAAGTGGTTCATTGTTGATGTTGAATCTTCAGCTGCTTGAATCCAGTTCCAATATTTCCGACTGCCAGCGAAGGCATCGTGAGTGGCTGCCGTGACAACGCAGGAGCCTCGGTATATAGCCTCTATATCTGTTTCTACCAGTAGCTCTGAGAATGCAAATGACAACAGTTTGAAAGAAGTCACAGCAGAAAAAATGATTTGCAAAAGGTTAAAAAAAAATTCCTGCAGAACACAAAAGGTTCGAGGGCAAAAGTAGAAATTTTTGTTCCTGACCTGAACATGTTTCTGGTTAGAGTCAGTTTATATTTAGAGAATCCAAGAAGAAGTGAACGACCAGTTTTTACGAGCAAACAGGTTTTTAGACTGAAGAAACTAATGACAAAAATATAAGAGTGTGATTGTGGAGAACGATCACCAAAGTTGTTTTTTGAATTTTGTCTGCTTTTTTTTAAATTTTGATAAATGTTAAAAGATTAAATGTTTTCTTAATTTCCTTCTTTCTGAGATGTGAATTCCTTTTTTTCGTGTGAATCTCTTTTGGATTTTATGTCAACGTGATTTTTTTTTTTTTTGGCTTTTATGAATAAACGTAATTACAAAAATCTAATCTCTCTCTCTCCAGTCTCCACTCCATCCAATCCCCGGCTCCCCCACCAGCCCCCAGTCGGCCCTGGGGGGCAGTAACTCCACCCTGTCAGGCAGCGCCAGCAGCGGGGTTTCTTCTCTGAGCGAGAGCAACTTTGGGGGCCAGTATCCAGAACCCGGCCCCATCAGGAATGACGCCTTGGAGCCTCTTCCCAGCCACCTGTGGTCCCCCCCTGACGAGTACCTGGCCTCCCCCTACCTGCACATGCACTACGGCGGCCCGGAGATCGACCCCATGGACCAGGTTCGTCCCTTCCACTACCGCAGCCCCGCCTCGCACCCACACACCCACCCGCACCCCCACACTCACGCTCACACTGGGCTGGATAACCACACCCACGGGGGGCCGCCTCCGCCGCCGCCCCACCACCACGCTCCCACCCACGGGCCCCACCACATCCCGTACCGAAGGCCTCAGCCCCCCGCCGTCCCTCCCAAACCCTACCTGAGAGAGGGCTGCATCCCCGAGGAGGAGCTGGCGCCGCAGCCCATCCCGCTGCCTCGCAGGATATTCCACTCCCCCCACGGCCACCGGGAGGAGCAGGGGAAGCACGCCTGGGAGCAGTGCATCAGCGAGGAGCACGAGGAGGCGCAGTGATGAAGAGGCTTCGCTCTCCTCGTCTTCTTCCCTTCATTTGCATTGAATTTTGGGGATGCCGTTGCGTGAAGCGATGGGGGTGCGTCCCATTTCGGTGCACATGAAGGAAAGAAAAGGAGTCAAACGTGGATGAATCTACAGAAACTGCTTCACGTGGCCTCTTAGATCTAGTTAAGAAGAAAAATGATCAGCTGGTCCGAGACGGATCAGCTCTTGGTTTCAGAACTCGATCGTGATTGTACGCACTGGTACAACTTGTCTGTGAGCATGTTTTGCTTTTTTTTCATTTAATAATAATACGACAACAGTTTTGTGAAATTTCGACAGCAGTGGTCATAAAACAACAACAACAACAACAACAACAACAACAACAACACAAATCCCAGGTGCGGTCTAATTGCTGAACTCATCCATACTGCTTTTCATCTCATTTTTCACGACAGCTTTCTCTGCTTTAAACCGCTCCATATATATATATATATATATATATATATATATATATATATATATATATACACACACACACACACACACACACACAAATCCTTATTTTGATAATAAATTCATAATATAAAATACATTATAGTGTTTTGGAAAGGCTTATATCCGTTATGATTTCACATCACTGTTAAGTGCTCCTTAATAGTGACTCATATCGATGGTGCATTCTGATCCGTGTTGCCGCCGGGGTGTCGACTCGCACCTCTTCTTCTTCTACTTCTTCTTCTTGGACTTTACACCTCAAAAAGGGATGCCGACTTCCTGTCAGCTGATTGTCAGCGACTTCCTGTCGCTGACAATTTCCTGTCCGTACGCGCGTACGGGAAAAACCCACGTGAATGTATTCAGACCAGCTGGTTCTAACCGTAATCACACAAACTGCAATTCTGTTTTGTTTTTTTGTTGTTTTCTTTGTTGAAGTGCTTTCAGTTCAGTCCCGTGTTGAAAGGGTTCGTCTATTGTGTGGAAAAGATATCTGGAGTAGGAAGGGGGGAAAACTGAGCACAATGACAGACAGCCCCCCCCCCCAGCACCATCATGTCTTATGTTAACGGCGGATGGATGGAGATGGGATGGATTCTTCACACCTCAAACTCTCTGCTGGACGTTGAAAAAACAACCAACTGACCATTTCTTCTCTCTTTCTCCTTCCATTTATTCCTTCTCTGGTGGTTGTCAGATAGTTTTTACAAGTTGAGGACTAAACTCTGGACAGTTGCAGTTTCTGACAACACATTCTTGACCCCTGCCCCCACTGAGCTGCCCCCACTCACTGGAATCGCCTACCTGCCTTAAGTGCTCTCAAATGCAGTTTAAACCTCTCATCCGGACTGGGAGATGCTCATTTAGTGACGGCTGCTGTCTTTTTCATTCTGTTTCACTAAAACACACACACACACAGACACACACACACACACACACACACACACACACACACAGAAAAGGGGAGGAAAGAAAAGATATCTTAGTGATGTTTTTTTGTATGGTTTCGTCCCGCTTTTGATTTCATATTGTCGTTCGCTACTTGGCGCTAATATTACTTGTTCTGCCTGCGGCTCTTTTCTTGATCACCTTTTACGTGAAAAACAAAAATGACAAAAAATGTTTCAGGAAAAACGCTTCAGCCTGGACCGAAGAGAGCTGCTCTGTCCGAGTGGAGCAGAAGAACAGCAACCGTTTATTGAAATGTAGGATGGAAGGATATAGCTAATATTTTCAGAAGTACTTGTTTTCCTTGTTTGTTTGTGTTTTTATTTTTTTGCAGATGGATGCTTGTGTTACTACACATCAAGTTGTCAGCTGACTAGACAACATCTATTTTTGTATGTAAGATCATCAGTTGCGTGAACATATTTCAGAAACCGTATGGATACATATAGCCAAGGTACTGCTGAAGCTGCTGTACTTTGTATGAAAAGTAATTATATATATATATATATATATATATATATATATATATATATATATATAAATATTTAGTGAGTCTGATGGCATTAGGAAGTTCTGACTGAAGTGATACTCAGAATATAGGTACAATAGAATTTTTCAATGTAAATTCTGTTATTGTACATACAGCAGTATTGTGAAAATATTTTTGAGAATTATTGCAGATGCCCCCAAAAAGGTTTATCATTGTTTTGTGTATATACATGTACTCCAGAGATCAATGTAATTGGTAATATCTATAATCAGTGTTTGAAAAAGGACAAATCCATTAGACTGTGGCTGTCTCCACCGTTCTATGAGTCGTCTCATATAAATACTTTATACACTTTTCAATGTGCTTTCCTGTACATATGGTGTTAGCATGATCAAACAGTGTTTGGTTGTAAAAGTGGTTTTCCTACTCCCATAACTGCTGTGGTATGGAATTCATTAATGATGCCAAACATTAAAGACAATCTTTTATCAGCTTCAACTCCTTCTTCTCATACTTGCTGACAAATCTGTCAAATCAACAGTAGAGGGCACTGATGTCATGGAAATGCATGAATCAGATATTATGGAGGAACTTGCAGAGAATTTTCATAAATTATGGAGTGTGTGAAGTGTGTGTGCACGTTTGTGTAAGGCATGAGGAAAGGAAAAGAACACACTCCAGATGCAGTGACGGCTAGCAGCCCAGAGTGGAACAGATGCACCTCAACACTAATTATTACATCTTTTTTTAAAATTATAGTATCAATATTCAAGTAGAACTCCTATAATATAGTTTGATATATGTTAATGCAGCTTGAGTTTGAGCTTCATCTCATCAGATAAAAAAAGAGTAAATCTGCCCCTGATGGGGTTGCGGGGGTGGCCTGCAGGTGGCACAAGCTACCCATTTGAAAATAAAGAAAATACTAGAAAATATAACTATTTATATTAATAGTTTCAATCATTAAGGTAATGAAGTAGCTTCAAGCTGAACTTTATTTTTTATTCTTTCTGATTTTATCTTAAAATCTCACATTGTTAGTTGTTCTAATGAGACAGAACTAGACAGACATCCTTTTCTTCCTTCCCCAGATGCTCCTCTGGTTTCTTCTCTATTTTGTCTGAAGGGATTTACAGTGGAGTGAATTCGGTATAATAATAATCTGCCTTCCACACAGAACAGTGTGTGATTGTGTGTGTTTTGCTGTTTGTGCTCAGCTGCATGTGTGTCAACGGATTGTTTGGCATGTAGGCAGAAGATCTTTTCAGTTGTGGGGATTCTTTCTCTGTCTCATTCTGCTATTATTGTTTAGGGCACAAGAGCGCTGCTCATAAATCCTGGCAAGTGGAATGATGAGATGTCAGCGGAAACCTTGTTTGGAAGAAAACAAAAATAACTTAGATTTGGTAATGAATCCCTTGTGTGTGTGTGTGTGTGTGTGTGTGTGTGTGTGTGTGTGTGTGTGTGTGTGTGTGTGTGTGTGTTCCCCCCCTTGCTACATCAGTGTGACGGTGATTTGTTTCAAATGTTGTGTCTCTTGTTTAAATACTTCAGAAGGAAAATTAAATGAAAAGACAGTATTTTAAATAACAGTGCGCTGCTCGTTTCAGCTGATTAAAATCAGAATCAGATACGTCCAGAAACAAATACTTTTAATAAATGAAACAATACTAATAAATAAAGATTAAACAAGTTACACATTCAAAATAAAATCCAACAAAGTGAACACTAAAGTACAGTATCATAGCACGGATTAAAAAAAGTAGCCCCCCCCCCCAGACATTTACAAAGTTCCTTAAAAACTTCAAGAGGCAAACCTAGACGTTGTATAAAAGCATCGTACAGTAGAGCATTTGTCATCTGAGTATAATTTACAAATTTTTATTCTTTTTTTGAAGGATAAATACTTACAGCTGACCTCTGACCTTTAGATTCACACGTAAAAATGATTGATATATTTGAACGTGTGTTTCTCCGGTTGAGGCTCCAGCCCTTGTTTTAGTGATTAATTAACAGTGACGAGGTGGAAATTCATGGGAAACTCACAAATTATATATATAACCATAAATAAGTTTTAATAGCTATCTCTCCGTTGGTCTCTTCTCTGTTGGTGCGTGTTGCTATGGCTACATCAGGCATTTGTGGACGATCGCTGCAGCTGCCCTTCATGTGACCCCCCCCCCCCCGCGATGTCGGGAGCTCTGGGGCTCAGTATGGAGCAAACTTCTGTCTCTCGGGCTTTTTGATGCAGTTGGCTGAGGAGATTTTGGCGGTGTAGGCAGCCAGAGTGGAGTGGGAGGGGGCTGCGCTGACGGCCATTGCAGGGGCGGGGCTTGACAGTGTCAGAAAGGGCACGGATTTCACCCCCAGGAGACCGGAGAGGGGCATGGCACCGTACGGGCTGCCCAGCATGTGAGCCGGGGCGAGGGTGCCCACGGTGGCCAGGGCGGGTGTGGGGGAGGCCGCCGGGGAGCCTTGCTGGGTGAAGGCCATGTTGAGGTCGACCGGCGCGGCCATGGTGGTCGCCTGGGCCGTGGATTTGGCTGTCTCTAAACTGTGAGGGCAGAGACATGGAGATTAGAGGATTAAAGTGTTGCTGCAACAAAAGGGGGGGGGGGACTAAAGTTATTGATGGGGATTTACAGGTCTGGGAGAGTCGGGTCATAACTGTAGAAAATGTTAGTGAAGCTTTTGGAGTCGGCAGAAACGGTTCGATGGGTGTCAGACGCCTGCAGTGAGGTTATTTGTCTGGAATGCAAAGAAACCTCTGGAGGAGTGGAGTCAGGAAGAAGAGAGATGATCAGACCCCCCCCCCAGCTTCAGACTGCTGGCTTCAGGCTACATTAGATACCTGCTACAGGATCTCACCTGGAGATTGTACCGACCTGTCAGCTGTGGAGTTTTATTTACTGCTGCATTGATTTTGATACTGTTTTAAAATCTGACAGAGATTAAACTGGAGTCACCCATTAATCCAGATTTACTCTTTGTCCCTACTATTTCATCCAGTTTCATGGAAATCCATCAAGTGGTTTAAGTGTAATTGATAAGAAAAAAACTTAGAAATGTAGAAGAAGTGTTACTAGAAGGAAGAAGAAAGTGCAACGCCTTTCCACCTATTGCTCACTCTGACATCTTTCTCATCTGGATTGGTCTCTCTGCTTCCTTATTCCAGCAGGGATTATAACCTGGGTGAGTTTCTACCTCCTTAGGATATCCTCCCTCACTTCTGTGACCGCCTGACTCCCTCCAGGCTCTTTCCAGACTTTCCTCCAGGCTGTTTTGATCGTGTTCTTCTAACCCTCCCCTCCACTGTCTACAGGTCTGCCCGCTGTAGTGTTTTGTACTCTGAACCTGCTGTATTGTTGTGTTGTTCTGACATGAACTTCCAAACAGGGACTTCACTTTTCATTTCACATTCTTGTTGATAGCTATACTGGCTTTCCCTGACCGGACACTGAACCTGGGACCTGCGGTTTCAAAAGCTCCCCAGATCCATCAAAAGTTTTTGGACACTCTTTGCCATTAAGTTAGGAACTATACACACAGCCCATAAATCGCCTTTTACTGCAGGGTACATCTGAATAAAAAGTAATTATTCTTCTCTGCCTTTGGACAGTCAGATAAAACTTAATGTTGCTTAAACATAAAGTTAATGATTCTTGCCTCTTTTTGCATTTCCAACAGCAATGATTGATCATTACTGAGATTCTATGACATAAAAAATGAAGACAGAAGAACAACAGGAAATAAGCATTTCTACTTTTTCATCGTGGAAATATAAGGAACATGGTGTTTTCAGCGTTTACAGTGTACTTTATCTGTAATTCCTTAATTTATTAATGTATGAGCTACTTTTATCAGCCTTCCATTGTGTTTGATGAATATGTTCTCGTTTTCTTTTATTCTCTCTACATATCGGAAAAGTCAGCTTGACAAACGAAGGGTTGAATTGCGCCTAACGATTTCCAACAGGATGCTGCTGCCATGTCATAAAGGGAAAAAAACCCCAACAGGATTGTATTTATTCCCTGTGGGCCAATTACCAGCAGCTCAAGGAAACACCTCATTATCACTTATCACTTTATGGCATGACCTTTGACCCTTCTAAAGCATTGTGTTTCTCTTGCAGTAATTCATTAGAATGTTGCTCGCTGGGCCTTACCAGGAGGTAATGAGGTACTGGGCCAGGTTGATGCTGACCGGCGTTCCTGTGATGGTCACGTGACGGTCGCTCGTCCCGTCCAACTGGCTGCCGATCTTGATCTGAGCCCCCGACACCTGCCTGATTTCGTTGATCTTGGTGCCCTGACGGCCGATGATGGAGCCGATCAGCTGCGGGAGCAGAGAGAGGATAGAGTTGATCAGCATGATTGGAAAACTGAATGATTATGTAGAGGACAGGGGATGTAACTGCGTAAGGGAGGGGTTCAATAAATCATTTTAAGAGGCTTTTTTTCCTCCTCTCATTGTTGGGGAAGTGATTCAAATGAAAAGAGCAAAAGGAATGGAAAATGCAGACCAGTGCAAACACTCCAATCATATTGTTTGGAATGGATCAGTCATCCATCACAGACGTCAAATGCACCCCCCCCCCCAGACTCTCCCTTAATTGCTGCTGTGCGCGCTGGTAAAAGAGACGAGAGGGCGCGTTTGCGTCTCATGTATCTGAGTGGCTAAAAGGTTATTGATTCCTTCGAGTGGTGATGACTTCCTAAACAAATCACTTCCCAAACACACACACACACTCACACACACACACACACACACACGCCAGCCAGACGCATTCCCGCGCTAATGGAAAATATAATGGAAAAATAATTTGGCTATGTAATATACAGTATCATCAGCATGAGCGCCCCCTCTGCTGAGGGTAGATTAGACGACGACGCAGTTTTACTGCATTCCAAAGACACATTATCGCTCGTGTTCGGCTTTCATTACCCAAAAGCCACCTGGACTCCTGCCTTGTTGGTGCGACGGACGTTTAGCAGGAGCCGGAGCTCTGGACTCGGTATCAGCTCGAGTGCAGGGGGGCCGTCAAGAGACGGGGGGGTTAGACTCGCAGATAAGTGGCGAGAGCCGATGATGAAACACTTGTGTGTGTGTGTGTGTGCTTGGCAGGCTTAAACTGGCAGCTGACGCTAGAAATACACGACGTCCCATTTTTAGAGTTTTCGTAAGCATTCCGTATCCCATAACGTCTGACGCGTCTCACGCACACACACACACACACACACACACACACACACACACACACACACACACACACACACACACACACACACACGGTTTGTCTGAATATTATTGGCTGGCTAGGTTATAATTCTGAAGACAATGGCTACTATAGTCCTCAAATATCAAATACGCCCCCCCCCCATTGAGACCAAGAATCTCCTCTGGCTTTTAAAGCAACTGTCAGTGGAGCCCAGCTGTCAGCGGCTCACCCACCGCGGTACGCGTGACCTCAGACGACGACCTTAAATAACAACACCACCAGAGCTAAATACATGACGCGTGGACGCTGAAGGTGTTCTGCTGCTGCTGGTGATTATTTTTCCTGAGCATAGAAAGTCCTTCTGATTCAGTTTAGTGGCCTACATATCCCACACATCCTGCTGAGGCAGTGGTTTGAAAGGACGCAGGAAGAGGGATGGGATGGCGAGGCCGGAGCCTTTTTTCTTGCGGCTAAATCTTTTTTCTCGCACAGATGTACAGTACGTACTGCTGACTGGGTGTTAAGCTGTTTTCTCTATGCATCTGTGTTCGCTGTGCGGGGACAGAGTGGGATTGTGCGTTCGGACCGCCGCCGGCCCCGAGCGGGGGGGTGGGGGTGGGGGGGTGGGGAGGGACGGAGGGCTGAGGAGGCTCCGTCATGGCGATGAGTCCTGTCTTCTGGAACAAAGGCTGGAGCTCACAGCTGCCCCTGTCACTGGACGCCCTCATTCCTCTGATGCATTGTGTCGCCATGTGGGGGTTTACTTAGGGAAAAAAAAGCCTTCAAGCATTTTAGAAATGTTGTTAAAGGGCCGTGGTCGTATTCTATACACTAACTGTGTTTAAAGAAACCCGATCAGTCCAGTTGTTTCATTCTTTGGATATACTGTAAAACAAAGACAACAGGGACGCGGGGAAAACCTACATTTTTGATTGGAAGTCGTTGTTATTTCTTTGCTTATAATCAAAGGTGTGTATTGAACTGGAAAAACTAGAAAAGGTATCAAATCACAAATTTAAATACAGCATGAACTCTGGTGATAGGACAATTTTGTTTTTGTGAAAACCAAAGAATGCAACATTAATGTCAGGGCACAAGTTTCTATCTTCTTGGGCACTGGGAGTCAATTTTATGGCTGCTAAATATTTACTGCTGTTGTTAAATTCAAAGCTGAAAGCAACCATAATAAATGCATTATTAACTGCTGTTATAAAACCTACAGGACCCAGATGTTTTAGGAAACTGTGTAGCTTAGAAAAACAAAGCAAAAAAAAAAGGAAAAGAAATTTCTATATATATATATGGGAAATAAAAAAAGTTAGAAAACACTGGTAGAACAAGTATTGCATCTAAATTTTGGTTATTTCTTATGATGTTGACATTGGGTTTAAAAAGGAGAAATCACACTGAGAGCCTTTGATTTTCTAAATATTTCCTTCCTACACAGGATCATGAGTCAGTTTTCTACAGGATATAACACCTACAAAGTTGGTAAATTCTACCTCACGGGAGAACTTTTCTCTCTAAAATAAAACTGAATAAATAAAAATCAAATCATATGATGCCGCCTGTCCAAAAACTGTCAAACCCCCAAGCTGACTTTATTTTCAAATCAATCTATGCGTTGGTGATTTCCGCTCTCAGAGTGGAGACGTCTCATCAAACCCTGGCAGAGGCTAAGTGGAGAGGGAAAAGATTTTTGTCTGTTTTCTTATTGGCTGTTTTGACAGCAGACAGCCTCTAAGTAGGTCAGGGAACATGAGAGGATTTACTGAGCACACTTGGGAGTCACTCTAAGACACTGAAACTGCAGCCCAGACAATAATGCAAAAGGATCCATATCAGCTCAGAACCCCTTTAACCTTGGGCTGGTCCAGGGTTAGAATAATGAGGATAATTAGTACGTAGTCGATACATCTCTTCTGCAATGGGAGGAGACGTCTCTGTATCCGGGGCAACCGCATCTGATGCCACCCGCTCTGGCGCCGCATCCAAGCAATGTTTCCCTTTTTTTTTTGTTCAGGTAGAAAAACATTAACAGAACAGCGAGTTCAAACACTGGAGTTGTGTTTCTGCTGCTTACATCATTGGGAATCAGCAGCTCCTGAGATGTCTGAGAGTTGGAGTCCATGCCTGATGAAACACAGTGGAAGCATTGACTGAATAAAATTGATATAGACGTTTTAATATTCATTCAGCTGCATGCAAACTGCCGCCGAGATACCGGATAGGCCTCTGAGCTAAGAAGCGCTGGATATAGTGAAGCAGTTAATTTCCATTTTAATGGATTGATGTTTAACACAGAACTCATTCTTTTCTTTCTCCCAGATGGAACATATCATTTGACATAATAATGTCTATGAGGGAGTGGGGGGGGGGCTGTAAACCCTGTCCTCCTCCTCCTCCTCCGTCACTGACACTAGAACATTATAATTAGTACAGTTAACGACAGTCAGCTTCACTTCCTGTTTTTGAAGGCAGGATGAAAATCTCCAGAAAGTAACAAGAGGAGGAGTGACTCAAAGGCAGCGCTGCTTTTATTTAACACAGATTATTCAATTTCACCACTTATCAGAGCAGTGTGGTGTAATCCAGAGTGAACTCTGGCTGTTTAAGCAGCTATCCGTACCGGGGATGATCGCTGACGCGGGCTGGGCGATGGGGCTGAGGCCTTGCTGCATTGATAGCTGATGGAGCTTCGCCAGCTGTGAAACAGAAAGCAGAACTACTGCAGTCGACTCCAAGACATGAGAACTATATTAAAATTTAATATATAATATAAAAAACAACACAAAAAATACCCTTACCTCTGAGTGTGGAATGCCATATTGGTTTTGCAAAGTGTAGGCCTGCAAGACAGCATCCTGCATTAAGTAAATTACAGCTATAAACCATCGTGCACAAGCAGTAAATCTGCTGACTCTTAATGGAAGTACTTCATTGTCAATACATGCCTGTTTGTCAGCGTAACAGAAATGAGCTTTAATATTTGAGCCCGGAATTTTAACAGAGGCTGCATTGAAACAGCGGAACATGTTTTCATCAGACAAGAACATGATGTACATTTAGATATCAGAGATTTATTTTTTAACAGTTTTTTTCATAAACATTTGATTCTGAGTTCAGTAAACTGAAGGAATATGATCATATGGTTGTGGTTTTTGCAGTATTTAATCTGCACTAACCATACAGTGGTGTGAAAAATTTTTGCACCCCAGGCAAGTTCCATTATTTCCATTTATTAATCATTAAGTGTTTGGATCAGCAACTTCATTTTACTTGATCTAAAATCTGATGGTCACAGTAATATTTCTGAAGTGAAACCAGGTTCATTGGACAGAAGATGTACCATATGCATCAAAACTAAATTGAGACATGTGCAATAATTTGTGATTTTGTTGATTTGAATCCCTGTAACTTCATTAATTGGAACACAGCTTTTCCTTGTTGAGATCGTCAAGCCTTGAACCTCACAGACAGGTGCAGCCAATCATGACAAAGCTATTTAAGGTGGACGACTACATGGTGTGTGTTCCTCTTCCTGTGAAGAGTGTGAACATGGGGGCTGCAAAGAAAATTCTCAAATGACCTGAAAAGTGGGGGAAGGCTGCAAAAAAGTTAGCTGAGAGATTTTAGCTGTTTCCACTGAGGAAATTAAGACCACAAACAATTGTTAAGGCCAGAAGTGGAAGGCCAAGAAAAATATCAGAGGCAACGACGAAAGATATTGAAAAAACTAGAAGATGATCTCGCTGCAGACGTTGTCACTCTGCACCCGTCAACAATTCAGCACGTTTTGCACCAAGAGAAGCTGTAGAGCGTTGCAGAAGAAGCCTTTTCTGCACAAACGTCACAAACAGTAGTTTTGAAGTCTGCTGAAGCACATGTGGACTGATGAAACACAGATCTGAGTTATTGGGTCAGAACAAGGGGCTTTATGATGGCAGTGAAAGAACACAGCATGTCAAGACAAACACTTGATACCCATAGTGAATTTTGGTGGTGTTCCCATCATGCTGTGGGACTGTGTCCAGTCCTGCTACTGGGAATCCTGTTCAAGTTCAGCTACACCAGCGCTGGACATTTAAATAAGACAAGAACCCAAAACACTGCTCAGAATCTACTCTGGTATTGATGTGAAGGAGCATGAAATGTTCTGGGATGGCCGTTCAGTCCCCAGACCCGAATATGATATGATATGAATATGATTGTAGTCCAATAAACCTGGTTTCACTGCTGAAATATTACTGTGATCATCAGTTTTTAAATCAAAATGAAGTTTTGATTTATCCCTTATCACACTCAAAATGCAAAATGAAACAAAAGTCCATCTCTAGAAAAGCTTGGATTCTTAAGAATTGGACTAGATCTGACTCTAGATGTAAAAAAAAAAGACTCTAAGGCAGCAAAGACACCAAGATGCCCGGTTAGAGGTGGCGCTAATGAAAGCTTGGAGGTTGTGTTTCTGTCTGTTTGCAGAGTAACACAAAACCTGAGACAGATTTTCATGAAACCTATTGTGCAGGTCATGCTTCTCATAAAGCACACAGTGGATTCTGATGAAACCTCTAAGAGAAGTTGTGCATGAAACAAAGAAGAACCAGGACACTGTAAAAGAAAAAGGCTTCTAGTACAGTGATACCACAACATGATCAAGTGCCACGAAGCTGGGAAGGACGAAACACTTCTTAATGTGCAAATCAGAATTGTAGAGTCAAGTCAAGCTTCCATTCTTTTTTCAGAATGAAAAATATTGATGGCATATAATCTTTAATATTTGACCTGTGGAAAATTCAGTGCTTTGCTTCTGTATTTTCTCTCATTCTCATTCCTTACAATGCATCCATTCATCATCCATCCATCCAGAATCAGATGGTTCATGATGCCGTCTCCATTCTGATATCATGACGCTATCTGTTACCGCTGTCATGGGGAGAATATTCCTAAAGCCAAAGTGTTTGCAGGGTGAGGCAGGACTAAAAAAGAGATGGCAGAGCTGCTGTGTGTGTGTGTGTGTGTGTGTGTGACGGTATCGTGTTTCAGGAGGGGTTATAGCTATTATGAAAGGTAGAACAATAGCTGCAGCTTTAAGCTCAGCTGTTGTTTTTAATACCTCATGCCAGATGATGTGCAGAGTAAATTTGGACATGCCACACACCCCACAACACACACACACTTACTCACTCACTACTCTTACACAGCTCCGCAATGCATCTCTATGTTCAGCAATCAAGTTTAAGATCTGAAAAAGGGGATTTTGATTTCTGGAATAAAGATCCGGTTACCTGCTGGAGGTCCAGGCCGCTCTGGGTGACTGAGTACATCGGGTGGGTCGCAAATTCTGACGCGTCAAACACCTACAAACACAGAGCAAGAGGCACAAAGGGGGAAAAATGGGAAGTACATTATTGAAAATCTGAATTATTTCTCCGATTCAGATTGATGCGTTTCAGGAACATTCTGCAGCGGATTTGTTATAAAAATAGAGAATGAAAAACTTTCACCGCAGCTCAAATTGAGTCTGAGAAGGCTTCTGTCACTTTTCCACACCTTAACAGGCTTATAGGCTGTGACACACACACACACACACACACCCTTTCACATTCTACTGCGTTTTCCCCAATGAAAAAAAATAAAGTGACACTCCTCATTACTGCGCAGCCTTCATTAAAGACGTCTCCCACAGACTCGGACCTCACCCCCAAGTTTAATTTAAAACCCAAAGCTATTCTGTAAATTGACGTTAGTCTGCGGCAGCACAAACAACCAGAACGGCTGACAGCTATGTAGAATATTGGGTTACTGCTGTAGCCAGGAGGAGTCTGTGGGTCTCTGGTTGGGGAATGGCTCAATGGGAGGGTGAAAATCTCTATACACACACACATTCACACACACATGCAATCTCCAACACCAAGGGGCACCTATAAGTCTTGTTTCATTACAGTAGTCCACTTTAATGAGAGACGGGGATGAGCACAAACCTAATCCAGTGGTTCTAAAACACATATTCATAATCTCTTAAGTATGAATGGTATCATGCTTTTATTTTGAAAAATAACAAACAGGATGTGAATTCAGTTTGATAAAAACTGAATTCAAACAGATGACATGTCCACTGCTGTGACTTGTTGCTGCATTAATTGATGCATCAGGGCTACCCATGTTGAGAACAGAAGGATTAGCGTTTGAGGCTCTCTCAGGAAGACCGCCCGCTTGATCAGATCTGTCACTGAGGCTCACTCTTGTAATGAAATAAGTCTCATATTAGTGCTTGGTTGTGAAGGAGCTCATGTTTTCTTTCTGTTTGCGGAGGGACGCGTATCCCACCCCCCCATGCAGCGAGCCACAAGATTAGCAAGTGAGAGCTGAGACCTGCCGTCTCCTCTGGCAACAGCAGCAGCCAAATATTCTGCATAGCTGTCAGCCGTTGTGACGCTCCTCGCACCGCCTCAGACTCTGGTCAATTCATAAATGGGCTGTGTAATTTTGATATTTCCCCCCCATAATAACCTCATTAATGGAACCAAATTAAACTCAGGGCGAGGTCCTGCTCAGGAGAAGATGCTTTTAATGAAGGCTGCACGGAGATAAGGGACGTGTGTGGAATGTTTCAGTGGGGAAAATAGGAAAGGGGTGGGTGGGGACTTGTTTTTATTAATTATGGTATTGTTCTTGCATATTATTAACACGTGTACAGTGAGCATGTTAGCAAAGGTCAAACTGTGACAAGAACTGCATTAGCACGGCTGCGGAATCCGACAGTTATCCTGCTCTATGTCCCCTGGAATTAATAGCTTTCTTTTATTATAATTAGAAAAACAAGACAAATTTGTTATTTTTGAAAACATCTAAAAATATCTTAACATTTTCCTTTTTGTAAACAAAAGTTTAACCTTCTTCACCTTGTTCTCAACTTTAGAATAAAATTTGACATCCTTATTTGTGAACACGCCACAACCCTGTTCTATTCCCCTTCATTCATTGAACTTGTGATGTTAGATGCCATTCTCACCTGATTCCCTGCGATGAGGACCGCAGCCGGCGAGGGGCTCGGTCGATACGGGATGGTGGCACCCTTCGGGGGCGACTGAGGAGTCAAAAGAGGGGCAATCTTTATCACACCTCTTGCAGAAAATGAATAAAAGCTGCACACCTCGTCTGAAAGACGTTAGCAATCCTGTCAAACAGCGCGGCTGTAAGTGCGAATGGTGTTGAACTCTCTGCTAGAGTAATTAAAACAACTCTTTCTGGTTGTGAGCTCTAGTGTGGAGTCGGGAGGTTTTCCGTCATGCAAACATTTGAAGATAAAAATCATTCAAATATTAATAAATGATCTGTTATGACTCCATCAAATTGAGTCAATGCAGTATCATCGGCTCCAAAATGTAGAGCATCTCTCCTGCAGGAGGAATCACAGCAATTTCTTTGTATAACTTTGCATAATTTAAATCGTTGAACTGAAAGACAGTGGCTGCTGATATAGAATCCTAATGAAACACAGACGCCCTTTGAAGGAAGCCCTGAAAAACTGGATCAAACTAGCAATTAGTCAGTCAGGTCCAGCTGCGGCGCTAAAACAAAAAGGACTTGTGTACAACACACAGAGAGAAACTGTGCTTCTGCTTGTTTTTCTCTCATCTCCTCCTTGATTTTCTTGAGAGAGCTGTTGTCAAAAGGTGGATGGATTTTGCTGGAGGCCACTATGTTTTTTTTAAAATCTCAGTAGAAAAACCAGCCAACCTGAGCTCTGACCTGAATACAGTCCCTTCTGACTCCATCTGATGTCTTGTCTGGTAGATTAAAACGCATACGTTAGAAATAAAGCCGCTGTTTACTCTCTTTTGCTGACGCTGGATTTAAATAATGGTGCAGATTGCATCTCCAGCGACACTCTGAATACAATCTGTGATATACGCTGTCATGCTATCATTACATGAAGGAAAAAAAAAAGGCATTAACTGCTGATGCAATTCAGACCGGTGAAATAAAAATATTTTTGTCAGCGCCCAGTATTCCCTTTATGGTCGGAGGCGCGCAGCCATAGCGGCTGATGGATAGGTCTGGATAGGTGGGGAGTAACAACGTGTTTCTAACCTCCAGGATTACTGTGCAGATGAGTTTGACACACTGGATTACGGAATCTTGATTCCCAGATATCGTCACCCCTCGCTCAGTGGAGTTGGGCAGTAAATCTCCCGCCACCTGAATCTGAGCTCCAGTGCTCTGCAAATGATAAGGGTTTAAAAAAAGATTGTTAGGTGCTGCAGATAAGACAAGTTGTGATCACGCTACTGTGCTTCCCTGCTGACCTTTATACTTTCTTACCTTTTTTATTTTAATAAACTTTCATACCGAACGGATTAATGGATGGATTGTACTTTATAGAGTGCTTTTCTAGTCTAACTGACTGTTCAGGCACCACCTGCTCTTTAGGGAGCGCTAACCATTCAGTGATGCTCACACTCCAGTGGAAAACCCACTGGGAACAATTTAGAGTCCAGCATTCTGCCCAAGGATACCTGGACATGTGGGCTGCATGGGGACCACCTGATAAGTAGAGCACCACTTCATCATTCTAGTGTGTTGTAGTGAGTCCTGTCAGATGACAGGAAAAAGCAAAAGTCACCCACGATCAGTATTTCCCTCCGTTGTATCCGATGCCTAATGGAGCGTGTCTGCAGGCCCGGAGGAGCGTTTTCATAATCTGTCTAAATTTGCTGACGTCGGATAAACTGCAGGCTTTTTTTTAAAACTTTTTTTTTTCTGAGGCCATTTGTAAACCCCACACATCACCGAACGCTCTTGCGAGCGTGTCCGCTCGGTGGCAACCAAACACACAAAACAAATCTGTTACGGAAACAAATCCGTGTTTACGACAGAGAGGAAAATTCTGCCTAACAACACAAACCAGCTGGATGTCTCTGCTGGTGGAGGAAAGGGTTCATGCATGAGGGAGACTCTATTTGGAGACGGGTTCAGAGGCAGTCAGTGTCGTACGTCTCTGGCACCAGATCTGATAACGTTCATCTGGAAGCTTCTAGAGGGCTTCATTGTTGATGAGACATTTGCACATTCATAGCTGCCATTACTGAGTCATACTGTGTGCTAAGGGATCTATCTGGGCTGCACCGCCTGACTGACTTCCTGCCTTAAAAGTCTATTTCCAGTTTTACATTTTGTGCAGATCCAGCAGCAACACTCTGGCTCAGACTGGAAGATCTGAAAGTTAATGGTTCAAGATGATACTCTGACGGATCCTGGTGGTTTCAGCCATTCCAGGATTTTTCATTTAGTGCCTTCTTTAGGTCAAAATCACTATGGTCTCCTAATTTTAATCTCCAAGTACTGCTGAATCAAAATGTAGCAGAGTCAATGGTGAGGCTGCAGATTTATGGTGAATTTTCAATGATATTATATTATTATTTCAATTTATTATTCTGTATCTCAATTCTGTTGCTGCAGATGGATTCATCAATCAAACTTTATTTTTATAACACCTTTTTAAAGGATGTGCATGCAATTGAAGCTGTTTTTACAAACAACAATTTATAGATTAAAACTACAGCGGTGTAAAATGGGTAGCTTTTTTAGCTTTTAGTTTAAAAATATCACTTTTTGTAGCTCCTCTCTGATCCTGTGGATTTCTGCTGCAGCAGCTTCGTGGATGAAAGCAGCATCACCAAATGTTTTAGTTATCTCTGAGGAACGGATGAAAGAGAAGAAGCAGAAGATCTCTGTGGACCTTCCTGGTTCCTAAACCACAAGCATTTCTGAGATATAGTTTGGTGAAACTGACAAGTATTGCTTCTAAATCAATAATACATTTTAAATCAATGATTTATAGATAGATAGTGTATGTAAAGCTAATAATGCTACACTAACTAATTTCTGTGATTCTGAATATTTTCATCTATTAGCCCACATACCTGAAATGTATGAAACGATTAAAGAAATGGGAGAAAATGAAATATCTCTGCTGTCAAACTGCAGTTTTTCCCGTCATCAGATTTTGCTGTCAAGGATGAAGCGGCTGGAACGGAATTCTCCCGTTGACACTCACCTCTCGGATCTCTTTTATCTTGGCCCCTCCCTTCCCGATGAGGGAACCACACTGACTGGCGGGTATGACGAGCCTCAGGGTCACCGGTGGCTTGGAACTGATGGTTCCATTGGCTACCAATGTTGTTAAGTCCTTGAGGAGAGAGATGGGAAGAGGAAAAATGTTTTTGTGTGAGACGGCATGAAAGAGAAAAAGAGTCCATGAAAAAAAAAAAAAGCTCTCAACAGTCAAGGTGTAGACTGATGGAGAGAAAAGATGATGCGGATAATGAGTTGGAGTGAGCTGGATTTGAAAGCTATAAATGTAGGATTCAAAATGAATAAAACTAAAAGCTTAATCAAGGTCATTTCTTATTAATAATTTGGTTTAATGCCAATCAATCAAGAAAACCTGCGTGATATTAGAATCTCCATAGTTACCACACTGCTATGTATTATTTCTAAATCAAACCAAACCAGGATTTTTTTTTTTTTTTAATTTTATATACTGGTTTGATCCCCGAAGGGAAATTAAGAAAGAAGAATTTGTCTCATGTTCTGGGCTCAAGAAGCCATCCACAGACAGGTGGAGCAACGGGGGGGACATCCAGCGTAATTAATACTTGTCTTTCATCGTTTTGCTGCGATGCACGGAGCCTCAATCAAAAGATGGGGTCTGAAAAGATTTACTCACATTCATATGAAATAAAAAATCCAGAAAAAAGGGAGAAATCAGATTCGGAGCTTTTCAATTTCACTCTGTCCACATGTTCTTTTTTTATTGCAAGCAAATCAAAGCTGGTCTCCTTGGGACTTGTTTATAAGAAGGGAATCTGTTCCTCTAAATGAAGGATTTCTTTTCCTATTGAAGTAAGATTAATTTTAGGTGCGGATACGGTATCCACACCTTAATATAGCATTATATTCACTTTGTCCCTTTTCTTGTGAGATGATGTGCAATTTGAAAGAATATTTCCACATTTAAGGGCTATGCATAAATGTTATCAGACCTAAAAACACTTAGCTGCTTCCTCCTATGAATGAAAGCTAACCTGTTTTTGGCCCACAAAAGCTAAAAACAGCTTCTTGTCTCTGACGCCTACTTATTAAAATAATATACCTCATTGGTTGAGTCTGCACCACAAATAAAGCATCAAAACAAAGCAAAAATGGGATCTTCCCATATCATTTTAGCTTTAGAAAAGACATTGGCCAAACAAAAACTAAAATACAACATTTTGCATCATTCTGGGTGTACAAGCTCAGAGAACACACACACAAAAAACAGAAAATCAAGAATAGTGGTGGCTACATCGCCCACATTAAATAACATGGGAATAAAAACACATTGCTGCTTTGGTGCCTCATGGTTTAAAAGGATGGCCTCCTGGCTCCAGCTCCAGCATCTTAGGATAACCAAGCATGGACTGAATTAATTCCAGGCAATAGTCAGAATCATGCCTCAACATTGATATGTTGACATGTTATATCTATTGCTTGTATTTGTAATTGCAGAAAGATCAAGTGCTTGAATCCAGAACCTCATTGACTTTAAGTGTTTTTGCTGCTCAGGTAGCAAACATCCTGTGTCTGCTCGGCTGTGGGTGGAGATCCATCTCATAATTAATGAACTCTACATCGCTGTGAAGCTTTGAAATGATAATACACGCTGCTGTTTCTCTTCTCACCACAGATGAACTCGCTATAAATTTGTTACAAACTGTAAAGCATATTTGAAAGGTCCCTGCATAACATTAGCAGATTTAGATTTATTTTGGAACAGTATAGACGTGACCAAAACAGATTTTACTCAAGAAGGAAACTGGAATAAATATTCCTAATATGTGTGAACTTTAAATTTAAAAAGTGTATTTTAAGAGGATGATTCTTGAGCTTCTCTTCTCCATGTCTATATTTAGAGAGGTGGATCAACCTCTGAAGTCTCGTCTCATTAGAAGAGCGGCGAGCAGCTCCCAGCATCCTTTTCTTGATTTGATCTAAAAATACGAGCCTCATCTTAACAGCTTAACAGTATTTCTATTAAAGTTGTCACAGTGTAATGAAAAGAAAATGCAAGTTTCATTAGACATTTGCTGCTCTATAGTACTGAAATAGTGATATATCAATGATGTTAAAGAAATATTTAATTGTATAATCAAGATCCATGGCAGTCGAACCAAAGTATTTTGCAGAATTAAGAATTGGCTTTGATTGTATATAATTTACATCGTTGACTAGTTGTAAAATACTGTTATCTCACACATGCTCCCCTGTGTAAACCAATAGGAGTCCTGCTTGGCTTCCTATTGGTTGTTTTATTGCACACCATCCAAAAATGTGCACTTATGATGTCTTATGTAGTAAGATGTCCTGGGGAGATGTTGTTTCATCTCATGATGTACTTGAGATTGTAACTGATAATATGATTATAAATAGAATCTAGAACGGCATTTAATAGGGCACATAATATACTTTCACCAAGGCCCAAAGGTGTCTCTTTAATAAAACTGCAACCAGAATGATACTCATAGCTCATACCAGCAATTTACGATTAATAAATATGTATTTGGTTCCGTTCCAAGTTGGTCACACTGCTAGATACTAACCCCAAAAATATCCCTGCTTTATTTCTTCATATAAATACATACATCGTCCCGTGAAGACCTCAATCCCTTTATCCAGATCTGCACCAAATTTTTATGGTCTTATTTTATGGCCCAATCCTCTGACCAGCATTTGCATAATCTGTATGCTGACAGGACACGGGGGCCAGCGGTGCCGTCTCTGCAGGAGTAAATGAACAGTCTCCACTGTGCTGTATGGAATACCATGGCATGGTTATCTCTGAAAATCCAAAACCATTGCAGCTTTCATTCCTATAATGACATCAAATTTACAACTGGATCACCTCTTTTGCATAAATTATTGTTTTTGGCAGCGGTTGGGAAAAAAATTCAACCCATAAAAGCAGCAAAAATGGAACAAATCAGAATGTTGAGACAAAATTAACACTCGTTGGCCAAAAAAAGTGAGTCCTGTTCTCCTTTGTTGTTAATAATAGGTGTCAGACCTACAACTCAGTTTACAATAAGTCAGTGGAAGTGGCTCAGTGATAGTCAGCCACCATGTTGCCATGGAAACTCAGGAGTTGTAGGGTGGAAAAGAGGTGAGTGTGAAAGATCTTTAATGAATACCTCACTGTGTTCCCAGTCAGTGTGTGTTTACTGAAGGCTGTCGACCTGAGCGCGCTGCACCTGTTTTCTTGCCAGCGTCTGCTGTGAAGCTAAATCAAAGCCAAGAACGGCTCTGCAGCGGATTAATTAGCGTCGTGATGGACAGTTAGCATGTGATCTAATAGGAGGAGAGCCTGTCATCTGTCTGTGTTAGTAGACAAAGAGATGATATACAAATACGTCTCATTATCGGGTACAAATTAGCAAAGACTGAGCCTGTGTTGTCCAGGAAGACGTGTAAAATATTTTATGAGGAGCCAAAATTCGCAGTAATATGGTTCAAGAAGCTGTAGCAGCTAAATTCACTTGTCCCAAAAATTTTTTTTTCTTTTCTGCAGTGTCATCTGAAAGCACATCAAGTGCGGTAAAGCTTAGCTATAAACCTTTTTTGTTTTTCCTTCCATCACTCCAGTTACAAGTATAATCGATTCTGATGAAAGCGCATTAGCGGTAATGCTGAGATAAAACTCAGGAAACGATTTCTAGCAGTCGTTGTGGTGAAATTGCTTCTGTTTTCTCCTCCTCACAAACACGTTGCTTTGGACTCGACTGAAGCAAGTCGCTAAATAGATTTTCTGAATCCACTTTTTTTTTTTTGAGGCTCAAGTGCAAATTTTCAAATCTAACATCAAAAATAAAATGTGACATCAGCTGATTCCACTCATATGTGACATGTATGTGATGTGCATGAGCGTTACGGTTACCTCCTCCAGTTTGTATGTGATCATGGTGAAAGCTCTGAAGACGCAGTCTGTGGAGCCGGTGATGGTGATGATCCTCTCCGGACACGAGCCTTCTGAGATGTTGACCCGAGCGCTGCTCTGTGACGACAGACAACACCGACAGCTTGACATTTTTAAATTTATCAGATTTTAACAGCCAGAAACAAAAATTCTTCTCAAAGTCAAGTAATGTCAATTTAATTTATACAACATAGAATTAATTTAAAATGACCAGATCTACTATTTTTTTTAACCCAATCCAGTCTTTTCTATGCTAACCAAAGTTACCTGGCTCTGACTGACTTCATATTCACCGCACTGACATGAATATGGTATCAATAAGAAATCAACAAGCATCCTGAAAACCATCTTAATCTTTTTGAGGTTCTGGATTTAATTCCATATTTTTCTATCTAATAGATGCTCCTTAAGGTGCTTCCCTCAGGTGATCAATCCCCCCCACCCCCCATCCATTCAGTGTCCTCTTGTTTCCCTGACCAGAGACAGGACAGCGGTGCTTTCTCCAGTCAGTCCAGTGATTCATGCGCTCACTGGTGGCCATAAAGGGAGTGAATGACGGGGTGAGGTTTCTATAGTTCAGAGGTAACAAAAGCTGTAACTGGCTGGTTGGATAAATGGATGAATGACTGCCGTGGGTCAGCAGTTCATCCAGCAGGGCTGCATCGTGCCGTGACCTCATTTCCCCCTCATTTTACCCCTTTGCCTCATAAAACTCAACATAACACCTTTTAAAGCAGGGGAAGGAATCAAGCCTAATTACTTTTAAAAAGAAAGAGGTAGCTTTCAGACCACACACACAAAGTCTGACTAGGGTTACATTGCATTAGATTTAATCTAGAGGTGAACCTGAAGACACAGATGCGACCATGTTCACGTCTTGGAAAAAACAAAAACAACCCTGCTAGTTATTTATAACGCAAAAATCCATTCATACAAATAATTAACCCGCAAATAGCAGCAAATGAAGCATTCTAACATTCATGCAATGCTTTTAAAAAGCAAGTTTCTTAATGCATCATACCTCTTCACGTATTCTTTTCACGGTCTCTCCTTTCTGGAAGAGATGAAGATGAAGGGCAGCTTTAGAAAGAATCAAAACCTGTACATCGCATTGAAAATGTTGCATTTTAAAACCACAAAATGGATTTCTGATGGACTTTCATTGATAAGCGTTGCCACGAAGGCGTGCACCGCGCCGCTGTCTCAAAAAGATTTCAAAATGCATTTGTGTGTGTGTGTGTGTGTGTGTAGGAGATACCAGCTGTAACGCACATGAAGAGTGTGTGAGCGACCTCCCATCAGGGATGAGACAGGGTCTGTTCTCAGCTGTCACACTGGCACTTAGAGCCCAATCTACAGCAGCAACAGCCCCCAGTTTCACTGACGGGTGAAATCGTGCCCTATTCTAACAAAACATATTCTTTCTCCACTGCCGGTGTTCTATCGATAACAAAGAGATGAGAGATTTGCCAAAGAGGATAGGGAGGAAGGAAATTCTTGAAAGGTAGCGGTCCGAGTACTGGGGATGAAGAGGCTCGCTCTGTCGAACTGAACGCTACGCGCCGAGCTCATCAAGCAAATTTGTCTTCCTCTCTTTTCCTCTCGATATTTTTGAGTTCTGCAACAAATTACAGCATCTACTCAAAGATCTTTCCTAACAACACATTTATTTTCTGTGGTGTCTTTTACTGATGTTCTATTATAAAGCGATTTTGTGGGAAAGACTGAAGGAATAGACTTAAAGTGGTCACAAGGGGGCAACCGTTATGTGGTCTAGAAGGTAATAATTAATGCACTGACATTCCTGGTTCAGGGCTACTGGGCTGTAGTATGGGTCATAGGCTAGGAGGCGTTTTATTATGGATCCACAATAAAGTATTTTCCATAATATGATGGATGACGGTGATTTACACAATTAGAAATTTGATGATTAAATCCTGAAAGCGAAAGTTGTATTAAGATAAAAATTCCAACCTTTCCAATGATGCTGCCAACCTCCTGCAAGACAAAGAAGATAAAGATGAATGCAAAAAAAGAGAAAGAAAATGCAATTTTAAAACAGCATTTAGAAAAACATTCATTTCTTCATGGTGAAATATTTATTATTTATTTGTGCACTATTTAATTCAAGAGGCTGAGACGAGTCTTATGCTTCAGAGAGTTCTGAAAGCTGCTGCAAGCACCCGCTCATTCATTCAGAAACGACGCGAGAAGCAGGCTTGTACCTTTCCATGCATGAGCAGTCGTAGTGTGAGGGTCACTCCCAAGCCCCCGTCCCCAAAGTCCTGCTCACAGTTCATAGTGGTGTGGGAGTGGCATGCAGGGAGACGCATGAACAAGGCTCATTCGCAGTCGAACAAAGGCCAGCACTCGTTCTCCAGCTCTCCGAGGTCCTTCACTTCTTCTCTGAGAACGAGAACAAGAACGTCTGAAGTTGAAATAAATTGCTTCATTATTTGGAATGAATTTTGTTTTCCATCATCCTGCAGAAATGCTGTAACCGCGTCATAAACATTCATTCATTCTCACACATGCACTGCTGTTTAAATCTAAGATACAGAAGCAGTCAGTGTAATTTGTGATTGAATATTATACACTAGTTAAAATTAATGAGTTTATATGATAGAAACTGCAGGTTTGACCAATTCAAAGGCAAAATAAAACACAAATATTCTATCAGAGGCCTTTAAAATTACACTGAAATCAAATATCTCTGTGAGGAGCTTCTTCATTAGTTTCAGTCGATGTAATATTGATGGCTACTCATAACAAAGTCATTATGAAGACCATTGCATGAGCAGGATATTGACCAAAAGCCCCAGCAGTGTCAGCACTGTGAGCGTTGGGGTCCGTGGGCAGCCTCCAACGATGAACACATTTCCTTCATTAACTGATGAGCAGCTTCTCAAAGTGAGATGTGTGGAGTTTTAAACGGACGCACGGAAAAGGACATTTCAATTCAGATCAGCAAAAGATTCATGCCAGGTGGAATTAATTCGATTTGGAAGTTTTCTTTAAAAATTAAAAAGGTTTGGAGTTCCTTTGGGGACGTGGATTCATCAAGTCATAATAAATTGGTGAGATTTTAGATATGGAAAGTAAGAAGCATCTGCACTGATCCCAGAAAGACGGGTCAGACATGTGATGTGTAGCATGATGATGGAGTGAGGCACCTGGATGTCCAATGTGTACAATTACTTCATAGAATTATTCAGATTTCCTCTGGATTTATAATCGCTTACATCTGTCAGCACGGACAAGGGGACTAGATAAATATGAAACCTGCATAATATTGTTTCAGCTTTAGTTTAGTGCGCCATGTGCAACACATCGCAGGAACCGCAAAATAACACAAGATAAATTAACTGACATTATGCTACATTGATTGTACGTGATAAAAGGAAATTCATATTTTTCATTTATATGTTTTAAGATCATGATTTTATACAACTTTATTCAGAATTCACTTAAACATTATTGGAAATACTTTAATACATGAAGAAATGTAATTTTCTCCTCCAATTGTTCTCTACTTACTGTCTATTCATACTGGTGTCAGAATTTAGTAAATTCCCTAGAAAGGAATCAAACCCAGAACCTTCTTTCTGTCAGGTGACATCTCTACTCACTGCAGCGCCAATCATTTTCCATACTGAAGACAAATAGGTGAAACCCTACATTTCATACACAAATAAAATGACTGGATGCTACGACTAGCCAAAATTAAAGGTAATCAAGGACACTATGAATGTGAACACGTTTTTAAAATCAGACAAAATCTAATTATCATTATCTTGATGTGGGTCATTGTTTTCTCAAAAATCCGAATTATATTTATAATTAATAATAATGGTGGTGCAGTGGTTAGCGCTGTCGCCTCGCAACACGGCGGGTCCGGGTTCGAGTCCCGCTCTGTGTGGAGTTTGCATGCTTTCCCGTGTCTGCGTGGGTTCTCTCCGGGTTCCCCGGCTTCCTCCCACCTCCAAAAGCATGCGCTTCAGGTTGATTGGCCGGTCCCAGATTGCCCGTAGGAGTGAGTGTGCGTGTTTGTATGTCGAGGTGCACTGGCGTCATGCCCGGAGTGTCCCCCGCCTCACTCCCTATGCCAGCTGGGATCGAGTCCAGCTCCCCGTGACCCACTACGACGGATACAGCGGCGGTACACGACAATGAATGAATGAATGGACCATCAAACATCAGAAATGTTTTAGCCTGTGCGTCTAGTTAAAAAAACAAAAAGGAAAAAGGAAATGCAGAAATCATTACATTGGAGGACTGGATTCATGACTGAAACACTTTGGATATCAGTTCATAACTATTTTTACCTCAACAATGAATGTCAGTGTTACTGTCACCCCTCTGACATCAGTATGTTTGGCCTCTGATCGTGTTTAGCCCCCGTCCTCTTCTTTTCCACTCATCGTTTACCGACCAGCCTGCAGTGCCACTGCACACCAGCCTACTGTTGCAGCATCACCGACACACTGCATGTGTGTTTTATAAATTTGCGTGCTGTGTGCAGATGTGGAGAGGAGATCATGTTTAATAAATGGCCGTTATTTTAGATGGGGTCCAATTCCTGTGAGACTAGTTGTAGGCAGGCTTATTGCTTTTGCTTAGTGCACAAGGCCATCACTGCTTCACTGATTTATTTATGCACTGGATGCTTGCAAAGACACACACTCACATCCTTTTTAAGATGTCACAGAGCTCGGCTGCTCGGTGTAACATCCCCCCCCCCCCCTGGACGTGGTACAGTCTGTCACGCCAGCCCATCAAAATGTGTTTGCAAGGGGAGAAAAAGTGACATTTTACTGGATTAAACTGGACCAAATCAAACTTTCTGGCTTTGTGTGGCGGAAGGATTAATTTACAAACTATCAGTTAGAAGCTTATCTCCACACCCGGCCATAAAAAGTCCTGCAGGGAGGGGTGGGGGTGGGGGTGTCAACTAGATAAAACAGAACATTTCACATGATACAAATAATTTATGGCAATGTAACCAGGATTTTAATCATTGGTGCAGCCTGTGCACGTGTTCTCACTGATGACATTAGTGCGACCCACGGGCTAACTTGATTTACGTTGAAGCATGGAAGGGCATGGTGAAATGTTAGCACTTCATTGCATTAGAAGCTAATGGTTGGGGGGATCATTATGTGTTGTTCTGTGGGTTGATAACAAGGCATGTGCTCTGTGTGTGTGTGTGTGTGTGTGAGGGCGGCAAGCCTCTGAACTCCTCGTTTCCAGAATCCCAAACAGCAGCGTTCCAGGATAAACAGAGCTCCTCTGTTCTAAATTAGACATGGTGAAGAGGAAAGTGCAGACTGCAAAACCACCCCAGAATATCGTTCCACATGGCTGGAGAAGCATGATCCATCCATTGATCCATCCATTGTCATGATCCTCTAACATTTCATGTAAAAAAAAATTGGTCATCTTAAGCATGAGTCCGTCTTTCACCAGTTAGTATCCAAAATTAAATATTGAAAGATACGATTCACTGTAATCCTTATAATTTTGTACATTCACTGTGAAGAAATTGTAACTTTGATGATCTTTTGACTTTGCAGTCATTCTACTGCCATCATTTAGCAAAATTATTCACATGTTGGAACACTTGGTAGCCTGTTAGCACATAGACATTAGTGTTTAGTATGATTGTCGCTCAGAATGGCTCATAAGGTCTTTATTAATCAAATACTTGATTGCAAAATGATCAGACCTGATGAATGTTAGATCTCAGACCAGTTCATTACCAGTGTGATAATCTATTCTGTGTGACAACCATTAAATGATGTGACAAACTGTTCACACAGTCCGTGACCTGTTTGGATCCATGTAGGAGGATTTTTCTACACATCTAGAAAATAAAAACCTAAAGCAAAGTCACTTGAAAATCATCTCAAAATAAAATATCATATTAATCCTAATTTTTTCCTTTAGGCTTTTATGAGATGTGTATAAACTTCAGATGAACAAGGGTTAACCATGTATGCAGGGTCATAAAAATACAGCATAGCGTATGTGAAACAGCTGAAACAATAGTTTACTTCATTTTTAGTAAAAATGACAAAAACTTGCTGCCTCCAGCCTTTCAGGCATTTTTGAGAGTCTGATTTGCGGCTTTTCTTTGTCCTTCATGAAAGTGATTACTTTTCAATGCAAGTACAACATTTGTGGACATGGTGTGTTTTTTGTTCTCGATATTTATGTTTTGTATGTGAGTCCATTCCTGTTATGGTTGTATTCAGGATATGAAACATTAAACCGTTCTGTTCATATCGCTGCACACATGATGAGAAGTGGATCCATTTTTCAAACCGTTTGCCTGCAGGTGTATTAATTTCATTACGGTTCATAAACCTTAATAACATGTTTATTTATTATGTTACCCGGATTTTCTATTCCAGTGCTTTCCATTGAGGTCTTTGAAAATAATAACTTTTAACATGAACAAGAAAATAATACTCCACCCGGATCGTAATAAGAATATTATAGTGCTTGTAAATTCATTCATAAACTCTTGTTATCAATGATAACAAGAGTAATAATTGAAGTTGTGGCCTCATTAATCATGCCTAGTTCATTTATATGTCTGGGAAACAAATGAATAGAATGCCACTTCCTGTGTTCACCATATGGAGAGACTCCCATTAATTATGAGCTATGTTCCAGTAAATCCAGTGCAGAGCTTCAGTCGATTGATTGTCACACACGACTTAAATCCTGTTGCCAGGAAGCGGCGCAGCGACGATGTCTGAATATTAATTTCATAGAGCGAATACGACTTCCTGTTCCATGGAAAAACATCCAAAACGTGAAATTTGAAACCTGAATGAAGTCACAACCGTTAACAGGTTCTGTACTGGGGGAGGGGGGGGGGTGAAGGAGGAGAATGCCTGGTTTCCATGGTAATAGATGGAAACAAGGTTTCCCTCTGGATGTACATACGCAGGAGGTGTGTGTGTGAGGATCGGCGTCCCCCCCGGGTGAGTGCATATAGAGCAGTAAGTGAGAGGGTGTCGATGTGTGCACACGTGCAGGGCAAGGTCAGGAGGCAAGAGGACACACACACACACACACACACACACACACACACACACACACACACACACACACACACACACACACACACCAAAACATAACAAAGTGCACACATACCAACATACAGCTGCTTGGATAAAAGGAGCCTACAATTTACTCACACTGACACACACACTGACACACACACACACACACACTGACACACACACTGACACACACACTCCTGTGGAAACGTTGAAACACAGGAGGCAGTGGGTTTTGATCCACTGAGAAGATCAACAACACCGTAACTAAGAAACGGCTGAACGAGGACGTGGGTTGATAAAAAAACTAATAAATATGTGAAATGAAAAAATGACCTTGAGTAGAAATATTATGTATTCATTAGTACAAATGTTGTTGTTGTTGTTGTTTTTTGAGCAGGATTATAATGTTGGAATACTTGGCACTGAGATGATGGGTTTATACTCGATATAACAGATTTTTTCCCTTTTCTTTTTTTTTAACGTTTGTGGCTTCGTTCTACTTCTGTCTTTCATGATTACTCTGTTTAATTACATTTCTGTGTGTTTGCCATGTGACTGTCTTGGGACAATGCTAATTTAATTTACTTTATAAGTGAGATGTTCATGGACATCATTTGGCTTTTGCACAGCCCTCTGAGGTCCAGCCTTTATGGGGGGTTTTTTCCTCTCCTACTTGGACCAGGGAAATAAAACTCACCACACAAAACTTAATTTTGATAATTTATGAACTATTTTGTATTGCCCTTGATGGCTTTTCTGTGCTATTAAAAAGAAAACACATTTACCATTCACCATTGAAATTCAAATTCAAATTTCTATTGACAAAACACAGCATTAAAGAATATCTGTTGAAGGTCTAAATGCTGTGAGGCCACGGAATAATAAAACTGATTCAAAAGCATTAAAAAAAAACCCCTCAACAGAATAATAACCTCATGCAGAGGCATCTTGATGAAATGAACCCAATTCAAACCAAAAAGTGACTAAAATATGCAGACAGGAGCTTCATGTTTGTATCAGCTTTGAACAAATCACAGCTACAGGTCATAATGGGAACATATTTTCACCCTAAAAATCCCAAAATTGATATTTTTCTTACCTGTAGTGCTATTTATCCATCCAGACTGTGTTGATGTGAGTAGCCCGGGTTTGAAGATATCAGCAGCAGAGATGTTTGACTTCTTTATCTGTAGAAAGACAATTATTCCAAAATGAAACCAGTCACAGAGAGGTCTGTGAATTCATTCCTGTAAAAAAATAGTCGTAATTTCTGCAGAGAGACGTAACCTACGTGTCCTCAGAAAGAGTTTCATGAGTAAAATGATTGCTATCCGACATCCGGACAGACAATATCTCCAAAAGCCCAAACAATTTGAATCGCTGAAAAACACTTCTGGGGGTGAAGCGCCCCTTTAATCCAACAATTTTTCTTGCATTTGATACTGACAGCACTCGATAAACCGCCTCTAATTGCAGTTTTATTCCAAGATTCATGTGTTTTTATTGATGAATGAAGATATAGAGTAAGTCATCACTTTTCTTAAATTTGCCAACTTTAATCCACCAAGACAAACTCTCATGGGAAAAAAAAGCAACAATAAGAACAATGAAAACCTTAACCCAGATTAACAAAGTCTTAATCTGCTGCCATTCAAAACAATTCCCAGGGCAAATCTACAAAACCGATATGCCAAACGAATATGAGGCGACAAGAAACACCTGAAAGACGTAAAGAATCTCACTTAAAGTATAAAAATGCTTCTTCACTGTGATCGCCATTCCCTGATCTCTACTCTGAGATGGGACAAATCGAGGAGGAGGAGGAGGCTTTTAGTTTTGAAACAGGAGAGGCTTGAAATTAAAGAGCACTGTTTCATCTCTGAGCTCTGTCACATGTAATGGGAGGGGTCGGCCCCCCCGGGCACAGAGGGGACTGTTTCTGCTCTCAGCCTCCGGCTTCATCCGGTGTTAAAGCACAGCGGTGGCAGCCTCAAGTATGAGCTGCCAGTCAAGCACCGGGCTCCAGAGAGGGTTATCAGACCCCCGGGCCGCCTGCTGCCCCCCCCCCCCCCAGCCAGATTGGCTTCCCCACAGCAGAGAGAGAGAGGGGGCAAACTGTGGAGCCACTGCATCTAAATGTGGGCTGAGGCTGATAAGATTACCCCGAGGCGATGTGTTCCGCATCACATTCACTGCTGACTTTAAGGAGTACAAAAGCACATGATTTTCAGCAGGTTGTAATTAATATCTGCTAAAATTTAAATGAAGTTTCTAACTTGGAAAAAAAAAAAAACCCTGAATAATGTGCAATTTTCTAAACATGGTTTAATTCCTGGATTTCTGGCTGACATGGTGAATTTATTTGTTACGGAATGAGGTCATGATTTATAACGCCTCTCTCATCCATTCAAAACATTTTGGTCTATGTCAGAAATCTACATCTCTTATCCAGGAGTAGAAAACAGATGAATTCTCACCAGTAGTAAACATTTCTCAAAGTGGTCTGAATCAGGATTTTCTTCTTGTCAGGGGGGGGGGGGACTCCCAATACTGTCAGTCTGGTGGCTGAAACTGTATAATTAAGAGTGAATCCAATAACTAATGAACGGCGGCGTAATTGGCACTCCATTACAGCAGCCTGTCCTGAGCCGTCAGGCAGGAGCAGCGTCTAGTTGGTTCTGGCTCAGCGGTTAATAATAAGCACAAAAAAACCACAAAAGCTCCACAAACGGGCATCAATCAAGCGTCGATGCAGAAACTGTTCTGAAAACTGTCCTCTCATTAAGAAAGACGGAGTCCCTTCATCTGTCTCCTCACTGATGGAGACTAAAAACTAAAACACACATGATGAACCTCAATGGGTCAGTTGTCATGGTTCCAGACACATAGTGACACGGTGTGAGTCCAGAATGAACCCCATAGAGAACACACACGACATTTAGCTCTCAGTGTCTCCATTAAGAGCTGTCAATAATAATAACACTTACTATCCTTCACATGACAAGCAATAATTTAAACATTTCAATTATTGATAGAAGCAGGGAAAAAAAAACAGCAAATAATCACATGTAACAAGCTATAACTGGAGACGCCACCAAAACGCTCATCATTTCCTGTTTTCTGGTTAATTAATTGAATAACCGATGAGTCGAGCTCTCAGTTCCAAACTTTCTCTCTTGAATCATTTCCCTCTGAAATGATTCTGCAGTGATTTTTTTTTCTGTCCATTTGGTTTTACATACAGTATAATGACATCCTCCTTCTTAAAGGAGAACTCCTATTAGGATTATATTTAAATAATTCCCTATAAAATTAGGATTTTTCTTTTCTTTTTTGCAGACTGGAGAATCCACTTTGTCAGGGTATTGACTCTAGCCTTTATTTCATTCCCCTCACTGCTTTGAAGGTCGTTCTCTCTCTCTCTCTCTCCCTTCGTCTAAAATGACTTTCCTCTCCTTTTTTTTCCTCCCTGCTTTCTTCCCTTCCTCCACGCCGGGGCATGAGTCAGAGAATATGACATCGCAGAGGAGAGAGTAGAGGGAGGTGAACAGTAGAGAGAGAGAGAGGGGGGAGATAAATTTAGAAAAGGGGAGAGACTGGTGGAGTCAGAGGGAATAGAGATGAGCTGATCGATATCCTGGTGAAACGTGATACGATGCGGCGCGGCCCTGCTTCTTTGACGCACAAGATGTTGTTCTATAAATGGACATTAAATGAATCAAAGCACTGATGGCACAAACCTTGCTCCTGTCTTTTGCTTAATGTCGTCTATCAGTGCTGTACAGTGTGACTGCAGCATCATACAGTTTACATTATTAAGCTTCTGTTTGTGTTGTTTGGCAAGACGGCTTCCTGCATGTGGAGTTACACATTACATAATCATTAAAAATCCAAAAATAGTGACTTAAATATTTAAAAACAACAACTTTTTTTCTGTTTATAATGTGAAAACAGACACACATTAATGAGATGAAACCAGTTTATCACACCGCCGAGGTGTTATAACGCATCAATCCTACTTCTTAAGTCGATTCCTCCACTACATCGGCGTCATGAAAGCTGCTCTTTGAGGGCAAACTAAATATATCACACTCATGAGACACAACAGGAGTGTCATGGGGCCTGGTGGGTCAATCTTTGGTGTTCAACACAGAGCGCTCTTTTCATGGTGGGGGGACAGCCTGTAGCTCTGTCAGACACAGGGTCGGTCTTGGGAACTGCAAACGAGGGTCACGTTCTGTTTGAGAAGAAAGATCCTCTTTATTGCATACCAAGAAGCTCCAAAACAAAGAAATCCATGTTTGTTTGTTTGTGTGAAAGCTGGAAGATCACAAGTTTAATCCGTGTTTTATTCACATAGCAGAGACGTCTTCATCATAAAACGTAAAGAAGGGATGTTGTAAGGCCTGGAAAGAGGGAATTGAGCCCTAAGAGCCTGGAACATTAGATAATGATAAACACAGGTTGATTATTAAAACAGTTTAATTGCTACAAGGGATTTATCTCAAATATTGAAAAGTTAATTAATTTTATCACAATGATGCTCCTGTGTTAACAACAACTGAATGAATGCCTGAGCGAGTATGATGATACAGATTCGCCTCATAAAACATGGAGTCTGGAAGCACTTTATGGGTATTCAGAGGAGACACGATGCAGGAATTATTTGATTTTTGGCACGATTTAAAAAATGAAAAGACTGATATAAACAGTTTAACATAATCTAGGATGTTTTGTCAGTAGGAAAGAACTCTGTTCCCTCTCATTGTGGAATCCTACATTAAGCAGGAACACTTCCTGTGAAAAGGTGACTGAATGATCCCTCTCTGAGGGTTACGACCACAAACTAAAACGAAGCGCTGCGTCTGTTTCTTTTTCCTCACGTGACTCGCGGCCGATGAGAGGGATTATTGGCAGCTCCCTGATGTTGGAGCAGCACATGTCAGGTCTGTTTTCTGTTATTTATGAAGCCTCTCGGCCCCCAGCCCTCTCTCCCTCTCTCTCTGCAGCAGAGATGCAGGTGGGGTTTCATTATTGAAGATGCTCTTCCACTTCTTATTAGATCTCTGACTCTCAGAGTCCATTAAGGAATTGCATTTGGACAGCGAGTCAGCGATACATGATGGTCTGTGTTCGCTGCCCCTGGAGCCCCTCGAAGAGATATGTGGATCTCACATCAGGCAAATTCGACGTCCTATTCCCTTTCCTTCTTTCAGGAATAGATTGTATTTGTATTTGTGCTGAAGCAGACGTCCCCAATCACACATACAAACACACACACACACACACACACGTACATAAAATCTATTCCTTATTGATCTGTTAGTGCTTGTGAAGATAAATGTCCTACTTGTTCCAGTGAAGTAGTCATGCAGCTCATCCCAATCCAAATGAATTCCATAAACAGGATACAGTTACGCCCCTAAGTGATGTGCAATCGGCCACTTACGTCCCATTGCTTTTCCATTTGTGTTTGGGTGGAAACACACCTAAAATGTGCAGATGCAAGATTCATGAACGTCTCCAAGATGTCAGGGCTACGGCTTCCTGGATCGATCATCAGGACCGATATCAGTTGCTGTTTTTTATCGATTTCTATTGTGCCAGGAGTCAGAACCAGTCTTCCTGGATTTCAAATGATCCTATTAGTGCTAGAATGGTTAGATGGGAGCCAAATTACACAGAGAAAATGTGTGTCACTAACACAATAATTGAATTTTTTGTGTGTGCAAATTTTAGAGTAAAACAACTTGTATTGAAGCTTGCCGAACAATTGAGATCTCGACAAAAACTGTTTGTACTCTCTGTGCTAAATTAAACTAATAAAATGAGCTTAAATGATGAGCATTTACAGACTGTGGCTTGTAGAAAACAAAACATCAGAAACTAGGAGGGCATTAAATAGAGCCAAGGCACAACAGCTCCTCTTTAATTAATCAATCACTAACTTTATTTACAACAAGATGTCATCATCCGCATCTACACATTTGGATCAACTCCAGCTTTTAATGCTTTAATTTTTTGCTGATAGTCCAATCTTGCCCATATTTCATGCAACTATATCAAGTACTTTATAAAGAACTGACAGAAACCCCATTTAACTGTGTTTTTATGCAGAGTCACTGTAACTTTGATCATTTCTTTCATGGAGCATGAGTCACCACAGCGATCCCTCAAATGGCGTAACCGACAAAATAAAAATACCCCCCAAAACTTACCTACTGGTAGGTTTTTATAAAAATCTGCCTTTTGGTTTCTGAAAAGAAGCATGTGGAAAGCCCTACCGTGTCTCAATATGTCAAAGAACATACAACAATTCCGTATGAACCCCCATTATCCAGATCCACACCAAAATTTAGTTTTCTGGTTTAAATCCAACCACTTAATGAAAATCCTTCAAAGAGCTTTTGTGTAATCCTGCAAACAATGAACCAAACTGTTATGGTACCCAGGAGAGTGGATACCTCCAATACTCCCCTTTAAATCAAACAAGCCCCATCCAAAATCAATCTTATGGGCCTTACTTTTGGTTTTTGGAAATCCGGTCATAAAAAAAAAAAAATCATTTCAACTTGATGAAATCAGATTTTCATTTGGATCCACAATCCTAAAATCCCAACCTCTTAAATATAGTTTTATATACTCTTGCAGAGCCCAAGAAAGTGATTTTGATCAAGATTTACGCCGTATTTTAATTCTGAAACAAGACTTTTAATAGTTGAGTAATTCTGATGAAAACAACGTGAAAGAATCAACACAGCTAGTTCAAGAGTATACTCTTATACTGCTATTAAACTGCTCATGTAGGCTACTTAATATATTAATAAATGTGAAGGTAGCATTGAGTAAATCCAACATAAACAGAACGTGCACTCCGTTTGGTTTCATTGGGTTCAGCTCATCAGGCCAGTGTTTCTACCTATAGTCTAATGCAATTAGGCATGTTGGTGAATAATGATGCTGTCACACAGACTCGCTGCCTCAGCACCAGCAGACGCCCTCAGTACCGGACTTTCTGTTAAAGGCCTTTGTGTGCGGGACCGGCCTGGCCAACGGGGTCTGCTTTCATTATCATAAAACCATTCGCGCACAAGAGACCGATTGTCTTGTCGGTCTAACTGCGTCCCCCTGCTCATCTGGCGACTTTGTGCCATATGCTGGATTTAATAGTCCGACCAGTTTATGGCTTCATTAATGTAGTTTAACATTTCAATCTGCAGCCAGATGATTGCGTCCAAACAGAAATTTCAAAAGCTCTTAAGATAATGAGTTGGAATTAGATTCCGAAGTCGGTAATTGCTAATTAAGAAACAGAAGAGTTTGTAGGTTCAATAAAAACACGACTTGATAGGAAGGTAACACAGATTATAATACATTATGATTTGAATCATGAAGAATATTTAGACGAGGGCTGTTTCAAGTTGGAGCTTCAGGGGGGGACATGCTGTCCAAAATGCGCCTCTCCAAAAAGTCACTCACCTGTTTTCATGTAAAAGGTCGCGGCTGCAGCTCTCACTTATGTATCCCCATGAATCGGTGTCGATCGTGCTGTGTATCCACATATAGTCCAATGACACGGACGCGTTATGCGCACTGTCCTCCTGGCGTGTCAGCAGACTGGAGTGTAGGGCGCCTGTGCGCTGAGGAGGGGAGACACGCACACACACACACACATGCAAAGACACACACCACGATGCAGGCGGTGACCACCCCGCACACACACAATTATCTGAGGCAGCTTAGAGAGCTTTCTCTCTCTGGGTAGGAAGTCATCTGTCTCAGCTGCCTTCGGTCCTGCTGCGCGTCCCCGTCTTGGACCCTAAATCAGTGCGCAACGCGCGTCTCCCCTGTGCGTGGAGCCGCAGATCAGAGGCATTCAAAATATAACCCATCATCACATCGTGATTGAGGAATAGATATCTGCACGATTTAGCTGACTATGAAATAATCTGTGGAAATTTCTTGTTAAATTATTTTACTGTTAAATAGAGAAACCAGCATCATCTCATTGATATCTTCAAGTCATACCTCAGTTGCTAAACATACAAAAAAAAAAACTTTTACTCTCATGTTTGGTATGTGTTTTAAAAATTTAAATATTAAAATGTGACAGTTAAACGTCAAAATATATTGGTTTAATCATCACAGGTAGCTCAAATGCAAAACCAAAGCTCTTTATTTTCCTTTAAAGTTTGAGACAGTCAGACATCCGTACTTTCTCTCGTACAGCGCCATCTAGTGTATGTAGACTGATCTTCCATCATTACTGAGATGAATAGGGTTGGATCTAATCCTTCATCATCAGTTTCTCTTGTTTTGCAAATGATCTTATATATATATAGCAATTATTCTGAATTACACAATAACAATAAAAACGTACAGCTCCCACATTATTTTCCTTTGAAACTGAAAACAATAACATTGAAGGTACAAAATGTCATAAATCTGTCCATTCACACTCCAATAAAATCATGGATGTTGAATATTCACCTGGCGAACGTCTCATTAATCTAAACGCACCGAGGCCAGATTCCTGCACAGCTCCCACTGCTCCTTTTGTGAGGGAGGGAACATCTGGGTAATTGGGTAATTTGAGCATGACATCTCCATCTATTTCACCAATGATCTCCGTTGTTCTAGAGGTAGCATCTTCTAATTCTCACCAAAAGGAATCAGAACAAGATGGCTGTTAGCTTGTATAAGTATAAAAAAAAAGAAAGACCTGCATTCATCACTGATTGGCATTTGTTACGCCTTCGTGACCCGTTTGGGTTTGCTGCTTTATCTGTTGGTGGAGACATTTTCCCGTGTCAGGCAGTCAAAGAAATGCTTGGTGTATAAAATCAGGGCAATGCATTTACTGGATATTTACAACAGAAACCTTTTAAAACAGTTTGTTAATTTTATTTGTGGATTATTTACTGTTAGTGAGGTTAGAACCCAGCTTTGAGAACAAGTCTTAACGTTCTTTATAAAAGGAAATGACTTTGGAGCAGGCGGTGGAGCAATAACCCGGCCTCTTATTGTTTACTTTGCCAACAAACTACAACTCAGTGGGTGTTTCCACATAATGGCGTCCTATGAGTCAGGCACTTAACCATATGAGAGCTTTACAGAATAGCTTGCTGTGGTCCACTGAACCCAGTGATGTGGTATTTCAAACAGCAGGAGGTGCTGTGTGATTTCAAGTCCATCTTGCAGAGACAGAAAGCATTTTATTAATAACTGCATGGGGTGGTGGTGGGGGGGATCCACTACTAGGGGTGTGTGGGTCACACTGCTGCCAGCCATCAGTCATGGTGGTGGCTTTCAAACAGCTAGGTACACTTTCAGATATAACCCAGCCATTACCTGGAACCAGGAATTGTGAGTGCATCAATTCACCTTCCACATGTAACGTAATGTTGGGATATAATTAACACAGTAGGAACTACTATAAATCATCCAAGGGCATGCAGAGAGATGCATTATAGGTGTGATGTTCCGGAGGAATTCGTGTGACTTCCGCCCTGCTATATGTGCATCTATGTGTGTGTGGATGTTGTATGTCTGTGAAACAGACTTGATGGCTTGGTCTCAATTTTCCCACCTGTATTTGGATAATGGAGTTTTCCTTACATGTATTGTCACTGTAATGTCATTCCTTCCAAATGTAAACAGAGTTGGAAATTATATAGCAGCATCAAATTCACACATTCACTGCTTGGCCTGAAATGAGGCAGGAGTATAACCAAACCCCCGTTCTCTTTGCAAACACAATTTATACCATCCCCTGATTGTGTGCGAACATTCAAGCTCACAGAACCTCTCAAACTAAATGGCAGTGAAACAAGAGGGATGACATAAGGGTGACAAGTACAATTTCTCATCCATGAAACATCTTCTCTTCCACTCTGGAATCCTGTCACGCACAAACAAATATAGAACAACATCCTTTATATTGCATATTTTAAGTTTGTCCTAACAAATGGTGTCGGAGACATATTCTGCTCTTGTCTGATTTGCTGCGCTCAAGCTCACAGCAGGTTTTTGTCTTTCATTAAAGCGACATCAGCAGTTTGATCTTGTTGTCTTGAAAGATTCAATCATGTTTTGATTCTCTCCAAGCCAGGAACGGTAGTTTGACGTTTCGATTTTCATGTTTGGTAATCAAACATGAAAGCGATTTCTTGAACAAATACAATGATAATTTCTTTTAAAACTCACATGAGAAAATTACAGCGGCTACGGGTGTCGTGATGTCCATTACATTGAGGAATGAAAGAGAGACATAAATAAAATGCATGCAAACACATGCACAATGGAGTCCTCTGTAGTGTTGACCATGCATTTGAATGCAGAACAGTCATTTATAATAGAAAGCACATTTCCATATATCTTTGAAGATATATGGCTTTCTTTCAAACACATGCATTATCTCAGTAGAACAATAGAAGCGAACGAGACATGGAACAGAATGGACTTGAGAATACTAATAGGAGATTTAGCAATGAATAGCTTATGGAACTAGGATTAAGTTCGCCTTGCTCTTTGAGTGTTGTTCTGTTTTGTTTGCAATTAACGGAAGGAGAATTTTAATGCAGAAAGAGCTGAGCACACCAAGTCGCCGTGCACCAGATTTCTATGCATATTATTTATTTCTTAAATATGTCAGGAAAGGCGACATGATGAAATTTCTTCTAGTGCATCAGTCAAAAACCATTCAATGTGAAATTCATACAAATATAGTGCAAACAAGGCATAAAATAAGAATTAAAAAAGCAAAGAATGACAATTAAGCACAATTTAAAAATGGAATAACAGAAACAATGACTTGTGGTTGTCAGTTTCTTGCATGATGTTTCTGTTGTGGGGACATTTATGAATGAAGTGAAATAATCATGATAGATGTGAAAAATAAAGTTTTTTTATGTCATCCTGGAAGCAGCTAATGTTTGCTTGAAACTTCAACATTCAATAAGCTGAGCAGCTTCTGTGTGCTGCAGTTGCGCTTTTAGAAATGCTGAATAACTGCAACTAATCAGTCGATGATCAGAAAGCACATCGAACGTCTGGAATACACTGTTGTCTGGACATCAGGTAAATCAGGTCCAGCAGACTTCCCACCATATGGAATGGCTTCCTCACAAACTGAGGAGGTTATTTGACAAATAGTTTATCGAATTTGTCATTTCCTGAAACATTCCCACTGAACTTATCTGTCCCTAAAGAACCGGACCTGTGTACCCATATCCAATGGCTTCTGCAAGCCGCATTGTTTCATACTGCAAGATAAACAGTTGAAGCATTAAGTCTCTGAGAAAACATGCTGATATAAACAACAATATGTGCTCTTAAAAGACTGGATCAAGGGCCACAACTTGAGCAAAGCAGTTTTCCTGGAATAAGTTTCAGACTAAATCTACGAAAGTGAATCCACAAATCTTTAGCAATGTTTCTTCTTTTGTTTCTGTTCAGATTACAACATTATGCAACATGCACAGATTTTGAAGTAAGAGCTGCGAATCTTTTCAAAAAAATCTTGTGTTATGCCATTGCACCACATGAGTGACATTCAACATAGTAAACTATAGCTTTAGTTTATGATTATATCATTGCAAAGAATTATTTTAGGTGTTAATTCAAGTTCAAATATTGATTAGTGTAAAAAAAAAATCCCTCCTCTAAGGCTATCCACGTTCTGAAAGAGATGCATCATTTCAATGTGACTATTCCAGTCCACCACCAGAAAGGTAAATACTATAAAAAGTCTTGTCCTTTTGAATCCATATGAAAAAAGTTTAACTTTAAACTTCCTCTAAATGGAGATTTCATACAGTACCTGTATTCCATTGTTATTATCATGCATCAAATCCATGTAAATATTTAATGTCTCCTCAGCAAGACCACAACCGTGATGCTGGTGTTGTTGTTGAAATGTCTCAAAAAAAAGCTGAAGATGAGCTCATAACAGATGTGGGAGGAAGTGCTCCTCCAGGCAATGTCTCCAGTAGGCCAACAGATACTGTGTCATCTACAGGTGCACGAATGTTCCGTGTAGGCAACCTGTGATGATATAGGTTCTTATGCTGTGGTTGGAAACAGCCTGTGGGCAGGAACCTGATCAGGTGAGCAGTGGAAGGTGTGGAGAGTTCTGCCCTTCATGATGAGGAGATGCAAATGATTAAACAAGAACTACCCTGCATTTCAGACAAAAAAAAACAGGCAATAAAGCCTTCACATAACTTTGTAGTAAATTCCTTTCCCAGGGCCCCATCAAAGCTCCTTACTGTTCCTACAGAGACGGGGCCATCTGTTGAATATCAGGTAGGATGAGTACCTTCAAACACCTTTTGATCTTGAAAGAGTACTGAGGTGGGTAAACTCATAATGAGATACATGCCGGAGCGCTTTACCCTCTACACAATACTGCAATAGAGTAGCAACAGAAATATTATCATGTTCCCTTTGTAAGAAGAGTTAGCTTGAACTGAATGCAAGCCTTGATTTGACATTGAACAGAAAATATAATCTTTCTGATATGAAGAAACCTTAAATAACACTGGATCTGCACTGCAGCAGTTATCAACCCAAAGACGACACACATTATCCCACCTCTGGTCTTCATCAGACCTAAAATAAAGAATTTAGGCTGAATGTTTAACTATGCATCCACTATGCTGGTCAGCTCTCTATATTTCAAATATTGTGCCCCCCCCCAAAAAAACAAGTGCTTAAGCAAAAGGTTAAATGGGTGCATGTTGAGTTACACATATTCATCTAGAAGCTGAACAAAGTACCCAGAATATTTATCTGATTGCAAGTGAACAGAATATTTAGCTGATTGCAAGGGAACAGCTGAAGTGGAGGTCACTTCAGAGTAATAAACCCTGCTCTTGGTGTTGAAGATATCATTAAGTGTGTTTAGAGGTTTATGCAATCACCTTATTGTAAATAATCAGAAATTTTGGTTGTCATATTCACAAAAAGTGTTTGCACCAGAACTGCTCCACTGCTTGGAACTATGGTTATTTGCTTGGTATTATACTACTGTATTCCTAAAAAAAAAACTATTTAAAGAGATAAATAGGACAAATATGTTGTAGTTTCTTCTCTAAAACACACATCTGAGTCTGAAGGGACAAAGAAAAGATCGGTCCTCGAGGCTTTGTTTGTACCCTGTACATGCCTATGCACATTCTGGGAATGTTGAGAATGGTGAGACAACAACAAAAGGGGCCCTTTTTAGTTGTCGTTCTATCTCCTGACCACCCTCTAGATTAGCCTCTTATCTGTTAAATGAGAGAGTGCCGACAGATTTGGATAACAGGACTTTGGCATCAGCACTACACTGCCTGCGCTGAGAGAGGTCTGCTGTATCACAACAATTCCCAGCGCCAAAGCTCAGCAGCACAGACGGCCGTGGACAAAGCAGGGAGTGGATATAGTGCAGGGAGCCACAAAATAGACAGATTTAGATTCTGCCATTAATTCTCTTCAATGCAGGTGATGATTTTTTTTTCCTCCTGGTCTCTTATCCTAGATGATGGTAACACAGGATTATGAGCAATACACCCAGAAACTAGATTCATTTCAGACTCTCCCATATATCACCCGGATGGATGTGTGGATGTGATTCCCACAGCCTTTGACTCATTCCATTTCAGTCTGCACCGCTGCCATGTGACTCACCAGGTAATAAGGCGGGATAAGAAGCAACCTGTATCTCGAACGTATGATTTGAATTGACTTGTAGTCTCTCTCACCGGGGGCCAGAATTGATAAGTAAAGTTTTGTAAGCACCTGGGAACCGAAGTTGGTTCCCTGCACTTTTTTCCCCCATTTCCATTGCCCCAAATCCCAGGACACGAGAAAACAGAAGTAGTGTTCCACACAATTGGCAGCTTGCATACTCTTACTGACAGAACTGCCTTCAACATTAGGTACGTGTGCAATTCACCATCAGGTCCAATGGACAAAACTAGAGCACATTCCTGAGATCTTAGACCCTGCTTGCAAGTTAATAAATCCCCGAGCCTGCAGAGGCTGGAGAACACAGGAAGGTGATGATTACCTCGACTACAGAGGTAACAGCAGAGGACACAGACTCAGATTACACTGAGCAGGACTGTCACTGTGAACTCACCCAGACATGTAGGCCACAGACTGAAGGGAAGGCTGACATTCAGGTTACCTGGACAGAAAGGATGGAAGTGGGGATTGGGCATTAATATTGTAAAGTTCATTTGTGTGGGTATAGACACAATTAAAACCTGTGTTTAAATTCAGGTTTTAATTAAATCCATGTGCTTCCCAACATCGTCAGCCAGGATCTGATTTTTATTACGCCTGGGCTAATGAACTTTGAGCTGATACAGCATAATTTTAACTATTTTGTTTATATTAATTTTGCAAACAATCATCAGGGTGAACAAGGTTTCATGACAACCTATCTAATAAGAGGTGAATGAACATCACAACCTCGCATTGGGTGAGAGAATAACCAAAGTCAATACTAATAATAATCATAATAATCATAATTCCATGATGGTCATGAAAGCCAAACATTGATGCCAGTTCATTAAATATTTGTTGATATATATAATATTTCATTCTCCCCTGATGGTGGACCAACAAACACATTACCACCCATTCTTATTGCGTGGCTTAATAATGAAAATCAGTCACGTCATTTCTGCCAATCTGGAATCAGCTTGTTAAATAAGACGTTATAGTTTATAGCTTTTGCAGAATTGAAACTTGTTTCTGCGTAACTGATACTAAAGCACTGGCTGACTGGGTTAAGGGTATGTCAGGAAACTGCTACTGCAATTTAAAACTATTATTGAGGGGGTTTTGATTCGATTTATGCTCTTCACTGAATTCACCTTGGAGCCATTCACTTTCTTGTTTTCAACATTTACTGATGTCCTCTTCGTGTGTTCCATAATTATTATGCTTTTTCACAAATAACAAAATTATTACCCGGGTCACAGACGCTATTAGGGGATTTTCCTCAGCATATGGAGCTGTATTTTTATTCGGAGTGTTCTGATCTGTCACTGGTCAAAAGTAAAGAACTACTAATTATCAGTCCCCTGCAATTGCGTTAGGCGTCTCTGAAGGTGGATAAATTATACAGTGTAATTCTGCAAATTATCAGATAGCTTACCTCAGCAACACTAGATCTGCTTAATCCACTCTGAAATATCTGCAAATATGACAAGATTAACTTCAAGTTCAAATTTGTTTCTACAAAAGATGTAATACTTGGTAAATAATTGTCTTTTTGAACACAAGGAGGATGTTCTCATTGAAGAGTGGCTTGCCAATAGTCTATTTAAGAGTAAATATACAAGTGATGAAGGCACCTATTGGAACAGCTTATTTGTGCTGAGCAGCAAGAAAAGATACCCAGGGGCCGAACGCGAACGGCAACAGTAATTTGGTCTAGGTGCTGCTCTGAAAGTAAATCCTCCTTTTTCTTGTTCTATTATCAGCTCAATATAACAAGTGATGAAGTAGACAACCGCTGCTGACCAAAAACACAGTTTCTAGTAGATAAAAGATGTGTTCCTGAAATATTACTCGAAGCTTTTTAATGCTCATCTTGACAAAATGACGCGGTTAGGTTAGTCCTATAATTCTTCAATAGGGAATAAAGAAAAAACAAAAGGCCAGATGAATGATTTTGATCCTCCATCCACCCAAAAAAAGGGTGAAAATTAAGTATTTCTAAGCACAACATGCAGCAAAAGGTCGTTTCTTGTTTGCTGTGGAGTGAAGCTGAGACAGTAATGGACCGTTGTGAAGGATTGGAGATTGGCTTCATTGAGGGCGTTTCATCTCAGCGGCTCCCCCTCAGCGACCCAACAGTCGTCTCTGAATAACCCTTCTAATAAGTTACTTGGGAGAAAATGTAGGGAGTCAGCTGATTCATAATCCTCTTTTTTCAGTCCATGCCCACACATCAAGATGCAGATTGATTTGTGCAATCACGTGAAAGCCCCTTTTTGTGGTGGGACTCTCAACGCCAGCAGACGTGCAGAAGTCCTCTCTAGTGTGTTTTTGCAGAATAACACAGTTACAACAAATGAAAATTGAACACGATCAGAAAGAAAATATATGCGAAAACAAATTCTGAGAGTATTTCATCACCTGTGCATATTTGCTTTGAACAGAGTCTTCATTAATAATAAATCTCCAATCTATTCTCTTATGACTCCATGTAGAAAATACATGGTTGCTCTTTATCATGTTGCCTCCTCGCAGGGGTAAAGATAAGGTCAGTGTAACTCAAATGATTGGCGGATCTGTGAACAATAACAGACAGGCTGCGTTTCTCTTATCTTAAAATCCTAATCATGCTCGCGAAGGGTTTTATGAGAACATGAAGGCCCCTGCTTTGTTGCCACTAACACTCAAACATTTTTTTGCCCCAAGATGTATGCTCTTGTTACATTTTATGATAATATATGATGATGGTATCACATAAATGACACCACATATTTCACACCAATATCTCCAGTGGAGTAAAAGACATCAAATCGTTTGTAGGCAAAGCAAATTATTGTAATGCACAATTCCGCTGCTTTATTTGGCAGGATAATGATGCCTGTGATTGCTGTTTCATTTTAAGTTTGAAGTCTGTGCTGCTTTTTTATTTTATTCCAGAGTTATTTTTCCTATATCAGGTCTTGCTCACAGCTCATTCATTCATTCATTCATAACAGACAAGTTTAGTTCAAAAACCCACAGGAGAACATACAAATGCAAAAGTGCCTGGAACCTCTTCAGACAGTTACTTAAATGCTTACTAGTACAGTATTAAACAATACTATCCTTTGTCAAGTGCACTCACTAAAAAACAAAAGTCTCTTCTCCAGTATAAAATCAATATAAAATATAAGCATATCATTATTAAACCACCTACAGTAAAGTATGTTTCTCATATTGTGGTTATATTTTAAGTTTTAGTGTTTCGGAATAATTACCCATGTATTTCATAATGCAAGCACCTCGTCATAATGGAAATAATGGACCTACTTCTCAGAGATATGACTCAGTCACAATCTTTGACTGAATCAAAAATATATTAAAGGACAAAAAAAATCAAAGTACCAGAGTTCACAAAGATTTAATGTTATTTAGCACTTAACAGAATCAGTAACATTAGTCAAATGCCAACTTTCGTATTGGGCAAAAAGTTATCACTCGGATTTTCACATTAAGAAAAAAAATATGGAGACTAATGATTGCATCATTCAATATTGATGATTGACGTCAAACAATTTACTGGAAGGTCTGTTGTTGAAATTTCTTTTCCTGTCATTTTTATTTTTCCTCTTTTTAGGATGTCTGCCCCTCCCTAAGAAAGCTTGAGTTCCTCTTTTCCACAGTTCAGCTTCTTCTTTTAAGAATAATCTTATTCTTTTACACAGTCCTGTTTTGCAATGTTCTCGTGCAAAAGTTATATTGATTTCAGTAAATTTCTATACGTCTTCTTTTAAGAATAAACTTCTTTTACACAATTTCCTGTTTTGCACTTTTCTCGTGCCAAAGTTATATTGATTTCGGTAAATTTCTATCTTACAATATTTATGACATTTTTCTAATACATTTCTTTTTCAACATTTCTTCGTAATCCTCTTCAAAACAAAGCATAAACAACATTGTTGTGACATTGTTAACACTCAATTACTCTTGGTCCTCCATATCTGAGCGTAAGAGTGAAGTAATTTAAGTGAAGGGCTGTCAATTTATTTATTTTCACAACACAACAAATGATCCAAATGTTTGCAGAGCCTGAGTGAATGATCAGCCGTCTGCTTAGACACCTTCCACACGCTGTCAGTCCATTCCGACAGCATTACTTATTCAGCAGGACATCTGAGTCCTCTGAGGTTTGATATTTAAGCATTGCATTATGACTATTGATACAAAAATCAATATTAGAATTTACAAACAAGCTTGAGTTAAGAAAAGGTGTGTTGTTGTTTTTTTAGAGGTGTGGAAACATTCTCAAGATAAGATATAATACTGACATTTTTCAATGACTCAGACAGAACATGAGTCACTCTATTGTTAATCATTTTGGCGCAGCACAAACATGACCTTTAGAACATGAACTGCCTTCATTTTAACTGCGTAACCACGGCTTTTGATGGTGGATAACCACAGTTAAATCAGCTGTTGGCTTACAGCTACAATGAATGTTCTGAATATAAAGCCCAGATAAATGGAGTTCTATTCAGCCATGCTTTTTACTTGGCTACTTATATTAGTACACCGGATATTAATAGTGGAAAAAACATCAATTATCCAGCTGAACATGTTGACTAGGTGCACCATGTGTGTCGTTTAGGGTATAAGTCTAGAATTTGCTGGATTGCTTGAATTTTTCCTCAACATGCTCAATGTTTTCTTCCACACTACTTCCTACACTTTATTATAGAGCAACAATAGCATCTGGATTCCCTCTTCGGTTAAATTCTTTAACATTATATTACATATTTGATGTTTTCATTGGGGTTTGCTCTGGCATCTGGCATTAGAGTTTTTCATTCCCTCAAGGTAAATAGGACATTGCGGCTGTCTGCTGTGTTGTTGTTTTTTCTCTCTCTAAGGCCTCATCATTTTCTACTTTCTCCTGACCACTCTTTTCTTTGAGCAGAACTCTATAAAGAGCATTTACCATTAACTCAGCTCTCTTGTCTTAGGAGAGTGGAGGTTGATCTCCATTTGTAAGGATCGGATGGCTCCACTCCCTTCTATCACCTTCCATCTTCTTAACCATCCCCTACAGGTGTAACACTTCCAGCAGTCGCCATAACTCATCCAAAATGCTCTTTTTGTCTGAGTCAGTTATTTTTACAATTGCTTGAGCTTGCTATTGCTGAAATACGTGCTGTCAGTTATGAGGTCTCTTCATTAATCTGAATGCTGTATGACTATTCTTCACCACCTCTTTGCAAATATTGCTCCTCCATGGCATGGCTATATTAAAAACCTTCTGTCATTTCCAGGTAAATGTTTCCGCATTTTATTGTTTTACATCCAATTAGCCTTTTCAAAAGTCCGATGTCCACTTCCTTTATTTTAAAAACCAAAATGGAATACCAATTATACTGGCTGGTGCTGAGCATTTTTTACGTTACCCATTTTTACACTCTTCTTTCCTGTCATATTCTGGAGTTAATCCTAGTACAAAGAAGTGAAATGGACTTCCAGCCTATTCTAAGATCTACCCCAGTCTCCTAACACTTAAAGGCATTAAATTAGCACAATCTAATACCTTCTCACCAATTTGCCCATTGAATATGTAATTTTTCCACTCTCTACCACATTTTAGTTTTCACAACACCCAAAATTAAGTGAGTTTTTAGAAATCGATTCCCTTCAATCTACTAACTTGTACATTTTTGCATGGTTTATAACAGTTTACCGCCACCACCTCCAATCTATTAACTGTTCCTGTTCTTATTCCTCTTTACTTTATTCCCCTAAAATCAGTTTAGAATTAGTGCCCTCATCATTCCCTTATCTTGTCAAAATCTAAATGTAAAAATATATTTATAAGAAGTCATTTTCATGGATAATGGAGATATTTAACCTCTCACCTCTGCTTCCTATGACTTGTTGAACATTTTCACATTAACTAATAGAATTACGGAATAGCGTTGCTTAAATCAGTCAAAACTTGAGCACATAAATAGTAAGGACGGTAAATATGTTAAGTTATAGGCCAAGGGTCGAACAGTATTTCTCAGTTATCGTGCTAACAAATATAACTGCATCAGCAAAAATATTGCCTCCTTGGGAGGGGGATAATAAAGGACCAAATTTCAATGAGTGATCTGTTTTGGCTGACACTGCTGCCAGCAATCTGTTGCAGCAGTGTCAGCCGATCTAAGCACACTGGGTTTTACTACTAAAACAGCAGCAGTTGGGTTCCACTCCCCTCAACCATGACTATCATAATCCCCACCATCCCCTCCCTTCACATTTTCTCTCCCCCTGCACACAATTCTGCTCGTTTAAACAGATCAACAGTTCTATGAGGTCTATGTATTATTTTATGAACCCAGCATTTCATTCTCTTGTGGGAAATTTTCAAATTCAGAATAAATGATGTCACCAATTGTCATTCCACCTTGGGATCCATCCTTAACTGTCCTTGGAGAGGAATCCACAGACCCCCCAACCCTGATGTGAACAATGTTCATCTTTAGTGCTATTGCTTCAGTTCCACATTGGTAGTTAGAAGGTAACGACTTCTGATGAACTTAATCAGAAGTAATTACCGTCTTATACTTGTACTTTGTGTTGTACTGCCTGTTGTACTGCCTGTGTTGGGCTGCCTGTGTTGTACTGCCTGTTGTGCTGCCTGTGTTGTACTGCCTGTTGTACTGCCTGTTGTACTGCCTGTTGTACTGCCTGTTGTACTGCCTGTTGTACTGCCTGTTGTACTGCCTGTTGTACTGCCTGTTGTACTGCCTGTTGTACTGCCTGTTGTACTGCCTGTTGTACTGCCCGTGCTGTATGTGGTGCATGTGTTTGACAGTAAAGCTGACTTTCCCTCTGGTCTGTTCGCCTCTTCTTTTACCTGAGTATCGACTCCACACAGTTTGAAACAGTTTTTTCAGGTGAACTAATAAATCCAGGGTGGATCCATGAATGTGTGCGTCTGATCTGTTCCCTCTGGTGTCACTGAGGGGGGGTGGAGTCGTGTTGGCACCAACCTGTAGTTCAACCTGTCTGCGAAGGAAGCACAGAGGCGGTGAGGGAGGGGTCGCGTCGACAGGATCGCGAATGTAGTGCAGCGAACTGTCTGCAGACGAACCCCACCACGGACGGAGAGGCGCTATCTTTTTTTGGAGGGGGGTATGCTACTGTCTACATGTTTGATGGACGCGGGGCTGCTGTTTAATGGCATTGTGGACCCCCCCGCGGTGTAGAAGAGGAGACGTTCCGGAGCGGGTTAGCTAACGTTAGCTCGCTAACAAGGTCAGTTTGAATTTTGGGTTACGTTTCTGTTGAAGCTGGATCACCGTCTCCGGTGCCTCCCTTCGTCATTTTTCGACACCACAGTCACAACTGGCACCGATTCAAGTTCACCGACAGGACAACCAGTCACCCATTTTTTTATTTATTTATATATTTATTTATTTATATCCATCTATCGGCAAACTCTTTTGACGTTAGCCCGGTCGTTAGCCTCATCGGTGGCTCCGCCGGCTGAGTGTCGTGTCGCTCTGATTTGACTTAGCTTGAGTTAATAGGTTGTGGTTGTGGTTAATAACAGAAGCACACATTTGTTAGTAACTGCTGCATTAACGCATTGTAGCTGAGCTCCTGTTAGCAGCTTCATTTGGACCCATCCAGCCATTCGGACGGACTCCGGCAGCACTTGCTGCCCGTGTCCGCTTAGAATAAAACAGGTGCATGTCTGCGCTAGCGACGGCAGCCACTTAGTGGATCCAACGGTGTTTGTTTTCAGCCCGTTTTAGCGATAACATCCGAATAAAGACAATTTAATTATTATAGACTTTCAAACAGTTTATTAATATTAATATGCTATTGGTATTATAAGTTATTAAGGCCTCGTTTTGCGGCTGAGGGCTTAACTGGGGCAACTAAGAACGGGCCCGGTAGCTAACGTATTAATTAGCATTAGTTAGCTAACGTTAGCTGTAAAACAACCAAAAGCTGCAGTTAAACTTTAACAAAAACATAAATCAGTCAATCGTGTATTAGTGGAAGAGTACCGGTTGTGTGTGTGTTGTTAAATCAACCTACACGTAAATTATTCAATAAGTATTCCTGTATAATAAGGTCTTAATCAGTGATAGTGTGAAACTGGAATAGGCTGGTTTAACTTTAACACTATTGTGTGAGCGTGTGCTCATAATGGTGAACCAGCACTAGTTTTACACTTGGCTTTATTTTGTGAAATAAAATAAGTTGTGATCATTTTATGTCTGGTTGCTGAACTTTAAGGGGTTTACACAGGAGAATCGAGCCGTCAGCACCTAATTTTCAGATGGAACTCATCGCTGCTGTTCATGTTTTGGTCTCCTTTTTGAATTCACACATGTAAGCAAAAGTGATTTATTGACAGCATCAATTCGTTCTCCTGTTACATTTAAACGTGTTGCCATCGTGACAGACAGGTCAGACTCACTCTGACAGCAGAATCTGTGTGGGGTTTTTTTGTGTGTGTTTTTTACCCCTCCACATATTTCATGACTTTCTTGAATAGTGTTTGGAGCAACAAGGGAAACATCCAATTGCAAGGCAAGCTTGTCTTGTGGAAATGTTTGTTATTCAGCTCAGGCTCCATCCAGAGGCTGCTGCATGTGGAACGTCACTTCAATCGGCTATGACTGCTACTGTGCATTGAAACCTTAATTATTTTTTATGCTTTTCAATTTTTAACGACTGTTAAGCTACAGACAGCAAAAAAAAAATATTGCTGTTAACCTTTTTTTGGCCCTCCCTCCCTCCAGCAGTGCAGGCCTTGGTTTGAAATGGACAGAAATCACCATTCTCAACTCTAATTCAAAGCACTTGTTTTAGAAACACTGGTGTCTGGGTGAAAAGCAAGTTTTATTATTCTCAACTAGCAAACTATTTGTTTAATTATTACTTTTAGCATTTGGGCTTTTTATATATGTATTTTCACAATAAGCAAGTAGGCATATGTTGAATCAATTGCCAGTGAGTTTGCAGTATATTTAAGGCAAAATGCTAAGGCTTCAAGAGTCAATCCTCTCAACCATCAAACTGTGGCTCTGTATTGAATGCGAGTTGAATAGGGTTGTATTTTACCTTGAAATCCATGTTGTGTTCTACAGCCTGGGGAGGCAAGGTGTAGTGCTCCTATTGAAAATATTATGCTCGGACCTATTTACTAGTAAAAATTGTTTTACATGCAAAGCAATATAAAAACAGGTTATGTTTGTGCTGGTGATTTTCTATCTTAACAGGATTATCCCAAAGTTAAGGGGCCTAGATTTGGGCGATCTGGATCAGAACTGAGCTGGTGGAGATGTGTTCTCTTTGAATGCTCTCTAGTGCTTAAAACATGTTTGTTTTGATCTTTCTATTCAGAATTTCATACTACTAACCGAGGACATGGGAGCCCTCTGGATTTGAGTTGTATGGAATTGTTTTTCGAGCCGGCAATCTAGTCATAACAGTGGCAGAAACAGCACACTATATACCATATTTGGAGTTGTCTTGTCTACAGTAGATTACAGTAGTATATTTCTCTTAGTCACTTAATAAGAGGATTTAGTGACACTGTTTTCTAACAAACATGACCAAAGCTGACAATAATTTTCATCTGGTAATGAATCACAAGTGTTTAAACACAAACTAGTGGGTTTGTCTGTTTCAGGAGCAAATACATCATATAATTATGGGACCAGATTAGAATTATGTCTGCATTTACTGTGAACTGAAGTCTAGGAGTTGGGCAACACTCGCGTTCCCAGAAAAGAAGATTTCAAAAGTGGGCCGTTGGCCAGCAGCCCGTGCCAATTCATGCTATGATTGTGATCATTGCAATCTGAAACAATTAATCATCCCTCAGTTCAGTAGGCCATCTTAGGGACATGTGATTTATAAATAAGTCCCAATAAATGTGAAGCAAATGTTATTAACATCTTCAGACAGTAGTAACTATGATCGAATAGGATTTTGGCCTAGTTTTGTTTAATACTTGATGAGATTTGTAATAAGAAAATACCAGTAATGGTATTTATACTATGTGGTTGTTGTGATTTTGTTTGTGTGTAAAACGTGTTTGATTTTCTGATTTAGGTGGGTGAGAGAAATTGAACTAATGTTAAAAAGCTGCACTTTATTTGCTGCTTTGTTTGGTATGTAGTTTGTTAGAAAACCATTCATTTGCACACGTGGTTCATTAATAACTGTGGTAATATGGTCGATAAAATGTATTGTATTTCTCATTAGCGTGTGCATCTACCCCTGCTTATGTTAAACTACACACACACACCAATGGCTTCCAAATGCATGATTTGCACTATTCCCTGGGAGATCTCTATCCCAATGTCCAATTCTGGACTCAAATATCACAAAATTTTTTATGGGTGTTACTTTAAACAGCATAAAATGTTCTTTCAACTATTTTGGAGTTTAGGAAAAACCTCTTAAACTCCCATTGGTTCTTTATCTCTGCTTTGTGCCTGTCAGGCATTTTGAGTCCAGGCAGTTGGATAACCGTCCCCTGCCCATTTCTGACTGCTACAAGATTGGAGTTGGCTGGGTCAGCACAACAGACACCCCCCCGGGCCCCTAATTATTAAGATGCATTACAAAGACAAATAACCTTTTGACGCTCATGTTTCTCATGAGAATTGCCATTACTGAAAATGCCATGACAGGAGTGTTTCAATCAGTGGATTGAGATGTCTTTTTGTATAATAATAATAATGTTAAGGATGTAACTAGATAATCTATAATATAAAACAAATGTTTATTTTATTGACCTAAATACTGTTAAGTTTGAGGTCATTTTAGCTTCATTGGATTAAGATTCTTATGGCTCTCAGTATTTTTAGCCAGCGTTTGTGAGGTGATTTATAACTTCAAGCAGTGCCTCAATTTTAAATTACAGTTGGACGACACCCTGCTGTGTCCAAAATCACTCCTCTGTTATCTAATACACAATTAGCAGTTTATCGTGAGCAGGGGAAAAACAGATTTTGGATGCTTATAAATCACTATTTTGTATAATTACTGACAGATGTGATGTTTTTCTTCTTTAATATGTGTGTCAGTTAAATGAAAGATGTATTTATCACAGTACTTCATAAGCAGTCATCCCTCATTCATGTTTAAATTTTTTAACCATTTGTCAGGTTGTGACACATTTATTTCTCTTTACCCAGCTGGCTGACATGGCTGTCTAACAGGCTGCCAAGGATCTCCTCATGGATCACAGAAGACAGCGTAGAGAAAGCACCGCATCTGTGAGCAAAGCCAATAACTAGGGAGTCTGACCCACAAGCATATCATCAGACTGACTTCAGTGCATGCGGCCTCTTAAGTTGTTCACAGGCATCTGCTGGGCAGCCCGAAGGCCTATTGCTATGCACTATAAACGGAGAGATATGAGCTGCGGGGATGCTGGGAGGAGCAGGTTTCTTTCGGGCAGGACTATCCCTCTGGTAATAGGCCTGCTAATGGCTGTGGTCCAGGGCGCTGTAGCAGAACAACAGGAGACGGTGGTGGAGATGATATCTGTGGAACTAGAGGCTTCCATGCAGTCCTCTGTTCTCTCCGAGCTGCAAGCTGCAGCGTCTTCGATTGGCCAGGGGCCGCCTTCAGCTGTCCCAGATTGTGCTGCAAAGAACGGGGGAGTGCACAGCGTCATCCCTGACTCCTCAGCAATCGTGGGCCAAGTATTCCAGATGAAGGTTCCATCAGGGCCCACAAATGCAACCTGTAGTGTCCAAGTGAGTACACTGGAGATTGTACCGAACAGGAAAGATTCTAGTTTTAATCAAATCCATTGTTAACTCTGAGAAATATTTAGCAAGAAACATTAAATCCCCCTTAAAATAATACGACTGTGTTGGTATTCACAATTACATGTTAATTAGCTCATCAATTTTATATTAAGGTAATTTAAGGAAGTGAGGGAAGCCTTTGAGTTTGAAAAACAAAAAGAACAAAACAGGCAGTGTATTGATGTGTTGATGATCACATTCTCCCTTTTTTCTCTTTGACGAGACAGTTCCTGTATTATTGAGGACTAATTTTAAGGATTTTCATTAGAATGGCTTTTATAAAAAAAACATAAAATGTACTCCCCCCTTGATGTTCGTTGTGAATAAAAATTTGACAGTTGAAGTACAGATTGTTCCAGTGCCAGATATAAATTGGAACTGAATAAGAGTGACTTCTGAAAATGCTCTGCTTTTGCTGCAGAAATATGTTATGGTTAGATAATATTAGAGAATTCATATTTATTTAGGTGAATGCATGTGAGTAATGGGCATTCCTAAAGACATCACGTTTATAAAATGTGTCTTTTACTACCTTATTTTCTTTTTTCTATTCTTTTGACCACTCTTTGATTAAGTGTTCAAGCAGACTGTTGTGCCATTCGCACCAGTTTATTAATGGGGTGGGATTATTATTATTGGCCCAAGTCGTGATGCGGAATGATGTCACAGTCAAACAATAATAACTCAAAAATGAATGCTGATGACTCATATAGTTCTGAATAAATGCTCACTCTGCTTCCTGCTCACATCTGATGAGATTTGATAGAATGAATAGAATAGGGAAGGATGAGAGTCGACGAGACATTGAAAGCTTTTTTGCCTTCACTGAGCCGATATCAAACATTCATAATAAAGGCTTTTATACATATGTTGATTACTGTACCTGTTAAGAATTGGGAAACATTTTCTAGGAACTATTAATTCAGCCGCAGCTAAATTAATTTTAGAAAATGGTAACTATTAACATCATTTGTCATTGTACTTGATTAGAAGTAAATGACTTTCTAATTTTTGTAGTTAATTTATACAGTATTAGTGCTAATGTATAGTAATGGTGTTTGTCTTTTCCTTCGGTAGCTCACTGAGATAGGAAAGGAGACTCTCCCCTCCTGGCTGTATTGGGACAAAGAAAGCTGCATTCTGAGAGGCTTGGCACTGGATCAGGATAAAGGTGTGTATCATATCTTGGTGTCTGGAGAAGAGATGGATGATAAGACTGGAAACCAAGTCCTCCCCAGTACGGTCTTCTCTATTGAAGTGTACCCAGAAGAACGGGCAGACACAGAGTCGTCTCTGTACGCTGTCCAGTCTGATGTCAGTGGCGTCCAGCCTTTCACCTGTGTCTCTGAGGAGCCCATCACTGTCATCACCGTCATCCTGGATGCCGATTTGACAAAGATGTTCGCTGAGCAGAGAGTCGTCTTACTTGGCAATATGAGAAAATTCTCACACGTCCGCCTAGAACACATGAGGGTGGTTCCCGTGGTCAACAACCGTTTATTTGACATGTCCGCTTTCATGGCCGGACCAGGGAACGCTAAGAAGGTCGTGGAGAATGGGGCGCTGCTGTCGTGGAAACTGGGATGTGCCCTGAATCAGGCCAGTATCCCTGATATTAGCAGCGTCCAACTTTCAGCGAAGAATGGGACCATGTCAGCTCGGCTAGGATACCCGGTAGTCGGCTGGCACATCGTCAACAAAAAGCTCCAGGGTGTTAAACGGGTCAGACGGCAGTTGTACAATACCCCTACCCCATTGCCGTCACTGATTCCTCCAACTAGTCAACCAGAGCCCCCCGTACGTGTCGTTCCCACCCCAACGTCACCCTCCATTGCCCCGGCAACAGAAAACTCTGCTCCCCCTGTCCGAGGCCCTTTGCCTCTTCCTGTGAAGCCCACCATGAGGGTCAGGGATCAGATTGCCCACACGCCTGTCTTTGGACCTCCCCAGCCCACAAGAGTGTTAGGAAGTACCAGCACCGTTTCTATTCAGCCGACCATGACCCGGCCCACGTTTGTGGAGGCCACCGCTTTGCCAACAACGCCCAGCACCACCAAAAGACCCAGACCGTCCGCCACCAGGAAGCCCAAGAAGACCAAAAGCTCGACTCCAGCTCCCCGGGAACCCAAGTCCACCACGGCTAAACCTCCTAAACGCACCACCACAGTCTCTCCGGTTCCAGACTTAAATCAAATCCCAGAGATCCGCAACGCCATCGACCAGGTCAACGCGTGGGTCGGCACCTACTTTGAGGTTAAGATCCCCCCCGACACATTCTTTGACAGAGAGGACGGTACCACCGATAAGCTGCGTTTAACTTTGAATAAGACTCCCAAAGAAGCAGTGAACGAAACATCTTGGATCCAGTTCAACAGCACCATCCAGCTGTTGTACGGCCTCCCAGAGGAGAAGCACGAGGGGAAGCACGAGTACTTCATGTTGGCTACAGATAAGGGCGGGAGGAGCATCATGGATGCGTTCGAGGTCCAAGTCAATCGTTTGTATGCCAGTATCAAGCCATCTGTCGTGTTCGAGGCTCGTTTTCACGGTGACCCCAAGACTTTAAGCAATGATATCCATAAAAAAATTCTCCTGACCAAAAAGTTGGCGTACGCTCTTGGTGATCGCAACAGCAGCACGGTAACGCTGACAAACATTACCAGCGGTTCAATTGTGGTGGAATGGACCAACAACAGTCTCCAGCAGATTCCTTGTCCAAAGGACCAGATCACAGCTCTGAGTAACCGGATCGCCGATCCCAAAGGGACCCCTAAACCGGCCTTCGTCAAAGCAATGGAGCCTGAATTCAAGCCCATCAGCATCGCTATCCGTGGTATGAATACATGTCAGAGCTACACGTTCATCCCCCCGGGAGAGGTTCCGGTACCTGTTCTTCCAACAGCCTCGCCGTCGCCGGGGACGGGGCGCCGGAGCAGCGATGACGTTTACCTCCACACCGTCATTCCAGCTGTAGTGGTGGCGGCGCTGCTGCTCATAGCTGGGATCATTGCTATGGTGTGCTACCGCAAGAAACGCAAAGGCAAGATGACCATAGAGGAACAGGCCACTTTCATTAAGAAGGGCGTCCCTATAATATTTGCGGACGAGTTGGATGATTCCAAATCGCCGCCATCCTCAAGCATCCCTCTCATACTTAAAGAGGAAAAGCCCCCGCTCCCACCTCCGGAGTACCCCAACATGGCAGGACCCCACAGTACCCTGCTAGACCAGGATCTCCTGGAGGATTATTCCATTTATCAAGACGACGATCCGAACGCACCCCCTTACCAGCCCCCGCCCCCGTTCACCGTTCCCGTAGAGGGGAAAGGCTCGCGCCCCAAGAACATGACCTCGTACAGGTCACCACCTCCCTACGTGCCTCCCTAACACACGTCAGAGGTTTCAGTTTGGAAAAACAGGTACAAGACGGGGGTGGGGGGGTGGGACGCTTGTTGGAACAACTTCATAAGTAATTTTACACGTGTTCAATGAAAAGGCTTTGACTTTATAGAGGAGCAGGGAATCACATCCATCCATTTTCTGAAAATCATGAATAAAAGACTGAATTATACAATTGTACTTCTGACACAGGGCAAATGGATAGGGACTAGAATTTAATTCCAGCACTTTTTTTTTTTTGTCATTCAGATATGCTTTTGACTTCTCGCATATTTGTATTTTTTTTTGTCTGTTTTTGCCAAGAAGAGTCAATTTTATCAACTGTGTTCTATTTCTATTGTATAGAAAATAATAAAGAAACAGGAAGGACTAAAGCCCGCAGGGCCTTTCAGCAGATGTCACCATGACAACAGACATGAGACTCTCCCTCTCAATGTTAATGTTTGAGTTCAATATCACTCTTATCAGTCCTTTGGGCTAGGTTTACTAAGATTTTGCAGCCGTTATTTCTAGAGGGGAATGACATCCAAATAGCCACACTGAAAGCATGAAACATGATTTTGTTGCATATGAATCTATTTGATTTGTAGACTTTGATCATTCCCTGTTCTCTCCTATGCTTTGCTCCCTCTTGACAATAACATGCATACCTTGCACTTATGCAAATTCTTGTTAAACCTTGCACTACATGTCCTGTGCAGAATTGAACACTCAACTGGTAGTTTCACGAGGATAAACAAAATTCCTTTTTGGTTTCCTTGAACTCACCGTTTAGAACGAGATTCCTCTGGCATTTCATATCCAAGGACGTTACACTAATCATGCTTGTTGTAGATGTAGCCTCATTAAGTTACAAAGTAAATGATTTATTTTTCAGTGCGTCACTGAAAACCTGCCTGTGAGATGGTTAAGCTTTTGCCAAGATGATATTTGTGGTCCCAAGGCAAACCTCAAGCGGTTTGTTAACACAAAAGATGGACCAATGGGAGGCTGTGGTTCACAGTGAGGGTTGGCGAGGCGGATCCACTCCTATTCAGTTGGTTTTGTTTTTACGTTGGTGGGCAGGCTTGAAGTACTGTATCATCACTGCTCTGCCTCCAGGTGTTGCGCTGATATTTCTAGTGCACCGCCTGCCGTCAGTGCAGATGAGGCATGGGTGACAAAGAGATGTACATAATTGTGTGCCTGTGAAATTACAAAAAAACAAAAAAAATCCATAATTTTAGTGTTTTATCAGTAATCCTAGTCTGGAAAAGAGTAGCCAGAGTGGGGGGATAATTTTATTTTTTTTAATTTTTATTTTTATGTCTAGATTTATGATCGCCATCCCGAAGAAGGAAGTGAATTTGTAGTTTGTGATGGTACAAATGAACATTTGTCTCCGTAACAAATAAAAAACATAAATAAATAATGCATTATCTGAAAAGGATGGGGAACAAAGAAACTGCAACATGTGAATTATGTACATTTCATATCAGATATCACCAGAAGAAAAAAATGGTTAAAAATCTAATGTTTTTACTGAGTTTTTGATACAGTCTTAAACTTGTTTTATGAAAATATATTAATAAAATGTAATACTATTTGTAAAGCCTCAAATATGGTGTATAGTTCTTTTTATTTGAGAAGGTAGAACTGGAATAAACGTATTTTGACTATAATGTACATGTCTGTGTACAGGTCTATAAAGGGTGCTGGCAAACAACAGATCAATTACAATCTAACATGTTGTAAAGTGAATATGTTGAATCCATACAGTATATTTATGCATACATGGTCGAAAGCAAATGTGAGCTGCATTTGGCACCGGATACAATCGAGGTTAATATTTTTGAAAAGTGGATGTGTAAACCACCAACGTGGCCTTTTTGAAGCCTTGTTTTACAGCATGTTGTCCCTCTCCTGACATTGCTCGTGGAAGCAGCCGCCAAAAGACTCTAATGGTTGGCTGGGTTTAGCTATTATTTGCGCCACACATTCTTTGTTGTAATAAAACACACAGCAGGCAGCCCGTGAGACCGTGTGGTATTTTAAGAGAAGTGCTCTCTTTTTCTGACATTTTCACTGAGCATTTCTATTTATATTTCTCTATATGCTTGGAGAAATATCAGTGACAGCTGACTGAATGGCAATTTTTCTCCATTGTTACTCCTGTAATCATATGCTCTGTCTTGAGTGTTTTTCCACAAGAACACATACAGTAATTGACCATTGTGACTTCTGTAATCATGCACATTCAGTGTACTAATTTATCAGTTAACCAACATCAATCCAACTGTTGAACTGACTCAATTACAAGAAACATCTCGCTTCAATTTTCTGGAACTCCTTCGAGTGTCTTTGAATGTAGAGTTTAAAATACGGATCTATTTATCCCACAATAACAGACATTTCATATTTTTGTTGACATGATTACCAAGGGTGACAGAAACGTCTATCACAGTTTTTGGCCTTTCTATCTGCATTGCAGTCAGTAAAATATGGAAAGTAAAATAATTGGCCATTTTAATATTTGATATTTTTGATACATATGACAAATATATTAAATTTACTTTATAAGCTGCTTTTATTTTTTGAATTGCATGATCAAACTTTTCAGTTTTAGTTGAATGACAGGACAGTTGATTATTAAAATAACTCACATCACCTAATAGGGAGGCAGTTGTTTTTTGGTATGATTCATTATTTCTGTACTCTTACATTACCAAATGTTATCCACATTGTCCAGAAAGTGTTTTGTATTCTGAAGCTGAAGTTATTCCAAAAAAACATGAACCAGGATAAGGTTGCCACCTCTGGGACAAGGAGACCTCAAATTGATTTATCAGGAAGAAAATATTTGATTCCAAAGTGGTGACCGCCGATGAAGGGGCGACGCGTCTGAAGTCGAGGTGACCGACGGCGACTCTTGGAGGGGGGAGGTTGCACCATCGTGACCGAGGGCTGTTCACAAGGCATCTGTTCCGGATCAAACAAACATGAAGAAAAATGCATCAGTTTCAAAAGTAAACAACCTATTCTGTTTCCAGTACATATCGATTGTTTTTATGGGTGTGTTTTCTATTAATACTTTCCATAAAGAATGACCGAACTACTCCAACAGCAGCTGAGTAGCTTGAGTCTACAAATGGAGTTGAGCTAATCGATAGGAACAGCCAGGAGCAGCTAATAAGATGGTATCAAAATGTGGAGGCGAGGCTATTTAATGCCTTGCCAATCGCACTTTATCAGCCTCCCTGCAACGCTCATTAAAAATGTATCAGAAGTAAAAGTTAATGTATGTGATGAAAAGTGTATAACCTCATGAAAACACATATGAACGACTGACCATTCAGGTGTTGATGTGTCCGATGCATTGCATTTTAAATCCTGCTATGGATGCTTTCTGTACAAAACCACTACATTTAATTTCCCAAATGATAGCATACGTGATAAAAGACAAATTGCAGTGCTTTTCTGTTTTTAAAATGCTGCATTCTGTTTTTATAGAACACCTGCTGTAATGTATTATTCCAGACACCAGTTACACACTCATCAAAATGTGTGTTTTGTACACATTAAAAATTCCTTGGGTCATAACGTCTTTTAATTATACTTACAGCCGTGCATGGCAACCTCTCATTGCAACCAGGAGGGCACTTATTAATACTGCACAACGTTAATGGCCCAAACGTTTATTTTGATTAAAAAAATGAGAAACTAATTTGTCTTTGCGTGCACCATAATATTTGAGGAGGCTCCCCTACTTAGTTGCGGAAATTGAAGTAAGGATGTGTGATGAAGGGTTTGGATGGCAGTCCAGGACTTACAATTAAAGTGAACTTAAAGAAAGTTTGTTATATCTGAATTTATTACTTATTCAAGCTACAAACATTAGAGATACACAGAAAATGTTTGCTTGTTGCTCTGTTCTAACATAAATACTTTCAATTTATCAGGTTAAGAAACCCACACAAATCCATCAATCAAGGATCAAACTGTCCAAGAGAATAAAGAAAAATAAGATCAAACACAAGTTAGGACATTAACTCTGTTCAAAACTTTTCTGTCAAAAGTTAAAACGGGCTTAATTACTGCATTGTGGGAAATGTAGTTTTTGCACATTTCCGACATTTATTTTTAGACACTGACCTTTTATGCTCTGGTGGGCCACATAAAATGATGTGGAGGGCCACATTTGGCCCCCGGGCCTTGAGTTTGACACATGTGCTTTACAGTATATCTGAATCTATCCTGGAGACTTAACAATACGCCTGACATTTAAGTACAACTATTAATTCATTGATGCTTTACTGAAATGCAGCCACACAGGGTTTGCCCAAATTTTACTGTATGGAAGATATTAAGGAGGTACAAACCCAAATAAAACTAATTTATGAAAATTTAACCACAGATATGTTAATTCTGTTGTTCTGGTAACAAATATAAATAACAAACCTTAGTAATTTTACTTTACTCAGATATACCTCATGACAAAATAAGTTATTCAGAAAATGCCAAATAAAAATGCCCCACATTGGTGGCAGGGCCATGTCTGCGCCCGTCTGTTATTCAATACGTTCCCCACACTATTCAGTTAATCTCCCAGATCAAGATTATGATCCAAATCTCGATGCAGTTGTGCATAGCTGTGAAACATCATGACTTGTCCATGCCTTGGCATTTTTTACTTTATCGACTCATCTCTGGCCCAACATCCACCCCCACACAGAATTTAATCAAAGTCTGTAGACATATTTTTTAGATATGTTGTGAAGAAACAGACATTCAAATGTGGGTCAGCTCGCAACATCCAAGTCTGATCAAACCTGAGTGTCAGTATTTCATTGGGGGGGGGGGGGGTAAAACATCAGTTGTGACTCACAATAACACATTATTACAAAAAAACAAGTGAATAAGTCTGGATTTTCTGTCTGTTCCACTGAGTTACACTCCCCCCCACCCCCACAAACACACACACACACACACACACATACACACACACACACCTACACACACACACACACACACCTACACACACACACCAAAGACGTGAAGACTCCACTTGTTTGATGGTGGGTTTGTCAGATTACTGAATGAAAACACTGATTGCATTGTCATGAGACCTGATGGGTGGGTGGACCCTGGGTCAGAATCGACCCCATTAATGTTTGCTTCTATCCTGCTGGGGGATGTTTTGCCTATTTTCTCTAAGATTTTCTTGTACTTCTCAGGGAATAACTCATTAATTATGTTAATGTTTACGGATTAATTTAGTATTGATGTCCAGGGAACATACAGGTCATTGTCCTGCAGGGACAAAGGCACATGTGTGTGTCTAGTTGTGCATTTATGTTCTCTTGCAGTCTATGCATTCACAATGAAATTAGGTCTTCACCAGATCCCAAGATGCATCTCTTCCTCCCACCACCAATGACTGCAGCACCATCTGGTGAAAGGATGCAGTCAGTTCATTTGGCTGCTTTGCGATGCAGAGACGAGGGTCTTCCTGCAGGGTCTTGGTGCTGAACAGGAAGCCGCTGTGCAGTTCATTTGGTCATATATTGGCACTTGTTGTACAAATGTTTTATGTTGAGCCACGGTAGTAAGAATGCAGGCAGGAGGAAACAAAAGGATGAAGGTCAGTAGATGGCAGTAGCAGCACACCGAGGCTTATGCACTAATTAATAACCTTTGCATGAGATTATAATATATTTTGTAGACAAATAACAAGTAGCCTTGAGCAGTGCTAAACAAAATACAAAACTGCAATTATCATTAATCAGATACTGCATGTATAAGCCACAGCCTGTTGTAAAATATTTGAGTGCATTCAAATTATGGCCTGCCAGGAGGTTTTACCCCGATGCTGCATGTGTATCGCTGATGTTTGCAATTTATTAAACAGTGGATGAGAAAAGAAGCAGTCCTCTCTTAATTCCCCCTGATAATGAAATGTGTCACCCTCTCACTGTAACACTCGCAATTAGAAGGACGAGATAAGTTACAAACAAATGCCAGATGCATTAATACATTCACAGATTCAGAATTGTGGACTAATGACATTTTTTCCCCGTCTTATCTCATAAATTGGATCCAGACCAGAGCTGGAAATTGAAATCCCCCCGTTTTCAAGTCGTGGAGGAATCCAGTTTGTGTGTGGATGCTGATGTTTTCAGAGGCGTGACAAAGCCAAGAAGTTAGGTGGTGATGGTGGTGTTGGGGGGGGGGGCATTCACATCCAACTATAGAGAAAACATGACAGATGCTGCTATGCAACACTGTTTGCACTGGAGTTAATTGTGTGAGCCAAATCCTTGTTTTCCTGCTGACTGCAGGGTTGGAGGGTGGTGGGCACACACTTCAGATGTGAGAGGCTATTCCAAACATTTACATGACTGAGGGTAAATGGCAGCAGCGGGGGTCAGGTCGAAGCCCCCCCCCCCCCCTCCCAGCCCCTTGCCTGACTTGCAAAGACTGCAACTGAATCAACATGTTGCCTTTTTGCTTTGAATTACTGTATACACCCCAGCAGAATCACTGTCACTTTATGCACCGCGCAGCATATTCCTCACAGCGACATGCATTTAGATAGGGGGGGTGGGGGTGGGGTTCTGCCCCAACACACACGTGTTTCTCAATGTGTGGTGGCTCTGTTATCCCATTTCTGTGCTTTGCAGGCCTGGTGTGATCCTCCAGTCTCATGTTAGATCAGGATAAGTGCAGAACTGTGGTCTCGGCATCCTCTCTGTGCCCCCCTGCTGGCCCGATGACCAAATGGGTCAGTGGATGTGTAGTCAGGACTTGTCAGGCCCCTTCTGTTCTCTGTGTGGATCCACTCATGGGATTGGAACCCCCCCACACACACACACTTCTCCCCTGGAGACTAACATTATAGAGGCTGGATCACAAGGTCGATGGATTGCAAGCTGAGCTGAGCACGTGGAGCACAAATGGATGAAATACCCACTTCCTTCTTGTGTGGCGGAGAGTGTCCGTGTGCACAAGGAAGACGTGAGCTCCCTGTCTCTTCTACCTTCCGGTTGAGGAGACGGATCTGTCAAGAGCGTTTCAATGTTTTGACAGTTAACAAGAAAATTAACAAAAGGGAAAAGTGATTTTATTTAATCAGCTAGAAAGAAGTCCTGATCCTTTATTTCAGACGGGGGGAGGGGGAGGATTACATTTCTGAAGTGAGATTTTTCTTTCCATGTCATGTGGAAATTTAGTCAAGTCATCTTCAACTGTTATTGCAGTCCATTAAGTCCATTGTGAAGATGCATAATTGATGCAGCCTTTGGGTAGAGTTTAATCAAATGGAGAGTGCTCTACACTCCAATGGCAGCTGAAAAATGAGACACGCAATCCTCATGTAGTGTGCTCAGTAAGAACATAATTCACGTTTTGAAACGGAATTATTTATCACATGACTGCACACTTTCCTGGGAAAAGGGAAAACTCTTTTTTTTAAAAATGTGATTTCATGTATATGGAAGAATTATGATCCATTTCCTGGTAAAAAGACTAAATAAAACATGACACCAGGCAGCCGCTTCGACTAATCCACTCCCAAACAACAAAAGTGTGGCGTGTCATTCACTGAAATCATCTTTGATTTAATTTCCTCTACATATATATATGTATATATATATATGTATATATATATGTATATATCTCACAATTCATTTGCATTTCAGGTGTTTTATCTCGATTTACTTTTTCTTTGATAGAATGGGATTCTGTGTGGGATGTGGGAATAGGCTGTCTATGCTTTGCACCTTGAAATCAAGGGCTTAGCGCTCTAAATTTCACAGTCAGCCGGCACTTATTTCTGTCAGCTCCCATTAAAGCCACAGATGATCTGCTTTGGCTTTAAATGCTATGACTTTTGTTTTTTCACCGTGAACCTGGGTTGCGATTTCATGTTGAAAATGCACTACTTTTATTTATACAAGCATCTAAAAGTGAAGCATTCTGCTAAAAAAAACCCCGTAAAATATATGCAACACATTGAGAGAGAGAGAGAGATGTGTGCCTGCCTGCTCGGTATTTCCTTTCTTCATGAATGGTTTTTTTTTTTTCCTGACAGGGGGGGAAATTGGTGAAAAGCAGGAGATTAGTGCGACGACTCAGCTGTGAATTCTGAAGAGCATTTGTCTCACTCCGTCATCCTAATAAGACAGAAGTCAATTATATCCGTGATGTCAGATGTGTAAATTTCAAATAATCATTAGCTGTGAAAAAAAAAAAAAAGGAATTAAAAGTTGTTCTATCTGAGAGATGAGAGAGGAAGCCGGTGAGAGAGAGAGAGAGAGAGACGTAAAAGTCATTGCTGTGGAGGCGAGGCGTATTAAATCCCCCAGCCAATGATAAGTGAAGATAAAGGAGGTGACTGAACTAATTGTGCACTGTCAGAATCTATATCCCTAACGACTGTCAAATGAGAAAATTTCAAATGCTTTTCTCTCCGCCCACCCATCTTTCCACAGCCTCCAACCCCCCCAGTAGAGCAAGTGGTGAGAGAGAGAGAGAGAGAGAGAGAGAGGGAGAGAGAGAGAGAGAGAGAGAGAGAGAGAGAGAGAGAGAGAGAGAGAGGGGAGTAAATTCCTGGAGACACTGATTTGATGAGAGTGATGCCTGGTGTTGATTAAAAATGCAATAACGCCGTGGCAAACACTAGTGTTCCACACAATGCAGCCATAACAGGATGAGGTCCGGGTCAGAGATATATATATATATATATATATATATATATATATATATATATATATATATATATATATATATATATATATAAGATTCATGTAGATGCTCTATCTTATTGTAGTAAAAACAAAACATTTCAAGCGTGAAAGCTTTTCATAAAACTTGTCTTCCTTTTTTAGATGATAATTAGCGCCTCTGAGGACGTGCGGATGTTATGATTCACGTCTAACCACCAATGGCTATCTGACTTCACCGCTAATTATCAGATCTTGGTGTCACTCTGCGCCGGTAACACTGTCCTGACCTGATTTCAGGAGGACGGATTTCAAAACACGATGAAAGAAAGAAAGAAAAGATCCCGGTGACCCGGCAGAAACCTGCATCACAAGGAGGTTTTGAGTAGAAGATGCGGCGGGGCAAGAACAAGAATAGTGAAGAGTGTCTTTCTCCAACCCCACATTATATCAGGCCTCAGTTGGTTACTGACAGGAAGCAGATAAGGTTTCACTCTGGCTGGAGTTGGATAATTGGACATTTATGGAGAGATAGGAGAGCCCAGGGCCCAGAAGCCATGAAACAGAGCTAATCTGGACTGAGCATCAGTAAATTGTCTGTGAAAGAGCACATCAGGAGTTCTGACAAGATAAGGAAGTCTTTCTTCTGCGGCAGAGCTGGATTAAAGTGACAAACTCATGGGAAAGTATGAGTTTTTTCTGGGACGTCTACAGTAACGTGTTACATGAAGCGCGTATCTCAGTAGCGGCGACGCCACCTTGTCTAACAAATTAGGTCACACACACTCATGAGTCGAGTTGTTTTGGACAGTTTTTTTCCCCCTAACTTGTAAGTAGGACAATCTAAAGAGAAATCACACGGCGGGGCCGCACTGTATACAGTTTTTAAGAGGTAATATATATTGTTCCACTTCGCATTACCTGCGACAGACAGTCCTGAGAGTTGGAATCATTTAAAGTCCTCCTGGCCGCTTCGCCGTGATTCATTTCCTGCCTTTGATGTTTCCTTGGTTTCCTCCCTGGAAGCTGCAGAACAGGTGCATACTGAGCAGGTGGGCCCAATGGAGGAGCCCGGAGAGGTGTAGAGAGGGAGGAAACCCAACCTCCAACTATTTTATGAGTTAAAAACCCATCCCTTCACATGAGATGTTTGGATTTTTCCATATACCAAAAGTTCACGTCTCTCGAGGTCAAGATCCAAACGGCTATTTTGTGGTTGTTTTTTTAAATTTCTGGGGCGTCTGTAAATCTAAACTGTGTTCAGCCCCACTGAATACTCGCCCACACAGATTGTGACACACACAATTAATTTGGTGGGGGAGAGGCTAGTCTTAATTGGGCATAAGTGGAATTTTTCTTGGCTGTGTTCAACAGAAAATGACAGACTGTGCGTATGAGACCATCTGGTCCCACAGGAGCTGAGATTGATGCCAGACAAATGGAAAAAGAAACAACAGAAAACCTAATGTGGGATTTTTCTCTCTTTCTTTCACTGATAAGACAAAAGAAAGGTACTGGAATTAATTTAATTTTTTTTTGTGTTTTTTTTTGTGCAGCCCAGTAAAGTACGCTCGCCACGTGATGAAACAGAAGTCTCTAGAGCGTGGCCTATTCGTGTTTTTATATATTAATCAATATTGAAAATAGTAACATTATGCTCGCAGGCAGGCCTAGAAATAAAGAGCGGTCAGGTTGTAAAGGTCCGGTTGTCAGCGAGACAAATTGATCTGACATGTTATATTATTCATGTAAGGGAATTGGCGGTGAGTCTTGGATGGAGCGAAGGCCAGACGGAAACATCGGCGGACGTCGGTTGTCTCCTCTCGCATGACCTCGTGTCGTCGTGACGTCACCATCGTCATCGGTTTCCAGAAACCCACACAGTGACTAATTACACTTATGTATATAGTGTGATGTAAGGTTTTCCTGCTGTGACAAACAGACACACACACACACACATACAAACACACACGTGCATTCACAGAAATAACTATGATATGCTGTCTGGTTTAATTGTATAAAAGATAACAAAAATGATTTTGAATACACGTTCATGATTTGATAGACATCACAACATGCTTCCATGATTGCTCTGATATGAATGCTTCCCACACACCATAATTATGCATAACATACCTAATACCAAACTATAATAATATATAAAACAGACATGCTCGCGGGTACAGCAGGAATCAATACGACAACAGATTAAAGCCATATTCTGTGAATTACTGAAGTTCACTTGTGGTAAAAAAAAGAAAACCAAATGCAGAGGTTTACTGAAGCTCATTATCATGTTTCAGAATTTATTTCTTTTCTGTTTTTTTTTCTTCGTTTACATCAAATAGAACAGACACACATTGGCACATGCAAAGTGAACACTTTGTGGTGCTTTTTCATCGCCATCCCAAAAAAATCCAATTGAACAAAGACTTGATATCTATTTTTTTTTTTGTACTCCAAACATGAAAATACTCTCAAATATTTACAAAAAAAATATACTTACAATGCCCATCACTTCGACAATAATAATCATCTGGGACTGATTTGCGTCGGTAAAACCAAAATGCTGTATGAGAGAAAGAGAGAGAGGGAGAGAGAGAGAGAGAGAGAGAGAGAGAGCTCTCGCTCTTCAAGGTAATTAAATCAACGGCAAGAAAAAGAGGCACAGAAGAAAATCACTTAGAAACAATACGAAACAGAAATCAGATAACGGGAACCCCAAGAGAATATGGCTTTAATGACATTTCAAAAGAAAATATCTTGAAAGCAGATCCACTGTCCTTTGTAGTAGATGTTTTTTCTGTTTTTATTTTATTTTTTTGTTGTTCCAGATGTCCTCGATCACAGTGACCCCCTTTTTGAGCAGGCATGTTGCTCCCTGCTGGAGAGGAAGGGACCACATCACAAGTTTGAAACCCGCGGGGGTTTTTTTTATTTTTTGTTTGTGAGGGGCATCCCAGCCATGCTGAACCCACAGCTGTGGGAATCTCTTGTCGGGATTCGCAGGCAAATGTCTGGAGAAACGTTGGATGCAATCCACAGTCCTGAAGTGCATAGGTACTGCAGGTGGTGCTGGGATGGCTGCCCCATCTCTGCCGGCCTTATTCCGTCCCGCTAAAGCTCCGCCCTCTCTTTTTACCCCAGATGAGAGACACGTTTGTTCACGTCGGAGAAGATCAGATCCTGAGGTTGTTGTAACTCACGTAGGTTTTCTTAGTTGCTTGACCTGAGAGAGTAAAAAAAAAAAAAAATTACTGCAGCAACAAGACAGTACAGTGGTTCCTCTACTGACGAACATCTCTACATACGAAATGTTCTACTTACGAAACGCCTCAACAGGAAAATATTGCCTCTAGTTACGAAAGAAATTTTGAGTTACGAAAGGTAAAACTAAAGTATGGGCTGATACTCGCAGCTCCCACAGGTTCCTGAACGCAACATTCTCATAGCTGCTCTGCCATTGGCTATTACCTAGTATCTTCCTGGCATCCCATTGGCTAAGAGGGACCTCTGTGTGGAGCTAGATAGGTGTCTATGCAGCGTCCTCGTCATTCAGCCCTCGACCCATGAGGTGTTCTGATAGTTTTACGTAAATATATTAAAAACAAAGCAAGAGATGATAGAAAAGCATGAAAAAGGGATGCGTTTGGTTGATCTCACCAAAGAATATGGCCGTAATGCATCTACAATCACCACGTTATTAAAACTAAAGGAAGTTTAAGGAGTTTAGCATCGCGTGGGTGGTTGGAGAAGTTCAGAAGGAGGACTGGAATTCACTCTGTTGTTCATGGTGGGGCAAGAGGGCATGAACCAAAGAGGGCAAAAAACAATGAGGACAGCAGTTAAAAGGTAAACAACCATCATTATTCTTTACCCTTATTTGTTTTTTACATTATGCACAACTCTTATCTATTGTGTAATAATCTAATCGTAACATGTATTTGTTACATGTTTTGATGCATTTTTATGCTTTATAAAACATTTATGTCTGAATTTTTGGGAGGCTTGGAACGGATGAGGGCATTTACTACTTATGAAATTTCTTCCAGAATCAATTAATTTCGTAAGTAGAGGTACCGCTGTATAGGAATAAAACCCATCTTGCATTTGCAAATAAATGGAAATTACATATATAATCCCACCTTCCTTTATGCTGTGTGCAATCAGTGGCGATATCTCCTGGACCTAATGTGTCACTTAAACTCTCAATGCCCCTGCGTAAAGCCTTACGTTCTATTTTCAGACGTTAACCAGTGATGAAAACACAAACACCACACAAGCGAGCACCAAACAAATGCTGGGGCATGCGATGTGATCCCAGTCTGGATTGCCATGGAAACATATCAGAATGTGGCTGAGTGCCTAGGTGCTGCGTGTTGTGTGTGTGTGTATGTGTGTGTGTGTATGCTTGTCTATTGTTGTGAGAACCAGTGTGAGTTCAAACCCACAGAGTGAAGGACTTTTTTCGTGCGCCGAGGTCACCCCAGCTCATATTAGCTTGCGAAGAAAATCCGATGGGAATTAAACGTTAATGTTGGCGTAAGGGGTTAAGTTCAACATACACTTCCTTGTACATTTCTATAAATTCCAATTCTTTACTGCTTTAATGTTGCTATGGCAACCAACTCCCATGGGCTACGCAATTAAAGTCGCACCATCTCTTTACAGCTACATTTTGTAGTCTTGGCTGGTAAGTATGATGAATAAAACATTAGATGTACAACAGAATCTCCCTATTTGCCATAAATAGTCTCCAGGAAGTCTTTTTTATTTTTTTTCCAGCAGGACACCGTCGTCTGTGTTTACTTGTTTCCGAGCTAGACGTCTACCTGCACTCAGCTGATCTGTGCTTTGGATAAGTTTTCTAAGGGGAGGAGGTGATACCATTTTTTCTACAGTGTTCATATTCATATTCATGTCGTATTCATCGAAATTGAAAAAATTAAAATTAAATTCTTATGAAAATCATTATTTCAGCATTTCCGTTTTGCAGGTTAATTCCTGGGTCATGAAGATATGACATTGCTTCAAACCCAACCTAATTCTGCAGAACTGACAATGCTTTTAATCCCATAAATCACCCCGGTGCATGGCACTCAGGGCTGATGGGGTATGAACGGGAGGTATTTGGCGCTCTGACGGTTACATGAGTTGACGGACAGTCTCCAGGGACGGGCGAGGCTCAGTTAAGGTTTTCCAAGGGGTCACGCACATAAATTCACCGTTAATACATGTCTCTCCTCTTACTGCTAAAATAGTGGGGGCAGGAGGAGGAGAGGGAGGATGGGGAGGAGAGGGAGGATGGGGGGAGAGGGGGAACAGGGGAGACAGAAGGTGAGGGACGTAGAGCACAGATGACCTGGCGCGCTGGAGAGAGGACGTCCCGGAGACGGCGTGCCGATGCTTTGGGAGTTTTTGGATGTGATGCTGCAACAGATGTTAAGGTTTCACCCTTTAATGCAGAGCGTTTGCTCATCGAGCCATGTGTGTGACTGGCAAACATACACGCCCCAGCCCCCCCATCTCCCTTGATACGCTTGCATCAGCTCGCACTTGTATGTGCGTAGCTCACACGTTCAGTCACACACAGACGCGCCCTCCAAAAAACAGCACGCACAGCGGTAGTGGTACACACATGCATGATCTCACAACAGATGTGTGTGTGTGTGTGTGTGTGTGTGTGTGTGTGTGTGTGTGTGTGTGTGTGTGTGTGTGTGTGTGTGTGTGTGTGTGTGTGTGTGTGTGTTTGGAGGAATTCCCTGGAAAATCATGTCATAGGTGTAATTCAAAGAGCAGTGGCTGATCCCGTGGGTGGCGTGATTAGTCGATACGATTAGAAGTGTTGCTTGAGAGGAGACCTTTGGAGCCTGTGATGTGTGATTTACATGAGCTGTCAATCAACTTTGTCCCCATCCTGACGACTACAGAGGAGCAAAATATTTCCATGGCAACAACAGTCTAAAAACAAACAACAAACGCTATATCATATAACTATAGAACATGAGCTCCCCCACTTATATACTTTTTTTTTTTTTTGCTAATGGGATGGTGCTTACTGTTTCAGATGAAGGGTGTAATGAGTAACACGCAGCTACAGAAAAAGCCCCCCCATCCCCATCCCCATCCCCAGTGATAAAGACCTACTGCTTCAAATCTCTTCACAGAGCAAGACACACACTTTTCCTACATGGTCACTGCTGTGCACTCGGGCTAGAAGTCGAATCATTTATCAAGAAACACTTGAACTGAATAAAACATACTGTATGTACAATGTGCTGTAGAATGGCTTCAGATAGCCGGCCAATTAAAAATGCCAGACGTGGACTCGTCTCGTACGAGAAACTAAATAAGAGAAAGAATCAGGAAAAAAAGAAATACCATTTGATTTTGTTGAGAAAATAAGATTAAATCCAATAACTTTCAAAGAGTGTGAGTGGGTGCGTGTGTGTGTGTGTGTGCGTGTGTGTGTGTGTCTGTGTGTGTGTATAGACCATACACACACACACAACTGTTTTTGAATCTTTGTGTGCAGAAATGGCGTCACTGTTGAACTCATTCGAGTTCAATAGGTCTTATTTCTATTATGTCACTCAACTCTGGTGAATAATTAAAATGAATCATTTCACAATACAGTCATACGCTTTGGTCATGTCTGACCAAAAATAATATAAAACTTTCATTTTTGTCATTATTCTTTATCTTATTTTGTATAAATAACCATTGACGTCCGCATATGATCACAGTGGTTCTGATTCATCTCAGCGTATATGTGTGGTCTCCTGTATGCTGATGTGTGTACAGATGTATCTCCAGGGGGGGGGTGACCTCCTCTACTTACTCATGGGGTCAGCAGCAGGGTTCTCACAAAGCTCGGTCTTGGCCTCTCCGTTGGGCCTCTCGTTGGGCTTCTGGGACAGACGCGATGACATTGTGGCCGCCGTGACCACAGCCTTGAAGCTACGCTTCCTCTTCTGTACGTTCAGCTCAGGGTGAAAGATAATGATGTACACCTTGGGCATATAGAGCATGCCCAGTGCTACGGAGGCACTGAGGTTCATGGAGATGGTCAGGGTGGTCGTCTGGATGTACAGCTGAAAAGAAAGCACAGACAGGGAAAATGTGTTCTTGGTACAGAAGTGATTAGCAGCAAACACGTTAATTCACAATTCATTTCCATAGACGGAAGCAGCGTTTGAAGAAAAATGAGAGATGACACAGGTATAATAGGTAAACATCTGTTACCGTACAGGAAGAACATTCTGTGAGTCTCGGACATAAAAGTGCTTTAAACAGTCTGTCAGAGTGTGGGAACAGGTAATACAGATAGAAGGTGGTTTAAAATCAGTATGGGGAAGGGGTCAAAAACATCTAAATTACTGTAAGTAATAAAATAAATAAAATAAAATAAATTATAGTAATAAATAAATAATAAATAAAGTAATAAATTAAATAAATAAAATAAAATAAAAACTTTGTCGCTCTATCACGGAATTTGTTAATCGAGTGTGGTTCCTGGAACACAGTAACTGTACTTCAATAGGAAAGGACACTTTTGTTTAATATGCAGTTTTTAAAATAAAATAATAAAATCATTTCAACATTATCACTGGATTAACAGGTGGGGTGTATATCTGCTATGCACACACTAAGACAGTCCAGGAGCTTTTATTAAAGCCTGACCTGTAGCATGTCAGTCAAGCCAAAGACGATTGAAGTGCAGCGGTAATAACTGCAGGAGCCTCCCCATGACCTTATCATAATGTCCCCACATAGACTCCTTTCTGCAAGTCCATCCAGACTCCTACTGCACTGACAGACACGACAGTTGAGGTGAGGACCTGACATGTTCAGCCATCTTCCCTCTTCCCTCCCAACAGCAGACATTATTCATCACACATTAAGGCCTCCTCCTCCTCCTCCTCCTCCTCCTCCTCCTCCTCCTCCTCCTCCACCAAGAATCTGTGCAGCCATTGGGAGCATTTTTATATAAATGCCTACTTGAGAATAGTAAAAAGAATTCTTCCATGGACTAAGAACGATGCAAGTGCAGCAAACAGCAGGGCTGTACTTTTTTTTTTTCTCTGCATGCAGTGGAGTGTACACTTTAAAAGACTCTCAGGAGTATTAAGTGGAAAAAAAATCACTCACACGAATGTCATTCATGTGAGCCCAACAGAGGTTCTTCCTCCACAACACGCCTTTTCATAAGGTTACATAACAGCCTTCACATTATCGAGCTGTAACGGCAGTCTCATGTAACAAAAAAACTGTTCAATGCCTCGGTTATGTAATGCCTTCATTAAAAAGTAGTGTTTAGAGGTAGTGCAGCCGGTAATTCATCAGTCGTGCGAGAGCCCCCCCTTGTTTCATTTAAGGGTCTTGGAGGAGAAAGACTCACTTAAAGAGAGGATTTCCAGAACAGATCACCAAAAGCCTGCTCACTAATCTACTGCATTTGAAAGCATCAAATGCCACTCGTGATGCGGATTGGGAGGAGGACACAATTGTAAACACATTAGCTTCTACTGTTTGTCTGCAGATGGATGGGGGGGGGGCACAATGGAGAAAATGTCACCATTTGCATAGTGTTTCAAGATAAATAGCACAACTAATGTTAATTCATTTTCATATAATAATTCTCATTTACATGCCAGTCAAGGATGTGTCTGTCTGATCTCCAGCAATAATACACACGCCAGATATCATCAACATGCCGATACACTCGCCGCTCTCCATCCTTCCCCTTGCATCCCCTCCTGATTCTCCATGGAGCAGCATCAGAGGCGGTGATCTGGCTGGCTCACCACGCAGTAATGACTGTATGAATGTCACTATGCACTCTCCTCTGTGTCAGTCAAAGCCGAGGGAGAGACGCTTCTCTTGTGCCTGTGCTGCAAATAAACACCCTTTACCGCTGGATATTTAGGATGACCGATCAAAGAAGAAGCAGAGACGTATATAATCACCGGACCGTCTCAGCCTGTGCGCTTTGTTTCGTTTTTTTCTGTAGTTGTTAACCTGTCTGGTATCCATAGCAACACTACTGAGTTTCATGCGTGCAACCAAACACGACTTGAATAAGCTTTTAATGAGATTCTGATGCCGTAGACGTTGCAACACTGACCCTATCAGAACTGATTTATTGACCGTGCAGGAGAGGTCTTTTCAGGAGCAGGAGCACAGTAAGATGCTTACTCAAATACACAAAACACACAAAAACAAACCAACTGTGTAAATATGCATGCTTCCATTCCTGCAAAAGTTATCCACACATGCACACAGACACGCATCCCAAACCCAACCCGGTAATCAGCGAGACAAGGTTTTTCATTGTGCCTCTCTGTGAGCTTGACCCAAATTCGTAGCCCCCCTCTCTCACCCACCACTCGAATATTTAGCTTGTCACAGAACATTCATAATTAATTCCTGTTGCTTTAACATAAATAAATACATGAAGTCATTTTCCCAACTGCTTGGCAACCCTCTATTTATAGCCGCGGTGATGATTTATTAATGTCCTCATCAAGAATCAAACATCTGTATTTGAATTTTTACATCTCATTGACAAGCAAAATACCAACGTTCAGCCACAACAAACGACACGTATGCCATTTATATGAGAGTTGTGGAGGGTAATTCTTATAATTATACTGACTGCAAAGGGAATTCCGAGTTAATCCAGTGAGTGACAAGTGGAATGGTCTCTGCTTCTTCACAGAATGCCTTCAATAATGGATCCGGGGGATTTTCGGCCTCCCTCTCAAGTACCTGGATGTCTCTTGTTGTTTTGGGTGGCCTACTTCCTACCCTGGCTCAAGCAATGAATAACTCTGGCTTTGTCTGGCTTTGTGCTGCAAATCCTTATTCCACAGCGGAGACGCCGTCCGCTTTGTGAATGACCCCGGTCTTTATTTTGACTTTGTAAATCCTTTTCATGTACGTCAGGATTGCTAGATGGTGACACATATAAACAGCTCTGCAGGTGTCTGATAAAAGTCACTTTTGATTATTTCCTCCGTTTGTTGAAAATCCAGGATTGTGTGTTGCTCGGTAGGAGACCGTTTTCTGGTTTGGGAGCAACCAATTTGGTTGTCCTAAAATTACTGACATCCTTAAAACATCCTAGAAACAACAAATTAAAAGCAATTCACACAGAGAACGGGGACCCAGGACGTTAACCCTAACCTAGGCAGTCGTTACACCCATTTTTCATCTGTGTGCAACTGGATGTGAGCTACACGTGTGAAAGTGAGAACATTCTGCATTAGGACCGTGATGCTTCTGGCAGAACCAACAATTTAGACAGTGATAAATCAAACTTTAATATCTCTCACCAAAATTGGTTTTCATTATCTTCAAGATCATTAAAGATTCGGCGCATGAAGAGATTCCTTTAATTAAATAAAAACAACATGTCCTCAAGTGCTGCAGGATACTATTACGTAATTACAACAGGTAAAATCTTTACTACAATATATGGTTGTTGTTGTTGTTATTTTATGGATCCATATTTTCAGACTATTTGCTGACAGACTGACAGAAAATCATTTCCTCCCACCTGTGGGGGGGGACATGAAGTAAGATTTCAGCAGCGTGCCACGATCCACAGGGGGTTTCCGACATCATTACTGTGTGCGGAGCGCTAATGAATAAATGCAAAACATGGCCATTTTTAAATGAAGTGTTAGGATGTGACTGGTATGATCATTTTACACAGCGTGGTTGCATTAATTGCTAATGCTGACATGCATACATTGCTTAACAGACTCCTTGTGTTTACTTAAGATGTGCTATGTAAATATTATACTGAAAAATATAATAAAATTTAGTGCATGATAAAATTTGACATCAGTCTTTAGTAACCAGATATGTTCCCTATTCTCATTCAGAAACGTCTTGCAGAAAAAGCATAAATTCTGCTTTATGTACCTGTGAGCTGTACAACAATGACTATCTCTCCACTATAAATAAATTCAGACTCGGGTCATGGAATCCTCTTCATCCTGAGAAATGAGCAATTTCTGTTGAAAAGAATTGTCATTTCCTCTACAGGTGACCAAGTCAATCATTTAGCTTGAACACTACCTCTGGTGCAACCGATTCAACATTTTAAATATTGAGAAGCTGATAGGCAGAAGAATGTCACATGCATATTAAAAAAACCTCTAAATAAGTGTCGTATTGGTAGTAAGGACAAGAGGAGCTGTAAATGTCATTTTAGTTCTCGCGATGTGCTGGCGATTTGTCCAGGGTGTACCCCGCCCCTCACCTATAGCAGACCTGTGACTTGTGAAGCAGAGAAAATGGCTATAGACCAGAATGAAACTGCATTTTACTCACAACAGAAAGCTAGAATGAATATTTTCAAGTTGAGTTTTTGCAGACGGTAGTTTTGTCAGCGATAATGACTCTTGGCGGCACATTCTTTTGTCGTGATAGCTTGTGAGTACGGGAGACGTCTTACAAGGACTTAAGTGGTTTTCCAGACGTGCATTGCGGTAACAATATGTAGGTTTTCACGACATGAGGTTCTCTCTTTTTTTGCACGATGGAGTCTTTAGTGCGTTTAGAAATTTTGTGCACCTCAAGGAAAACATTTCAATATGTCTCTGACCTGAGAAATACTGAATCTGTGTGTCTATATATATATATATATATATATATATATATATATATATATATATATATATATATATATATAATATATAATATATATATATATAATATATATATATATAATATATATATATTTGTATATTAGATACATAGATTCTGTATATCCAGGCATGTTTTAATTTATTTTAAATTATGTTGAACGACAATTAAAGAGAGATGACTGATTTTGATTGTTTAATTTTCAATAATTTTTTACTTATTGTTACTTTTGTAAGTTTCAAGTGTTTTCAATAACCATTGTGGATTTTTTAAAATATTTTTTTAATAATTTTATCTTGTGTATATACAGTATAGTATATGCACTGAAAAGGTATATGTGATCTCACGTTATGATATCTTTGCTCCACTTAAACTACAGTGTAGAAGCATGTTATCAAGACATGCAGAGATGCTTCTCTCTCACTAGGGAGCGAGCACCAATACACCCACTTAGACCATTAGATTGGACTCTGTGGTTTGAACTGGAGCTGAATGTGAGGCGGGAACTGCTGTGCATAAAGAGTTAACTGCATAAAGGAGAAAGATAACCACATTACAGCCTCACTAGTCACCTCAAGTAGCATAATGAACTCCTAATCGCTGCTGAGGGTGTAATTCATCTAAGAAATCAACAGCAAAGTGTTGAAGAATATCAGTTTAGGTTCCATCTCATTCCGTAGTTTAGCAGGTAGGATATTGAACGGCAAGCCTCTCAAAAAGGTGAGGACTGACACTTTTCCTGTCAGCGTCGATAATTCGTCAGCTGGATTCTGCTTCATCTTGTGCACACGGCCCATCAGACAGCAGCACAGTTTATAAGTCCGGCAGATGAATGCATCTGTATTCTGTTCAGTGTTGGCCACATAAGTAATGACGACCACATCAGGTCAAAATGTCACATTCTCAATCAACTCAGAGGCGCCGGGTGTCAAACGCTTTCCAGAGTAGAGTGCAGCTGTCAAGAGAAGGAATGTGTGGAATCAAACTTAAATTTTTTCCCTTTATTTCTTCTCGCTCTTCCTCCTCCAGCTCCTCATTCTTATCACCTTCCACCTCCACAACCCGCTCTTCACCCTCTAAAGAACAAAACGTCATTTTCTCCTGTAAGATAAAGGCATATTGAGCTGCTTTCATCCATGTTGCTCTTCAAACATTCCAGGCATTGTGGTTTTTCAAAGTGCAACTCTTGCGACACTTTAATTAGCATATTTCTGTTTTCTGGTGGTGGTCCGGGTTTGGCTTTCCATGCATTTTTCAAATCCATAGAATGTGAAAATCAAGCAAAAAACGAGACCGATACTTCAACGTGTGCATGCTGACTTTATGCAATGTTTGTTTTCATTTCAAATTTGTACAAGTATGTATTTGTGCAATCTGTTCAGACAAGATAAAAACAGGGCTGCAGGAGTGAAATGGAGTTTGTTTTTTTTTGCGACACGACGGAAAAGAGGCCAACGTGAAGCAGAAAGAGAAACAGAACCCGGAGAGTGAAAGACAAAGAAATAGAATGACTCACCTTCTCTGCTGACTGGGCCGTGCCAAAGAAAATCGGGATGAAGGCCAGCCAGACAATGCAAGTGGTGTACATGGTGAAGCCGATGGGCTTGGCTTCATTGAAGTCTTCTGGTACATCCCTGGTCTTGATGGCGTAGATGGTGCAGGTCACCATCAGCAGGATGCTGTATCCTAGCGAGCAGATGATCTGCAGGTCTGTGATGTCACACTTCAGCACGCCACGGGCCAGCATGGGGTTGATGGTCTTCTGCTCGTCGTAGTCGACGATAGTGTTCGGAGGGTCCACGGCGAACCACACCAGCACTCCCAGCAGCTGAACGCAGATCAGACTGGAGGTGATGGCGATCTGGGAGGTGGGGCTGATGAAACGCGGGGCAGTAACTGTCTGTTTGCCCTGCTCGAAGATTCGATAGATGCGGTTGGTCTTGGTGAGCAGAGCGGCGTAGCTGATACACATACCCAACCCCAGGAAGATCCTCCTGAAGGCGCACACCCCAATGTCGGGCTTGCCGATCATGAGAAACGTTATGATGTAACACAAAAAGATGCCGGTGAGCAGGACGTAGCTGAGCTCTCGGCCCGAAGCCCTCACGATGGGGGTGTCGTTGTAACGCACGAAGGTCACCACCACGAAGATGGTGGCGATGATGCCGAGCATGGCCAAGAAGACGGGTATCACCGCCCAGGGGGAGTGCCACTCCAGCTTGACGATGGGGATGGGCTGGCACGCCGTTCTGTTGGGGTTGGGTCTCATGTTGTAGGCGCACAGTTTGCAGGAGGTCTCGTCGTACTGATACTGGTAGCCGTCGCATAACTCGCAGTGCCAGCAGCACGGCATGCCCTTTACCCTCTTCTTCCTCTCTCCGGTTTTGCAGGGCAGACTGCACACGGAGATCGGCACCTCCTGCTCCCCATCTGGCCACTGAAGCTCCTCCAGCTGGGATAGAGATGACACACAGCCCAGGAAGACAGGATTAGCAAAAAGGGTTCCGCTGAAGATACCAGATATCACAAGATGGACTTGCTATGTTATGTTGCATTCATGAAATGTAATCTCTTCAACAAAAAAATATATGTGCTTATATAAACATTTGCTGCCAATTTCTTCCAGGGATGGCCTTTTCTTATACTTGAAAGTAATTCCAATCACCATGGCAACAGAGCTTACCTTACCTTTTTCCATTGAAATAAAAATAATTAAATGTGAATTGGAGAAGACATTATTTTTTAATACAGTCGCCAGTGAGGTATGAAATATGCGATGATAGGGAAAGGGGAATGGGATTTGGGATTGCAAAGTACATCTTTAGAGCTTTTTCTATTTATGATCTTGTCATTTGGAGGAAAAGCCAAGTGTACAGATGCACTGAAGGGCTATCAAACTGCCAATCCCAAAAAAGTGCCCTGAGGTGGTCTCAATATACCAGTCAACCTTTTAAATGCAATGAAGACTTTTTCCTGGATCTTAAAAATGTTTTTTAGTGCCTTAAAAAAATCCTGCAATAACACTAAGGGCTTCATTTTTAAAAAATTTATTACTAAATAAAAAAAAAAAAAGGTAATCCATGGAAAAACGCAGCATATTCCAGCATCCTTTTGACAGATTCTCACCATTATGATCTGAGCAAACCAGCAAACAAACAGAAACTGTGGAATTATTCATGTCTAGTAGCGCTATATATATATTTCTCCATAGGTTTTTTTCTCCCTCGTGCATGTTTGCAAGGTACACTTGTGCACAATGGATGTGATGCACCTGCAGATACATCCCGCTGATGGTTTTCACTCTATTCCACTGATCTACAGGTGTTAGAAATCTGCCAAGAAACGCACAAAAACCTGCCAAAAACGGTTAGAACAATGAAGATCGGAATGTGTTGGATAAACAAAGGAGCTTTTAAAATATTCAACAGTTTGTGTAAATGAGGTAGGAAATACATTCAACTCACAGGGACCGACACAATGTATAACAAGGCAACAAACACATCCAAGAAATTGAACAGACTATATTGAAGGATCATTTGGAAATGCACTTAAATCATATAATCAATAATCCTTTCACGCCTGTCTATTAAATGTGAGAAGATCTCTCACTGAACAGCAGCACTGAACTAAGATTTTTTTTTTAAATATGACCATCATTTTTCCTCTTAATTTTAGTCACGACAAACGCTTGTGAGCAGACACCTGATGGCGGCGGCAGCGGCGGTGGCGAGGACAGTCTGTCTTTATAACGCGCAGAAACCTTTGGAGGAGACCTCGTCTGGACGGAATGTTTTCACTGAATGTTACCGAGTTGTCCTGTGACCTTTTGAAGAAATGATATAGATATCATTTTCAGCTTTGTGTCCTACGCCACAGCTTTTTGTGTGACATCTTTTCCTGATTAGCTCATCCTTGAGTCATGCCGAATGATTGGTTGTGACTTTTCAAAGTGGTCTTGACCTTTAACCATAACAATCTGGTCGGGCTCGTGTTTTTTTGAGAATCGACGACCAATTCCTCAAATTAAAAGCGTTGTTGCTCGGATATTCCCTTTCACAAGAAGAGACAGACCGACAGACAAGCTGCAATAAATCACCCCTGTGGTCGTTGCTATTGCCTCTACGGAGCCCTTTAGGTGACTCCGGGCACAAATATTGCACGTCCCGAGTCCAATGACCGACACAAGCAGCACGGCTGCTTCCAAATATGGCAACTGCCAATAACTGTAGACACAGAGGTTCACCTTTGCAAAGCACAGAAACAGACACCTACACCTAAAGTGTGTTTGTGTGTGTGTGTGTGTGTGTGTGTGTGTGTGTGTGTGTGTGTGTGTGTGTGTGTGTGTGTGTGTGTGTGTGTGTACCTTATGACAAATGTGTTGTTTCTGTGGTGTCTAGATATATTATCACCTGCCATTTATCTGGGGGCATGAGGGTGTCATTTGTTATTTGGACAATGAATGGTTCTCTCTGGAAAACCTCCCAATTACACACAGCATGGAAACAGTAATGAGGCCAACAGCTCTGTTGCCATGGAGACCAGAAGCAAGATTTTTTTTTTTTTTTGGACACCTCAGACTCATATGGCTGCCATAGCATCCATTTGGATTTTTTTTATTTCTTTTGCTTTGGTTGTTAATTTTGCAGTTAATTTGAGTCTCTGTGAATTGGAACGCCGTCATGTTTTACGCTTCTTTACTGATGAGTGTAAAGTACATTGTGTCGCTGGTTCCAGGTTAACCTTTAAATTAAAAAGCTCTTTAGGAATTAGTGAATAAATAGCTCTCAAACTGTAATACACATAAATTGGACCATAGGATAAGGACATGATGCACCGATAACAAGTGCTTCGTTTGAGCGGTGATTTTCGTGCGAGACGTTATGCAAACCTTGACTTGAGTTGCAGGGGAATGTCATGTTTTTTGCAACATGAGTTACATAGGGATACCTGTGCATTCCAGTTCATGTTCTTATCATGCAGGATGAGTGATATCAAACCCATGTTTGCCTTGAAATGAAATCAGTTTTTTTATTGTCCACATGAATCACCTCAGCTCGTTCTCGTGTTGTGACAGTGAGATCTATTACAAACCAAAGCCTCGCACTTTATAAAGCAGCTCGGCAGCTCTGTGCCCACGGTGGTGGTGGTTTTTTCTTTTGGTTGTTTTCTGCTTGAATTTAAGTTATTTATAGATCATGTGACATGAGAAATCCCTTAAGCATGTTGTAAATGTTTTGTTCTGCAGTGAAATTTCCAATTAAATTAGCTTTTCACACACTTTGTTGATAAAATCATTCATTTTGGAGCTTTCATGTCGTTCATCTTTCTATCTTAGTGATGATGTGTTCTATCCCCCCCCACCGCCACCAGCCTTCCAGCCCATACTGAGGGAGAAGTGAAGAGCAATGTACAATTGTGGATTAATGTCATTGCCGGTTTTCTTTCAGTTTAAACGAAGACCTCTCACATGAAGCCGTTACTGATACGTCAATCCTGCCCTGCAATCCTTTTTCAATTCATCAAACCGATATTTAACAGTATAAAAATTACGACAGAGTAAAATTACCGCATTTTATTCTGCTTCACATACTAAAAATCCCCTGTCATTTTAATTGCACATTCTTTTCAACAGCCTCTGGGACATTTGAGAACCTTTTTTTTTTATAAAACGTTTAATTTATCAGGAGGAATTTATGCCTTTAAGCGCTAAATTAAGCACTGACTTAACTTTCTCTCTCATACCTACATTAGTGAGGATAAACATCAAATGATGTGAGTCTGAATGTGTTTTTCTGCTCGTTATCATAAGAAAATATCAAACATGAAGCATTTTTAACATTTAACACTTCTTTTAGTTGCCAAATTAAAATATTTCTTTTAGCCCCCCCCCCCCCCCCCATCAATTAGTTTGATAGCAAAACATGTCTGCACCGGCACTCCGTATTTGAGATGCAAATGATTAAAACTACTTGACACCTGAGAGATTTCAGCTTTAGAAAAACACAGAATGGGTTTCAGACTCATACATTTTTTAACACAGTCGAGCCTAGAAAGAATTTAAATGTTTCCTACCCTGAGCTGGAGGGTCTCCATCCACTGTCCTACCACCTTATACTCTGGGGTGGAGGAGTTGGTCGTCTGGAACTGGAACAGGTCATAACGTCCCGGTGCGTCGCCATTCTTGTTAAACACAACAAAGGTGCCAGCGCTGCCTGTAGAAAGTGAGAAAGAGAGAGAGAAAATACAGTGAGAGGACAGCAGGATGTGTTAGGAGCTGTCACGACAAGGTGCAGCTTATCCTCTAACAAACCAAAAACATAAATGTTAACCCCCCCCCCCCCCATGTGTCTTATTGAGCCCTGGCCAACATGCTCTAAGGAAAAGGACCTTGTGGTTTGTTTTTTTTCGAGAATGTTCCTCATAAATGAAACCTCTGAGCAGGATGACCTATATTCTGAACCTTTATAATAATCACAGCCAAGAAAACACGTCCCTCCTGACCGTTACAGCGTGTCCTCACCTGCTTCCTGTGCAGCGCCGCAGCTGCAAAAATCGCCACTGAGGGAATCTATTTTCACATGCTCTGCTCTAATATTAGAAGTGTAATAGGATTTCAAATGTGTGCATGCCTTTCCCCCTCAGTAAGTGCCTCCATAACACAGTGGACAACAACAGGACTTCTGGTGAGGATGCATAGGTCGGCCAAAGCATCATACGGTCCCCATCTGCTCCCGGTGTGCAGCAGCCTGTCTCAAGCAGAGCCCTGAATATGTCACTAATTGACTTAGAGAGGACTGCAGACACCTGAAACATTACCTCTGAGGAAAACACTTGTTTACATGTGTATCCGTGAACCCTCCTGAGCCCATCGGTGGGTCGACACACTACTGGATATTACAGATGTGCGCTTAATCTGAATGCAAAGTGTGTGTGTGCGTGTGTGCAGGGCAGCATAACAATGTCAGTTAACATCACATCGAGCGTTCGTTAATGTTGAACGGCTTTAATGGGTTAAAGTTGTCCGTTATTTTATAGATGAAGGTCTGCTTTGTTACCGTTCTGCTAAACCGGAAGAGAAATGGACGCCTTTCAAACGTCCATTCACCTTGGCGCTGCTCTCTGTGGCTCATCAGCGTGAGTGAAGATACCATTTTCGAAATGGGACAGTGAAGTCTGATGACACTTGGGATGGGGATTAAACACTTTAATAGCTCTGATATAAAAAAAATGTAGTGAAAGGACCAGAAGCATATGTCCAAGGCACTTTTGGGAGCCTGGTGTCTTTTTGTATCTAGAGCAGAGCTTTGACTTTTTGGATGTAAGGCCGCAGCACCAAGTTTTTAGCCAGAAGGGAATTTCATCTCACTCCAGTTTGATTCCAAGGACATTTGTCATTGAATGTTCTACAAAGTTTTGGGGGCAAAAGACTCTTGTAAAACAATAATGGCAGGGGAAACAAGATGAAAAAGTCACTTTCAAGAAACAAGCTATAGGGGGATTCATTTTTTCTCTCTTTGACTTTGTGGTAACATTAATGTGCCTTACTGGCACATAGGGGGGAAAAAAACACCACTCACACTAAGATTCATGATTGATCTCAAGCCACAAAAACACCTTTGTTGGATGCTTTTGGACTGTGGGAGGAAGTCAGAGCTACCCAGAGGGAAAACCTACACAAAAATCCACAGGGAGAGGACCCAAGCCTGGATGAATTATTCATACGTACCCGTGTGTCTCAGCACAGAAAAAATAAAGCGAGACGGGTGTTCAGAGTAAATTAAAGAATGGTTGTGGTAAGTGATAAAGAATGCCTCCGTACCAACACCAAAGTTAGTGGGTGGCAGCCATCGTCCTGTCAGTTCTGCCTCCGCTAAACTGACAGCAGACTTGTTGACACGGTGTATAAAGAGTTTGACAAGGTATTGATTCCCGTGAGCAAACAGCTGTGACAGGGTTACCATCCTTACTTCACGCCCCAGCACCAACATAAACACATAAACAAGACCGTCGTTTTTGTTAACGGGGACACGAGTGATTGGGCACTTCATCCTCCTCAGCTTCAGAGCAGATAATTAAGTGCGCAGACAAAAATGGTATTGAAAAAAAAAAAAAAAAGGATAAATCCTTTTGTATTTCCTGATATTTTAAAGCGGACAAAACGCTCTGCATAGACGCCTTAGTGAGAGTGATGTCTGAGATGAAAGATTTATGCATTTGCATGTGGATCTGAACTGAGACATGACAAAAGTGCACTGCTGCCGTGCTGTGCTGAAGCAGTGTGGGTGGACCGGGGATCCACTGCTGTGTTTCTCATCGCATCATTATTCTTTCCTTTTCTTTGCCTCTCACTCCTCGGCTCTGTGACTCTGGCGCAGTGGGGAGATCAACAAAGGAGGCTTATACTCCTTTTTGCTCTCAAACATTCATTAGCAGCAAAGCGCGTACATGGGATAATGTGTGAGTTCCAGTATAAATGCAATAAGGAGAAGTGAGATATGCATGAGCCGAGACACAAGGATGTTTGTTTGGCAGTTAAAATGCTTGAGAATATAATAGCGGGATAGGATGGAGCGGAGCAGATAGTGAAGGTTGACATCTTGTTATCTGCACAGGAGAAGCAGCCTTTTCTTTCTCGGTGTCACGCTGACATAAAAATGTCTCCAGAAATCGTGAAAAGTACAAGTCCAGATGTTTACTCCGACAGGACAGCTGATCATCACACACACACACACACACACACACACACACACACACACACACACACACACACACACACACACACACGGCCCTGCACTTTTGTTGGAGCCTTGAAACGGTAGCTGCACTCAGGCGATACGTATGTTCGGTTTCATTTAATGGCACCTTTAAAATCCGAGGGGCTTCTCGCCTCCAGGAAGTCTGCACGGCCGCCACAATGATAGACGGCGAGCAGCTCTTTAGCCATTAGCTTGATGGCAGAAGTTTGCTTTCAGACATTTTATATAAAGTAATTGTAAAGGTTATTCTTTCATCGCTGTTTATCTTCTTTATTTCTTAGCAGAATATTTCAAAATATTCTTCAAAGATTTCATTCACATTTTATAGAGACGACCCTTGTAACAGGAGAAAAAAAAAGATGTGTTTTTTTTTTTTAAATCTCAATTCAAAGCAGGATTGTTTTTGTGATTTTCGTAGAGACATTTATTCTCTGAGTGCACTTCTATTTGGTCCTATTAAATATGATCAATGTGTTGCTCAAGCCCATCAACTAAGTACAAAATACACACAGCAGTGAACTGTCAACGATTGAATGCAATTTTAAAAGCAAGATATTTGTTGCATTCATGATATAATTCTAATGATTTTCTATATTTTCTTGCTCTACACAAATCCCAGGAAAAGCAAGTCCATTAATGACTTGATGAAGTGCTGTCTGTGCAGCCGGGGCCTTATATGTAGCCCCATAACCTCCACTGTTAATACGCATCATTACCGTCGTCCTACCCTATTAAAACCGCATCAGAAAACACATCAGTGCACTGGGTAACATGCTCCTGCATGATGATTAATACAGGCATGGTTGTTTGTTTTCAACTTATCCCACATGTACATTAATAATGTTTGTTATTTATGAGATTTATGAAAAAATGACTTCAAAAGGAAAGAGTGGACTTCATAGACAACAGTAGACAAGTGAAAAGAAAATCTCCAAAGTAGGGAGAAAAATTCTGAGGCTTTCTTCTTGCCTTTGAATCTGTCAGATTTTTTTTGATGAATTCTGAAGGGGGATTTCAAAATTCTATGTCCATCACGATTAAGTGGCAGACTGCACACGCTGATGTCAAGAAATGATTCATAAAGGATCAAATGTCAATAAATCATTGAAGAAAAGTCTCTAACTGAGTGTCTAACTATTCAAGGAAACTTTATTGGACTTTCCAGTCTGTGAATCTTTATAACTGCATTGGTCTGCAGTTTGCTTTATTCCATATTTGATTTTTTTTTTTTTTTTGTGGGGTAAATATACAAAGCGTTCTGGAAAAAAATAAATATCAAATAAAAAAAATCGGTTGAAGTTTTGCTGAACGTTTCTGTTCATTTCAAAGCTTTTATTTTACCCAGAATGCTGTTTGAATGGATAATCAATGGCTGACGCACACGAGCACATTTGTCATGACAAACGTTTCTTAGTTCCCATTTGCTTTTCTTCCTCCACTCATTCCTGCATTTCAAATGACTTGATATGAATAGCTATAACCATTAATTGTTAAGTATCTTCCATATAATTTTTTTTTGTATGGGACTTAATTATGTAGAGCTTCAAGTACCGTCTGACCTGTAATATATCACCCTTGATTAGGATACATGGGAACTTATTTATCACGTTGAAACTGAGATGACTCTACTAGCGTATCTAAATATTAATTCTTCCCTAAACTAGGGGTTTAATTGACTTTATGAACTCACGTGGATTCGGTGGGTTAAAAATGCATTCAAGGTATCTAAAAATTAAACGGCTGATTGGATTTGCTTTGTGTAGTTTGAGGCGCATGAAAAATAAAGTTACATCATTTTGTTGGTTTTAAACTTTTAGCAATTATTTCTGACTAATCGGTAAAAAAACAAACAAACAGAGAATCTGTTAAACATGATAAAAAACATTTCATCCAATCAGTAAATAATGGGCAGTGTCTCTGCTGCTGAAGTGTTGGCCTTTCGTGGAACGGGGCTACATTCAACTGACACACACACACACACACACACACACACACACACACACACACACACACACACACACACACACACACACACACACACACACACACACACACAATAATAATGTAGAGCAGTCAGCATTCACCAAACTAACTGGTGAATCCCGCCATCGACTGCTCTTCCCACCCTCCGACACATCGGTCTCACCCACAAACTGCTTTTTGTGTTCTCCCAGCTTCTGGAGCAGAATCACGTCACGGCTGCCTGACGCTGAGCGACGATCCCGACTTTAAAACCAAACCTGTGAGCGTCGTCCTGCGAGTGTGTTCGCGTTAGAGCGTGAACATCCTCCACACACTCAGCAGAAACTCCCGGCAGCTCTGACTCAAGAGTGGGGGCTGCCTACCGTCCCACAGGATGACATCATCCCCGGGGGGAGGTTGTGTCAGTCCATGAGGAGGGGGATTACTGATATAATCAAAGCTGGTGGAGGACAAGCTTAATTACTGGATGTGTCAAACGTATATACTCGTCCCAAATGTTTGGTGTTCATGTTTTTGGTGTTGATTTCTCAATTATGTGTCATTGATTTTGTGAATAATTGAATGAAGATAGTCATTAAAAGTGGATCAGAACAAGCCATAGGGTTTTATTCTAATAGGAAACAAACCACCCAAGCAAATTTACATATAAATGCAATGGTGCGATTTTAAATCCCATAGGTGCACTGCTCTAATGTGAGGTTTATTCTATTATCTCCACAAGACATATGTCTATCCTCTGAAACAGAACTATTAACCCTGCCTTCATTGAGGAGCCTGCACAATTGCTTAAGTAAAATCAACATTATATTTCTCATCCACTCACCGTTGAAGCTGGTGTTGCGTATATACTTCAGCAGCGTCTTCCCTTCAGCTGACTCCATTTGTGGACAAATGCCAGGATGATCAGGACACAAGTCCTTCTGCATGTTGTGCAGAGCGTGGGCCATGGCATAAACTGCGTCAATCACAAACTGCACCTTCCCTTCCTGCTCATACTTGGAGTCGATCCCGATGCGCTCCTGGCCTAAAGGGAGGAGAAAGGATAAGGAGAGTTACAGTCGAATGCACGATCGAGTATTAGTCATTACAGCCCCTCAGCAAACGCGTATCGTCTGCAGCTTCATTTTTATTCCTCTGTTTACCAATCACAGCCAGTTAGTCCTGCTTTGGATTCTGCAGAAAATTCCACCTGAAGGTACAATGTGGCGTAAGGAAATAAGAACACACGTAACAGACGCATTCCGTTCCCGACTGGAAAGCGTTGGCACTGAACTATGAGATACTGTATCTGACAAAAAAACAGACTGACTGGATTACTGCAGTGTATTCAAAGTGACAGAATGCTAAGAACGTATCTCACAGGTCCCATCTGCAAAGTGATGAAGATCACTATGAACTTTAGCAACATGCTGTTCTACAGTGACTTCCTGCTCTTTTATGTTCTCCTCCCAGTGCACTGCCCTTTCACAATGGGCTGCTGCAAAGGTTTATCCTCACGCTGCCACTACACCACTTGAATATGTAATGCACATCCTTCTGCTTGGATCTTTACTCTTGTTAGAATTAATATTGAATTAGGTTTTTTTTTTAAACTTCAGGTAGACTGTAGCTGCATTTCAAAGAGTTAAAATTATAACAACAAAGACGTTACCATTACTTTTGATGATCACCCCTCATCACCATCACGCTCATCATCATCATTATCGCTGTAATTTTAATATTCAAGCTCCCAAATAAACGAGGATGCATCACCATCAAGACGATGATACAGAAAGCTGAAAGATAATTTTCTCCTCAAGTGATGGCTGCGGGAAAATTCGCATGGAGAGCACGGCGGAGGAGCAAATTATGTCAATAGGAAACATACAAGAACATGGGAGCCTCGCGTCGAGAGGTCAAAAGGGATCTGAGCTGACATTTCAGCCAATTTCTCAGAACTTAACACACATCACCGGCTTCACAAAACCTTTTTTTTTTTTTTAGCTTTGCAGCGTTCTGCATTAGGTGCTAAATGCTCAGTCTTTCAAAACAGGAGCCTCAAACATGCACATTTGTGTTTTGACATTCAGAAATATAACTTCAAGTACAGACAAGATCGAATAGAAAGCAAAGTTGTATATTCAGAGGCGATGAAGAGAAGATAAAAGCCATTTACAGGCAGTATGCGGGGCTTACTAAGTGGATGAGCATCGTCCTGTCCCGTCTTTGACACATGACAAGAGACAACAAACAGATTATAAAGGAAATGCTTCAGCAAACAGTAATTTGTGTCACACAGCCATTACCGTCGTCACGTATGCAGGCATGATTATGCAGCATCCCCCACCACAGGCATCATCCTGGTGGATAAAAAATTCAGCGCGATGCCTGTCACACCATTGCTAGGCAGAATTTAGGTAATAAGAGCATGCATCACCGTTAACAATGACACTATCATTAATGTTACAAACCTACACACACACACGCGAACACACACACACACACACACACACACACACACACACAAATATCACCTTCTGTCACTTTCACTGCTTCCAACCTAAATTAAGTGTACTGTCTCTATGGCATGGAGGTGCTGTGCTGCCAAGGTGACTGGGTTGGGAAGAAATAGAAAGAATATGGGATGTAAGAGTTACAGGGCATTTGCCACAGGAGCAGACATTCAGCAACTGTAGTATGACTAAGACACGTGGTGCATTATTATTCTATTAATAAACCCTGCCTGTCCTGCTCCCACTGGGTGAAACACCTGGTGTTCGACTCTGGCTGTGCTGCAAACAAGATTCTTCAAATTAATACCTTAAAATAGACAATCTGCTGCCGCTGGTTCAAACCAAAAAAAGTCATGTTTTCATTGCATGAACCTAACGGGGTGCTAATATGTTCTGCTTTGTGTAAACAAATGTTTACCTGTGCATTTACGGCTATCCTCCTTCTTCGAGGCGCTGAGGAGCCTGCAGTCGAAGTTCTCCTCCCAGAACTCGGCAAACCACACGTTCCTGCGATTGTTCTCCAAGGTGAGCGCAGTGAAGTATTCATCAAACCCTGGGAAAAAAAGAAGAAGAAGAAGGAATGGGGTCAGGAAATCAGTTCTGGATCAATTATCAACTGATTCGAACATGGACAAAATGATGCAGAACTTCTTCAGTAGTAGAGTGGTGGTGGTGTGTGGTGTTAGCCGCTAGGTGTTGGAAGCACACCAGCAAAAACTACTTCATCAAAATTTGACCACAGCGGTTCCTCTTCCTCTCACACCCCATGGAACTTTAATCACTTCTTTCATCTAGGAAATTACATTAATTAAAGAGCAGGATGCATAATAAATAATGACAGGATTGTAAGTGGTGCTGCAGCCGCTGGCGCCCGAGGCTGCGAGATCCTGTAGGTGCAGAACAGATCCTCTTCATTTCATAAAACCCATTACCACATAGCTGGGTGGAAAGCATGGTTTAAAGGGTTCAAAGCTAATTTCAAAAAAATGTTTATGTGCCTGTATGAAGCATGAACATGAGAAGAATGGGAAAAAAGAAAAGAAAAAAAGAAAGCATGCGTGTTGAAATCTGCTCTGTTCTTTAGTGAAACTTTACCACCGATGTGGGTCATGAAATGGAGCTGGGGCAAAAAAAAAACCTTGCTGCAAGATTTATGGTGTAGTTTCCTTCCTTCATGTCACAGAAAAATAATTTTCTCTCTTGAGAATGATCTGTTCCTATTATTACTCTGTCATATATGCTAAGGCCGGCAGGGGCAATGATGACTGAATTACTTAATGATTGTCTTGAAACACCATCAACGTATTATTAGAAGTCATGATATAGTCATCATATACTGGCCCGACGGTATATTTATGGCAAATGCAGTGGAATAATATCCTTGCTTGTCCTTTTTTGTGAGTGGGTTTATCCAAGCTATAGTTTCTAAGATATATTATCGCTCAAGCACTTAACATATAGTGATATCTAATATTTCTTTAGAGTGTGGTAATAATAATCAAAAACTCCCATACTTCATAATCAAAATTACATTAGTGCTTTTTTTCCCCTCAGACTCCTCATTTTCTAATCCTTTTAGCAATAACACAGCAGAGACTAGAAAAACTATTTTCTCTCTGTCTCCAGCTTCAGCTTGTTTCTACAAAGCTGGTTTGGATGAGGTTTTAAATGAGATAGGTAAAAATAATGAATAAAAAAAAAAAAAAACCCACAAAAAAAGCAAAACTGTTTCCATTCTTGAATTTTAATATAGATGATAGCGGCTGTTTTTTTTTTTTTGTCCAAACTGACTTTGTGTAATCATGTGCAACCCAAAAACGGTCTTCTTCTCAAGTCGTTCTCCCCAAATGTAGAAAATAGGCAGCTGTGTAAAAATAAATGAGGCGAAAAAGGGAGCTTATATATATAAAGGGAACCAAAGCTCCTCTTTTAAATACAGTGAATGTCTCAGGTGTGACTTCATCTAAATATGCGGAGTGTTGTTAAGGGTGCAAAGTGACAGCACCAAACGTGATGCGTCGCTTTATCCTTGAAGGTTGCTGCACAGGTTTATCACAATCACGCTTGATGCGTCTCCTCAGCAACGTAGACGATTTGTTTTAGCCAAATGTTTCGTTGAGAAGGTCGTGACCTTACCATCGTGAAGATCTATTCACCAACCAAACAGTGTGGCTTTTCTAAATGTAACCAAGTCTTTTTTGTTACCCAACATTTTTTGTTTAAAACAATAAATTAGTGCGCAATTCAGCTCTTGAGGTGTTGAAGAAAAGTGTGACTGAAAGCTCAATGAAATGATGTTGCCTTAAGTGAAAGTCCAATGTCCAGAGACTAACACGTGTTTCTGTCCCTTTACTACTGTTTCAGGAAATCTTAAAGAATCTTAAAGAACCAGAGACCTTCATAAAAACCCCAAACAAAACTGAGGTCAACTTTTCCCTGGAGATTATGAACTTTAGCCGTCACAGCAAATAGTTTTATTCCATATTTGTGTTTAAAGATCAAAGTCAGTGAGCAATATATCGACAAACAGTCAGAACCTCAACTCTAAATGAATACAGTATTTTCCCCACTATAAGGCGCACTGGATTATAAGGCGCACCTTCAATGAATGCTCTATTTTAAAGAAAAAATTCATGCATAAAGTACGCAGGATTATAAAGCGCACTGGATTATAAAACATACTGGATTATAAAATGCATCTGAGAACTCATCTTCAATGAATGGTCTATTTTAAAACTTTTTTCAAATATAAGGCACATTGGATTATAAGAAATTGTGAAAATTAAAGTCTTTTAGGTGCGCATTATAGTGCGGAAAATACTGATGAAACGGTGGGAAGGTTTCCCTCCAGTCATCAAGAAAAAATAATTATGGGATCTTCATTCTATTGTTTTAATAATATGCAACAACAGTAAGTGGTCACATTTCGGTCCATTAGTGAACATAAAGGAATATTTAATATCAGACTTCTGATTCACCTGGTAACTGAAACATCCCTCCAAATGAAGGCTAATGCTGCTGTAACTGTAAAATGAGATTATCTGCTCCTAAGTGACTTTTACTGCATTTTTATTTCAATACTGTTTTATTTTTTGTCTTGTATTTAAACAAGGGTACACAATTAAGTCTGGAAAGCCTACAGTGAGCTCTCAGCGTCGGCACCGGTACCTTCGATGGAGGAGCGTTTTGGCAGTATGGTGATCGCTCCCACGGCTGCGTCCTCAAACTGGTGGATGGCGCTGCTCTTGGCTCCCCAGCTGTCAGAACCAATCCACAGGAAATGGCCCACCTGATTGGCTCTCTTGGTGGCATTGAGAATTCCTCTGCAAGGACATTTGTGTGTGTGTGAATTCGGAGAGAGCATAAGAGACGTGTGCCATCCAGTATCTGGTAAACAAAAGCACGGCGGGCCTGAAGATGATGTTTAGGGCTCATATTCATGCAGTTTATGTCATTAGAGAAGAGGGGAAAGGAGAGATAAGTATTCATATTTTCATATTTTTGTCTCCTTTTTCCCTTTTACATTTCAATGATGAATCCAGTTCCGTGTTATTCATTCTGAATTTGCATACACTCAATGTTTGATTCCATGTTTCTTTACACCGCTTTTCCATGCGCCGTTGTAAATGAAACAATATCGCTCTAGCGTTGTTGTGATCTGTTTTCCTACACTTTTCCTCCAAGGCATGCTCGTGTTTGCGTTGCGTGTTTGTTTATAAAAATGGTAAATCTGAGCCTCCAGCCTATCTTCGGGAGCTGCTACTCGGAGATTAAAGACCTCAATGTGGCAAGGCATCAACGTGCCTGAGCAACAGGGATGAAGCCAAAATGTGTTGTTGCTTCCTCACCGTATGTCTTCTTCATTGGCAAAGATGATGACTGCCCGCGAGTGCTGCGTTTCCAGCAGCTGTTGGATGGCTTTGTCATAATCCTCCAGCTTGGGGTTGTGGGGAATTTTCAAAGACTGGGCGATGCAGATCCCACCTTTTTTAATGGGAAAGGAGTGAGAAATGATAAGGCCTCTAGGATGATCTCAACCATTCATTCACTCACCCCGTTCACACAAATATAGATGCACACAGGAAAAAAAAAGAAAAAAAAAGCTTGGGGTTACAATGGTTGCTTTTTTTTTTTCCTATGGAAATGAAAAACATTTAAAAGCAATTGTACGACTTTGATGATGCTGTCATGCGTGCAGTAGAGTCTAAATAATAGTCTTACGGTGCATACATTTACATTTTGGCAATAATCTGAAAATCACAACAGCGTGCAATACAACAGTCTCAACCGCTCCCTGTGACTGAGCCCCAGAATCATTTCAGAGTGAAGCATTGGAAGCAAAACTGCTATAAAAAAAAATAAAATAAAATGAACGCTCCACTTCAACCGCGACACCAAGCTACAGATTTCATATTATGGATTTGTGGGAATCCAACAGCTCGTCATTGACTTTTCATTTGAAGTCGATACTAAACATCTCCGATTGCAGCCTGAACCAATCAGATGAGAGAGACAGAGCAAACAAAAAGGGATTTAATGCTGACAATAAATCATTTTCAGGCAGGTCCCCACTAATGAGTTCAAACAGGATGTAGGGGACTGATTGCTTCGCTGCTTTGCCAAATATTTGATTTTTGGCGGGGTATATTACTACAACTGGCTTTTGGAAGTTTCTAGCTATTGTTTTCTTCAGGCTTGTACTCGACGGCTCTACCCGGGTGTGGTGGTAATTAAAGGTATGGAGGACGAGCTAACCTTTGAGACGCCGTGTGAGAGAACATCATACCGAGGTCTGCACTTGTTTTCTGAGTCAACAGCAAAGCTCTACCCAAACCAATTAAAAATTTCTCCCACTCAAGCATTTTAATGGCCAACCCAATAACCTTTTTCCGTGTGTGTGTGTCATCTTGAGCAGAGCAGGCACATGGAATGGAAGGACCAGGCTAATTACCGCTCTCCTTAGACTCGTTACTTTGATATAAACAGATTTTAGTGGGCAGATCATACATCCGACACATACAGCTGGACCTCCTCTCAGCTACTATTCTGGTGTCAGCAGGCAGATTCAGGACTAAACAGAAGCATTTGGGGTCTAGAAAATGTCCTCGATGATGGTTTCACTTCTTGTAGGTCTCCATGGAGCTGAAGCTCTGTCTCAGCAGTTAATTTCACTTAATTTTACCTAGAAAGCTTATGGTAAGACCCTCTCCCTGGTGTCTGCAGGAGAGTCTGTCACTGTATAATATCTGATTGTGGAGTATTAGTAGCAGCTGTCATTTTCAGGTATTAAACACACATTAGTTCCACAGAGGAAAAAAAAGGACATCAGTCTTTTTGTTGTGTTTTTTTTTTAACTGAGAAGTCTCATGAAAACGCGTCAACTCCATTATGAAACCGGGAAAAGCACTTAGAGCGTGTCTAACTCCGACAAGGCCAACAGTCCATTCTTCTACAATATGCAAATCTGCGAGTACAACCACTGTACGTATGGATATATTTGTAAAAGCGTTAGAATTATACCACAGTGTGGTCGTACGCAGCTGAAGTATGTGGCTCGGCTCTCAATCATCACTTATGAAGCACTAGGAGTGAGTGGCAGGATTTGCTGAGACTATTATTTCGCTGTATAAGAGGTATTTGAAAAGTGGGTTTCCAGCCTTATGAAGGGCGTCAGGTCAGACTGGAGTCAGTTCTATCTAGAATCTGTCCAGAGTTGGTTTCCATCTCCAGCTGCGTGCGGTTGAGTTGATGTGCATCACGTCTCCAGAGCTACGAGGGAAGCTTTGTGCTTCGGTTTCACCCATCAAACAGTCAGTGTGTTTCTTTTAAATGCAGTTTTTTGTTGTTGTTGTTGTTGTTGTTGTCCATGTGGCTCTTTTTTTACACATCCTGTTCAGTGCAGGACTGCAGCGCATTCAATCCTCCCCGCCGTTCTATATAAATGCAATGAAGGTGTAATGAGGCGTCTGTTTTGTTCCACCTCTAGTAGCAACAGCAATGAATCTGAGGCAGAAAGATGGGATGGGCTCAGACGTTGTGACCATGTATTATTTTGTGTGTAGCCCACAGCATTAAGATTTAAAATGCAGTTAGTAGCAGTTAGTAGGTAATTTAAGAAGAAGAAATTATGATGTGTTCAAACAGGGGAGCTGGTACGAGGTTTTGGAGCTCCTGAGCACCTGAATGGGGGGGTGAGATGAGCTGCCATGTCAAAGGGAAGGAGCTGAATGTTTATTAGTGACAAGTCATTTTCTCGTTTATTGGTTTTCGTTATGATAGTTGCAAAATATCTCTGTGTATGGCTACAGATCTAGACCCGCAACCCAATCCTACCGACCGAAAGAGGAGAAATAATTTGTATATCCACTTAATTTTGCATCCTGATATTAATGAGTTCTTCAGTGGCCCAACGCCACACCGTTCCACTTGTGCGGTTAAAATCCAGCCCGTAATTTTTTATGTTATCCTGCTAAAAAAAAAAACCAACCCACACAAACTAGCAAAATCTTTTCAATTTAAAAGAAAAGAAAAAAAAACCCTGCAGTCTTGCGTGAAGAATTATAATAGTATAACAGACTCGGACAGAGATATATTATAGGTCACAACAGTCGATAATATAGAGACCGCAGGAGCCACTGATGAAGATAAAAAGCATTTGGAGCATATCCCATCTTCAGAAAGAGAGAGAGAGCTGCACGTGTTTAAGAGTATTCTACAGGCAGAGGGCGGGCAGCTAAATTACTGAATGCCTGCAGAATAAGGCTGTCAGTCAGCAGGCGGTCAGTCAGGCAGGCAGACAGGCCAGGACAGGCACGATGAGAGTGTGTTTTTATATCTGCACTTCAAGTGTGTGTGTGTGTGTGTGTGTGTGTGTGTGTGTGTGTGTGTGTGTGTGCCATGGGTCACACCGTCTTCAGCAATCTAGCAGGCATTGTTTGGACTTAAAAGAGTCCACACTTGAACAGTGGCTTTAAAGAATAACTGTGTGTCTTAGCTGAAGATATCTGCTGTGAAAGAGACGAATGCCAGGCTCCGGAGTAAAAGAGTTTCGCTCTTGAAGACAGCGGGATTATATTGATAGAGTCCTGGTATTGATAGAGTTCATTAAAGCAGCGCCGTCCAATCCTAATTCAGGTTCTTAGTCAGTGTGGAAGCTAAAGAGAATAGAAAGAAAATTGTGTTTGCCTATAAATGTTGTATGATGTTTTTCCCGAGCCCATGCGATAACATGTAGAGATTCATGATCAGGATGGTTAAATCAGGGCTCTGGAAGTTCTTTGGGTATCCGTGTGAACGCCATAAGTCAAGAGCTGCTTAAATTATTTATCCTCACTGCCCTCCTTTCTGAAAACGCACACACATGTTGAGGAATCCACTTTTTTTTTTGCCATTTTTTGCTTAGCGAGATACAAATCCCTTTAAATTAGAGGCTCGTGATGGATTTGACCCCCACCACCCCAACCCTTCCCATCTGCCAATTCAAGACCTTCCCAGCCAAAAAACCCTCCAGGGGATCCATAACGCCGCAATTATATTTATCACCTCGACATTCACGAGTCAGACCCGCTTCTCCTGGCCTTGAACACGTGGGAGCACATCAGAATGGGCTGACACGCAGTTAACATACATATTCTACATATATGTGCCTTTCCATATCCTCAGTGCCTTTCCACCGTCACTGTGGGATTTGACAATGTCAAAGGGTCATACACAAATATCATGGCCTACTTACAATGTTTGCGGACGAACCAGGCTTCCTCCTCAGCCATCATCTCATTTATTTTTTTTATTCCCTGAGAATGAGCGCTATATTTTACTCGTGTTCTTTTTCCCACTCCCAAAAACCTTCAGTCTAGATCTAAGAAGGCATCGTGTTGGCAACAAGCTGCAATCAATTCAGCAGTGATACCATGTGGGTGGGTTTTTTTTTTGTTTTTTTTTTTCCTCAAATGCAAGTCTTTCTATCAAATGGGAAAACTGAACTCCGTTACTTTGGCCTGACTCCAGTGAGACAAGTGTAAAATACACACAAGATCAATCTCTGCCAACTTCACCTGGAGCCAGGATGAAGGTGCACATTGGAACAGCGCCTAAACAGGGAAGGGAAGGCAGAGCAACAGCAACAACAAAAAAATAAAAAATAAAAAAAAAGAAATCAATATAGGCTGACCATCTATCCAGTTCCAGCTTGGGGTAATGGGTAGCCATATTGCATTAGTCTGCTAGAAGGTTCCTCTTGAAGTGGTGATGCGAGAATTCTACTAATGCATCTGACATTTCGCTGCAACCAAGCTGGGGAAGCTGCAAAAAAAAAGAAATCTCAAGGCCTCCCGGATCAACTTGCATCTATACTAAAACATTCATCCAACAGTGTTGTTGTTGTTGTTGTTTAGTCAAATAATATCTGCAAAAAATGAATACGCATTTAATCTACTCACAACACACTTTTCCCACAAATATTCTCTCTTTTTTCCATTTTCACAAAGATGTGTGATCGTTCCATTCATTCTATTTCAGGCGGCCCTGGTGCAGACCCAGATTTGCCATTACACAATTAATACATTAGAGGAAATAAATCCCGTTTTGTGTGTGAATACAAAATATTTCAAAGCCATGCAGCACAGTGACACCAGCATAAGTCAACATCAACAATGTCTTCCACTTTCACATTGCATGTGTCGTAATAATATCAATGTGTTGACTGCTCCTAGGATAAGAAATGTAGCATCTGAGAAAAAAACAACACTGGTTAATGCGGGATATAAGATGAAATTATACTTCCAAAGTAACCCGCAACGTTTCTCCCTATGTGTTCCTATGCATGCTGCTTTCTTTCAATCAATGCAAACTGCAAGGTCACAAAAAGCTCCTTATAGTTTCGAACGTGTGATCACGCTGGACACAAACGCACAAAAGATGAAATATTCATGCCTACTGGACTTCTGATCAATGCCCTTGGGATATCATTAGCTTTCCTCATTTTTAAGGTTTCCGTGCTTTAGTGCATTAGAAAAGGAAGAGATCACTCCCAGCAGATGTAGGAAAATCAGTGGGAGCCATAGAGGGTGAGGTGAGAAGCATCACAGTACTTCCTCCTTGTTGTTGTGAGATGCTATCATGGATCGTGGTCGTTCCCACAGCTCTTCGCCTCTTTAAATGATGCTTTTCACAAAGACAAAAAAAAGAAAGAAGCAATTCTGAACACACAGCTATTACCACCTTGTGTGCATTAAAAAAAAAACCTGACTGCATTGTATCGTCAACATTTATCCGAATAGAAATACTGCAGCATTTCTGCAATACCAGTCTCTAAAGCGGCGCTCTACAGCAGAGTTAACCACATCATTTAGATAGCAGACCCCATTGTTGTGTAGCAACTGGGCCTCTGCTGGTAACAACCACTGCTGATTCACATGCATCACCACATGCCCACAACAGCGTCAATGTGGAAAAAAGCTGGTGAGTCAAGCATGTGCACAATTTTCAGCCCAGTTGCAGCCAAAGCCACCAAAACCTCATCTGAATGCAAATACATGATGTAAGTACTCTTCAAGATCTTCATTCTAACCTTTTCAAAACCCAAATGTAAACCTTAAGTAGCTGTTAAGGCTGGGGAAAAAAAGGATCATTGCCACTTTAAACAATCATCATTAATGCGACATTACAGGAGCCAGCAAACAAGACTGATAGCCGGTGAGCTAATTGCCTGTTTTCTAGAGTCTAGACCCCTCTGCGGTTCGTGTATCTCTGTTTAATCGTATAGTTTCAAAGAAAAATGAAACATTTACTGAAGAAGCCCAACTTTTTTTTTTGCAGACTAAATATCTCACTAAATATTTAAAATTGGGCTGCTTTCCACAGACAATCCTGCTAACCTCAAAAGCTGACTTACCATCATTACCAAGCAACATTCTCATAAGCAGGAAAAATAGTTTTGAGTGAAAAAGAAAAAGAAAAAGCAGAGAGTAGAACCAGGCTCATGTCTGCCAAATGACCAGCTGCCAGTTTGTGATCTCTGTTGGCTGAAGAGAATGCATTAGATATTCTCAAACGATTCCCCGGCTCAGCGTGCGTGCAGCACGAAGCTGAAATAATTAAATTTAAAAAACAGTGACGTGGGTTCAGTGAGGCTCATTATTGTGACGTGGCGTCCGCTCTCCAAGTGGCTTCCTTACATTTCTAGCAGCCCTGCACAGCACTACAGATCATCATCCAGCAAAAGCATTCATAATGAGCTGCAAACCACATGCATGCAAACATGGAAACAAACAAAAATAATGTACAGGTACTCCTCAACATACGAACGTTCGACTTACAAACATTCAGAGATATGAGCATATCTCCTCTTAAGCTCATGCTGCAGTACTGTAGAGTGGATTGTCAACATCAACAGCTGATTCTGGCTGTTGTTGGTGGATACACTTAAAATTGGTGGAGATAAGACGAACTCTTATTCGGTTTTTTTACCTTTCACATCTGTGAATATTAAAACCAGGTACTTATTTGGTATATTGAGTGTGGCAGCAAAGAAAATAATCTCCAAGAACTGGATTAAGCCTAGTGCCTCATCTCTGGAGAACTGGTGTGATGTAATTTCCAAAAAGTCATGTAATGGAAAGGCTTACCTATTCACTGAGGCTTCAAAAGACTAAATTTGAAGAATTTTAGAGAGATTGGAGAAGAAATATCTCCCAGAGATTCTCTTCCTTTATTTAATGTACTTTAAACGCATTTATTTCTATTCTGTTGTTACTATTAACTGAATAACACCCCTTGTTCTGTTCTGCTATTGTTTTTATGTTCTGTATTTTTGAAAAAAAATAAGTGTCTTTTGAAGGGGGTTTTTTTTCCTCAAGAATTCAATTATAAGGAGCAAAAGTTTACTGTTAACTAATTTGAATTCAAAGCTATCACCTGAATGTTATATTATTATTTATTGTACAGTAACTTAATATTATGTGCTTTTAACAGTTTTCTAGTGATTTTACTATTCCAATATTTGTGTTGGGCAGGTGAAATAACTTTGTTTTTTATGTATTCATTTTAAAAACTTTTTTTTTGAAAACCGACATATAATCGAGAACAACTTAACTCCAAACAACCTTTACCTTTATTCTATTTCATTATGTCTTGTTTTTATGTCCTGTAACAGTTTCTGGTGAATCCTAGGAAATAGTAATTTAGTATTAAAGTAATTGCCACTCATTCGTGTCACCTGTGTCGCTACAGCCACCTGCTGTCCATCTCCACTCAGGCTCAGCCCTACTTAAGCTCTGCTCTGACCTCAGTTCACTTCAACTCTCCACATTTCCTGGTGTTTTTGTGATTTTTCGTGCTGCTCTGTTTCTTTAATGATCTTTTGAAACCCGTTGTAGGATTTTTTCCTTGTTTGAATAAATTATGAACGTGAACTTCTCCCCTAGTGTTCTGCATGTGGTTCCTAACCTTATAACAATAATGACATTTAAATGACTTCAAATGCCGATTATGGATAGAAATTCGATAAATAACGATTTACGGACAATTCAGCTTATGAGAACAACCTCTCAGAAACAATTGTGTTTGTATGTTGAAGACTACCAGTATTGTACCAAAACTTATTTTTACTGTCCATCACTGGTCACCTTTCTTTACCTGCTTCTTTGGAGAGCTGTGTGAAGGCCTCAACGCCCTTCTCCCCATAGCTGCCTTCTGATGCAACCGTAGAGACGTACGTCCAGCCCAGGGCTCGGATGATGTCCACGATGGCCTGGGCTTGAAATGAGTCCGGGGGGACGACTCGTGAGAAGAAGTCATAGCGCCTGTCATCGCTCAGCTCCGGGGCTGTTGACGCATAACTGATCTGAGGGATCTAGAAAAGGAAGAGGGAACATTTTTCTGGTGTTGTATCATACAAGTTAGACTAGGTGAATTGATTAAAGAAGTAGTTTCCATGGCATTTAAGTCGTGCTATATTTTTTGCTAGTGACCACTCAGTGCAAAATGTCACATGGTTGGTGCAAAGATGAATAGCGCTCATTATTGTGTAATTTTCTGACGTTAAACAAAAAGGCATATTGGAAAATGAGTTATCTTGTTGAGCGTGACAAGAGAAAATGAAGAAAACAGTGATGCAGCACATGAGAATTCACAGTCCCAGGTTTTGTGTCATCATTTTGTTGTATTTATCAAGATAAAAAAAACACTATTCCTTTTCTTGTCAAGAGAAATTCCCTTTAACAGTTTAACTTGCGAACAACTGTAGCAGTAAATCAAGTAGTTTACTGTATTTTAGTCTGTGTTTACATGGATCCCATTAAAACAAGAAAATCTGTCCCTTTTTAATTAATGAAGAGATTTTTTTTTGACTGAAAGCACAGATGGTGCCCATCGATCAACTATTTTGCCACTCACACACCCAGATGAAGGTTGACGTTCAACAAAAAAAAGAAAAACATTCATATTTTTTATATTATTCTTGCGAAATTAATTCAGAGTTTGAAGCAAGAAATATGTTGTGAAAAGTCTTTTTGTTCAGGGAACAAAAAAGTACTAGATGATGAATTTTGCTGAATCAATTTGGAAAATTCCACAGTTAGAGATGTTAGAAATCTTTTTTTATTGACAATGTCATTGTGGGATTTGTCAAATCAGTAAAGGTCAGGGTAAACATTGTACCTGCTTTGCAATGGATTTTCTTTTTATAGGAAAGTAAAGGCATGACTGAAAGTATTCCATCTCTGATGGGCTGACTGATTTTTGTCAGCTAAACCCGCCACTAATCTGGACTCCTCAGAGAGAATGTGACATGAACATCAGAACTGATTGCTTATAAAGTCAAAGGAAATATGTAATTAGATGTAAAGTATCAGAGGATGATGCAAATTGTGAGCTGATTAGCTCGAGCTCTTTTTTTTTTTTCTAACAAGGATGAAAAATCCCAGAGCTTTATTGTGTTTCAAACAGACGTACGACTAAAACGAAAACAGACTAAGAAAATAACAGAGTGAAGTTTTTTTACTTTGTTGTTTCCCAAAGAAACAGTCAACATGCCAGCTGCTATCTAACTAGCTTATTAGCTGACTTTTGCACAGTGGATGTTTTAGCTATAAACAAAAATTGGCCGGAGGTTAAATTTGTGTGAATGATGCAAGGCTTGACTTTCCATCAAAATACAGTTTAGGTCTCTTTTTTTCACTTGAGCTAGAAAACTTGATAAATTTTGAAGTAAGATGCATTAAGATCGACCTGACCAAACTGAAATGAGGTCTATTACTAAAATGATCTCAAAAGGCCCAGAACGACCTTACACACACACACACACACACACACTCTCTCTCTCTCTCAAATGACCTACACACACGTGATGGAGAGAGAATGTTGGAGTGATGATGATGTGATGGCCCCTGGGGGCATTTTTAGAGTTTGGTGCATTGCTCAAGGGCACCTCAGCAGTTGCCAGAAGCTGAACTGGCACATCTCCAACCACACTCCACATTCCATTCTGTGGTCTGCACTGGTCTCAAGCAGGCCGCCCCCCCCACCCCCAGTCCCCAAGCCAATTCCCCTACGGACTGACCTACCTCTGCCCTGACCTTAAACTCCAACACATCTCATCAGGAACCGCGTTTTAGGTTTGAAATTACAATCACAGCTGGTTGCCTGTCTGGGATCAAAATGGCTAAACCCCCCCCGGATGGCGAATGCACAAGTAGGGACAAGCATTGGTTTTCTCTTGAACCCTGTTCCCGTGGTCTAATCTAAGCACTGCATGAACGCTCTCCATTTCTGTTTGACTGATCAAAAGGATCGGGACGTTGGGGAAACGCAGGAATGAGGACACAGCAGCTCGCTGATGGGATTGCTTCAACTAGCAGAGAGAGCGGGTTATAGCTTTGACCCACAACTCAAAGGGAGTCAACAACTCAGAGCTGACAAACTGACGAGCAAAGGATGGGGGGGGGGGTCAAACTCTGAATGGTTCAGTATGGTTCGAGTCGCACCACAAAACCAGCAAACACAAAATGTGTGAGGCAATTAAACAAAGTCAAAGGTGAGAATAATGTGACAGTGTCACAAATTAAATTACTTCCAGGGTTGAAATGAACACTGACTCGTGAGGGGAGTGCAGCCAAGAAATGGAAAAAAAGACACAACAACACAGTATTTGCATATAAAAAGAATACCCCCCCCCCCAAAAAAAAAGAAACTGAAACATTTCATAAGGAACTGTTATGCTACACTGCTATGGATTCGAAAGGTTGTGTAGGTTAGTTGAGTCACTTCCTATCTGTGAGCCAGCAGGGACAGAAAGTTGCTCGAACATTTGTCTTTCTGGAACTTTTTGTGACAGGAAACCCTTAAAAATGGGTTGCCTTTGCACTCTGTACTCGGCTTTTACTGTGTAATAACTTCCCCATCCCTCCATTCCCTGGAATCTCCTCTTCTCGGGGCACAAACATTACCATATTCACTGTGTGCTTTTTTAATTACCACTTGACCTTCAGATATTAAAGGTGCTACATCTTGATTGGCAAAAAAAAAAAAAAAGGATCAAGGATTAAATCAGCTGGAATTGTGATACAAGGAGATAATTAGCTACTACCAGTTCAAATACAACACTTTGGTCACTATTCTTTCTGGTAGCCAATTGGTGATGGATTAAATGGAATGTAAATTAATAATTTAAGCTTTTCTGTGAAGTAAGCGAAATGAAACCTTCTGAGCTTTATGTGTTTTTTAGTAAATTACAAGCGACAAACTTTTCCCATTTAATTCACAGTTGCATGATTGATCCCCAAAGTAGTTTTCAGCTAAATAAGCTTGTATTGCAACAATTTGGAGCAGATTCTAATTTTATTAATGAAATTGATAAAGCAGAGATAATAAGTCGGGGGAGAATGGGTATTAACATTTTTAATCATTTTCTGTAAATAATTAGCTGGGAATGATTGATTGGATTCTTCTTCTCTTCATAATCCTTCATCTATATTAGGAATTTGCATTTCACAGTTCCACTCGAGACCGCGTTCAATTCTTCTCTTTTTAATCCAAATAACCTGCGATGAATATGCCGTCTCGCACGTCAACATCTTCCACGCTCCGGTGGCAACAAGCTGAAAAAGGGGGCGATGGCGTTTCCTGCACGCAGCCCGGAATCGACAGTGAGTAGAATGACTATGAACTGATCACGAGCAACTGAAATCAGGCCAAGACAGAATGATTAACGACGCCCCCTTTCAGTATCACAATTACCCAAAGCGGATGTCTGGCACCTGTCATCTGCAGTATAGCTCAAAGTAAGGATTGCTGAGGGTAATCGCCTGGCTTGCTCTTAAATGTATCTGGGCTGACAGGATCGATGGAGGGAAACACAGAGGTCTGTTATAGGGGACACTGTTTTATTGATTCACCACCACAGCACGCTGCAGCCTCCTTGAATAAAAATTAGTTTACTGAAGTATTAAGAAAATAGGAGACTGGGTTTGGAGATGGTTCAAGAAGGATAGTGATCCGCTTATTGGCATAAAGTGAGAATCTTCAGACTAAGTGATGTAAAGGTTATACTAATGCACAATAAGCATGCATGCCGGGTGAAGTTTATTAGCGTCTTAGCCTCTCCTTTTTTCATTTTTTTTCCCTTTCATTTGTAGCAGCCCATGAGCAAAGAGAAAAGAAAGAAAGGTGAGAGACTAATGCTTGAAGTGTCCTGCTCTGCTAATGTGAAGGTGATGATTCTGAATCGCCCCGAGCAAAACTTGCAAATGCAGCTTATAGTTGTGCTGCTCTGCTGTGTTTCTGTTTTTTCCTTCTACATATTCATAATGCAAAAAGGAAAATGTTGTTTGAAGGAAAAATAAATAAAATAAGCAGCATATGGTGCACCGTTACTCTCAGTTGGGCTAATGGCAATCTATCCATCCTTACCATCTGAGGGGAGGAAAAATCTGCAGATATGATGTGACAGGATGTCTCCAAAGGAAACCGAAAGGTATGACGGTCCAAATCCAAAGGCATCTTTCACAAAAAGAGAGTTTTTTTCTCCACAGGAGGTAAGAAAGAGTAAGACACCAGCAGTGTTGAAAATGAAGCAAAAGAAAATTCATGTTGTCTGGACTGGATTTGGAATCTTTTTTTTTTTTGCTCAATAACACAGCTGCAAATGAACTGTTGAGCAGCGGCGGTGAAATGTTTCCCATGACTGGCTTCAGCCAGAGCGAGGGCATCCAAGGCAGCTTCAGCAGCAGGAAATACCAGAGCTTCTATTCAGGGCATGATTGGCTTCTAAGTGTATCTGGGCATCAGTCGGCTTCATGCAACAATCCCCACAATGTCAGGGGAAACGACAGCAAGTTCTGAAAGAACTCTGACCTCGTGCTGACGGAGGCCCAATTGTCCTCAGTACAAACACAAACACAAACACATCCACGCTCTCAGAATCCTCTTAAAAAATGGGCAAAGAGGCCATTTGGAAAAACCAATGGAATCAAATGGAATCAAATTTTGCTTTTGCGACGTATCCCCTGGTCAGAAGATTTATTTGTGGCTCCGTCGCCCAGCGTTGTAAACCAGGAAAGGTCAATATCCTATAAACAAAAATGATACAGCGCAATAAACAGGCTTGTAAAAAGAAATCTGGGAAGTTATCAAGTTTTTACATCCGTCCTGATAAATCATGTCTCAGCATCTCTGTGACACAAACCGGTTTGCATTTAGATGCTTTTTGCTGTTTGTCAGCAGAGGCGGCGGTGATGGCGTGGCCGTACACGCCACCTCAGGCTGGGCTTTAGTAATCTCTCTTCACCAGAGCATGGCACTGCCAGCACAGCCAAGAAGGCAGGGACAAAAGGCGGATGTGTGTGTGTGGGGGGGGGGGAACTGACAGATTTTCCTCCCTCCCTCCATCACACTCTCCCTTTGCCATCTGTGTCTCCTCGCTTCTCTCTTCAAATCTCCTTTTTGTGGAGGCCGTGTTTCTCTCATTGTGCCCTCACACAACCTGTGACTTTCAGCGTCGCCGCCGTTCTTCTCCGCCCCTCGGTGTGTTTCTGTCCCACAGGAGACGAGCCGGTCTCGTCTTCCTGACTGTTCTTCCTCCCCTCCCTTCCTGTCTGCCGTCTCCATGCAGACACGCCCACACAGATGATCAGCAGTTACTTCCTGCCCAGAGAGGTCCTCAAGCTGCTGCTTTCCACCCTATGAGATGAGAAATATGCCCTCCGCCAAAAATATTGCCCCCCTGCTGGCTTTGGCCTTTCTTTCCGATTTTCTACTTATTTCCCACATTAACTCTTTGTCTAATAATAAAATATATTCCTGTTTTGACTGTATTGTTTTCACCAGTGTCTGTCTGTCTTTTAGTAGAATCAGCTTTTTAATGAAATCTTGTAAAAAAAATCCCTTAAATTTCAGATCCATTCTTTTTTTTTTTTTGGAACATGTCAAAACAGGTTTTATTTTTTGGACCACCGGACCAGTAAACTGGATGAAACCATCGAGCACCTGCCACCGAATCAATCATAAAAATTTGGATCTAGATCCTAAGCTCAAACTCCACAAGTGAAATATTGATTTTTCTTCTACATCTATCAATCTAACAATGATTTTGATGTCGTTCCAAATTCAGGGGGAGTTTATTCTTATAGTCAAGAAGTCACACTGTTAGTCTCAAACTATTAAAGGACTGTTGGTTTATGTTGCAATGAAACAAAGGGGGAAAATGAAGTACCTCAGCGGAGAACCGCTCCCCGACTGCTATCAAGTTGTAAAGCCACATGTAATACCACCAGGATTTTATCTTTATTTATTTCATATATTTTAATTTAATTCAACCGAAAAACTCGACTATAGATGCAGAATCAGGTTTTAGTGTTTCGCTCTAATATCCCCTTGTGGGAACTAAAGCATAATTATTATTTTCATGACTACATCTGAGAACATTTGATTAAACCTGCTTTAATTGAGAATTTCGGCCACAAGAGGAAATCGAAACAACAGTCAGTAAACACTGCATTGACTTTATTGTTATCTTATAATGTTAAGTCCAGCAAAGCTATAGCTTATCGCACATGCAGCACAAACCTTTAATATCCATCTGGAGCAACAGGTCACCTGGGAAGGCTAACATCCACTGTTCTGTAGCTCTTTATGTCTTTAGCCTCTATTTTCCATCATGTGGTGGGCAATCATGTGAAGGGCTTTCAATCTTTTAATAATCGGGGGGGTTTTTTGCTACCTGGTTAAAAGTATTCTATAATTAGGTAATAATTAAGTACTTATGTATGCATGAAAATCACTTCAAAGTGGAAAACCTTGTGCTTTCTACACCCAGCCATCCATCCCAACTTCTTCACTGATGCTTTTTCTGCTGTATAGGAATGCAATCCTTCTGGGATTAGGAAGGAAAAAAAAGTATTTCTGGTGAAAGTAACCGAGGAGAAAAAAAAAATCAGTTTCCTTCATATCATATTTGAGAAAGAAATTATGTTACTTGATGTGTTTTGCAGTAGCTTCATCTGTTGAATTCGTTCTCCTTCAAGTGTTTCACTCAGACCGGGCTCGCACATCACACTCCCACTCATCTCTCTATTTTACAGCTAGTTATTCTCCAAGGATGTGACCTGAACAACATTTAGCGAGCCTGTATGGTTCCTGTCATTTACCGCTTTTTTTGCTACAGGTATCGCAAACACCACTCTTTTTTGATTTGCCCACACACCTGAACTAGCCTTTGTGTTGCATGACAGAAAGTTTGGCTTTCATAATCCCTTATCCAACGCGGCGCTCTGCTGTCTCCTTCTTCCTGCCCACTACTTCTTCTTTTTTTTCTCATCCTAATTCTCCTCACCCATTTGTCTCTCCCACTCCATACTGGTCCCATGGCGGCGGCACCAGAGCTCCGTGCTGGGTTCAAGCTCCTGCATGGCTGCCATGCAAGGGTGTATTTTAAGACAACCATCATGTTCCTTCATGGGTATAAAGGCTAGGTATGACTCACACAAATCAGATATTTGACCAAGAGAGCCTCACAGTAGCGTAGAGTCGAGGCGTGGGAGGAGGAAGTGTGAGAGCTTAAAAAGAGAACCTGACCAATCTCCATCTTTCCAGCTGGTAAGCAGTCTGCTGTTTGAACTCTATTGGTATTAAAGATATAATTGTTTCCAACAACCAACAGCTCTCAAAGCCTCATTGAAGAAGATTCTGCACCAGAGAGAGGCTCAACATCTACAACGGCGCAGCGCAGTTACGAGAATGTGTCATAAATGGAGCCTCCATGCTTTTCAAGATGGCATAACAGTCAAGCTTTTATACTGTCACTCATGAAAGAGTGAGGGATTATCTTTGCACAGATAGAGTATCACTTTGAGGCATTTCTCAATGCTTCTTTTGACTTAGTCTTCACACAATGCCCAGGCATTGAACATTGCAGTGCAGGAGAGGAGCTTTAACCATCACAGCAGCGCTGTGGGCTCTCTCCAGGTGCTAAGCAAACTCAGTCACAGTAAGAATAAAACATAGCCTGCAGGTTTATGACTAAATGTTATCAAATGTATTCTTTTATATCCACAGGGCCTCTCATATTACAGGTGGCTGTATTGATTTATTTTTTTCTTCTTGACTGAAAAGCGCACTGGACGCAACATTCGCTTTTCAGTCTCCCATTTAATTTTTTTTTTTTTCTGAACTGGAAAAGTGCAAAATATCACTAAAAGAAATACTAAAAATATGCGTGCTATTATGCTTTAAAAAAGAAAAACATGTCAAATATTATTTCAGCAGAGGCACACGAGTACAAATGCCATTGCTTTTTGGAGAATTGTTGTGCTTCTTGTAACGTCTTTTCCATTCCTGCTCTGCCTCATTGCTCTTCCCGCTCCTAATAGTCCTCCGACTCATTGTTCACCAAAGTGCGAACATAGGTTCACCTTTTTCCGACCTACACCTGCAGCGCGAGCGTCTGACACATTCACTGTCAGTCAGGCACCTGCAACACTCTGACCTGCATCCAAATGATGCCTTCAGTGTTATCACCATCCTCTTCTGACTGCGTAGCTCTCTTCTCAGACCCGACAGAGCATCATCACCAGGCCCATTTCTCCTCTAATGGTGCAGACAATGCGGGTGAGCCGCCTCCAATCTGTCCACGTCTCACAAAGACTTCTTTAGCAGGAGGCTACGTAATTACAAACTCATCACAGCGCAGGAAAATCTCGCAGATATCCTATTCCGTCTATAAGCGTACAAGTCCCTACTTGATGCCATGCACTTGAGACGTACATATGCAGCCGTAGAACATAATTTTTTAATGAGCAGTTATTCGTTCGCTCGGCATCGCCAGCAGAGCTGCCTTGAGACTTGAGATTATATTTAGTATCTCATCAGCAACACCTGCCTTCACAAGACTCGCCAAATGTCAGCTGATGAAAACCCGCGTGTCAGCAAGGTCACGAACGAGAGAAAGCATCCGTGGATACACTTCATCGCAACAGTTGTTCCCATTAATGTGAAATTGGATGGAATGCCTGTTTTGTTTTCGGATTATACCGAGTATAATGGCAGCTGAGATCTCTGCACAGCAGGGGTCTGAATGTATGCAGCCATAGTGTAATTTATTTAGAGCTTATATGCGTACGTTCCAATGGAGTTTTCTGCTTAAACTGTCATTCAAAATAAGATACTCATACTCCAGAAAGAGGGCATTAAAAAAAATTGCCACAATAAGAGGGAAAATTAAAACGTCATTTAAACAAAAGAAGTGCATTCACAAGAAAATGAAAAATGAATAAAACAAACATAAAAATGAGACTAATGGGGGAAAAACAAACAATCAAATGCAGAAACAGATTGAAGCCGCTTGAATCTACTAAAACTAGAAACATCTGTAGCTGGTAATCAAAGAGATTTAAAAAATAACGCCTAAAAACAAGTCTTCAAGGGAAACCAAGTCTTCGTCTTCTACAAAACTAATTTGCTGAGTTAGCTGCACAAAAAAACCCACTTACTGTAAGAACCTTGGAAGGATCCATTCAGAGCTCACCTCTGTCCACAGGGATTGGAAGTCTCTAACTGGGCTTCACATGATCCATTTATAACCTGAGGCATTTGATTAATTCAGCTTCTCTGTGGAAGTACGGCGTAACAGACTCAATTCAAGACAATGAAAAGAACCTTTAGACTCCGGGTGCTTAATATTTGGTATTTGGACCCAATCAGCTGATACAGAACTGAGTCCACAAATGCTTTGTCTACTAAGGGGTTAAATTTCTTACTGCTGCATTTTGATGACTTGGATGCTTTCGTTTCCAGACCCCACTGGCGACGACGGCCCCCACAGTAATTTAGCTTGTGGGGAGACGAGCGGTGGCTGCTGGTTGGTGCAGCTGATGGATGTCAGGGCCAACACTTTCTTCATCAGCCAGCGAAGTACAAATGGAAACCAGAATGCATCCGAGAGCAAAATATTGACCACTGCCAATAGATTCTGCATTCTTAAGCAGATAAATGTTAATTAAGATTTGGAGGCTTGAGGCAAATAACTGAAATTATATCTGTTAAGTTCACTAAATAGCAGTTAGTTAGTTTCTTAAACCACTTTCAGCCCTATTAGAGTCGGGTAGAGTGTAACTTTATTTATCCCTTAAGAGGGTTCCATCAGGGAAATTAATTTCTCCGTCACACACAGCGCAGGGAGTACACAAAACACAGAAAAAGCACACAGAAAGCACCAGCACATAGAAAGTAGTACAACACCAAATAGAAAGATTAATAAATAACCCATCAAGAAAAAACAAATATCGTAAAAAAATCATAAATAGGCATAGAAATAAAAAAAATAAACAGGCCTAGTTAAGTATGGGTATAGTGAAATGTCTTTAGTGTCTGCAATGTTTTTGCTTTATTGTTTGTGTCATCCCTCAGCTCTCGTGTGGACTTTCTATTATTATCTATTGTTTTATTAGTATTATTATCTATTTATTAGCATCTATTAAGTCCTGTATTTGTTTCAGACTGAAACATCTCAACTATTAGTAGACAAACTGACAAGAAGGTTGTTACAGACAGTCCAAACCCTGATGATATGTCTTCCTGACATTCTCGTCCATGTCAGGTTGAATCATGAACGCTTTTCTCTACTTTTAGTTTACTCACCGCGGCTCGGATGTAAAGTGGTAGTCCACTTAAAGTACCGGAGGATCTGGAACCCAAATTGCTCCCGGTGGTTATTCCATTGGTGTTTGAGTGCTTTCTTCAACAGTCATCTCTTCTGATGAGCAGATAGTCTGTGCCACTGCTCTATATGTGTCTGTGTTAATGGGTGGATGATTGCTTGTGTTGCTTTAAGTGGTCAGTCAGTCTATAACTGTGCTGTGCATCATGTTTAGTGCAAAGTGATAATTATAGTATATTTTAGGTGTTAGGAAGGAGTTTAATATGAGCTTTAGTCCAAGGAACAGTCCATTAGATTCTGGAGGATGATCCTGATCATCGTCTGGATACAGAATTTTTTTTTTACGGATTCTTTACTGCATTTATGAGACGATTTCTCCCAGCTCGATGCATCATGACTCTGACGGTAGGACAAAGATTACTAGATGACATCCAATTAGAATTAAAGCATGATCCGGACATATGAAGCTTCGGTGGTCGCAAATGTGTACATTTATAGGTCTTGCAGATGACTAATAATAATGTTAGAGACATTCCCCTATAGGTTCAAACATTAACTGTTAATTTGATGCGTCTTTAAGAGTTGCTGGGATCGATCAGGAGGGAAATCAACATTAGTGAAAATGATTTTTCTGGGGGTAGTTTTTTCATGGTCAAGGATTCCTATCATGAGAGCAACACATTACTGGTTCTACCTGCAGTTTATTCAGACATATTGGAGGAAATGAAGAGCTTTGGTGGAGGTTTGCACCGTCTAGGTCGTTTGTTTGTTAACGGGATTACATAAAAACTAGATAAAGAGTGTATCTGAATAACGTTTTTGACAGTACCCACTTTATTTTGGCACTAACCAACACCTTTTTTTTTTTAATGTACAGTGGAACACAATACACACATCTTCTAGGGAGACTGTCTATGAAGGTAAATGATTGTTTTAAAAGCACCATTTTTGTCTCTTTTTGCTTTCAAGCCATAAACAAACTATTTCTGGTTTGCGTTTAATGTCTGAAAAGGAAGACACCCTCTAGGTTTGACAGTTTTCTAAATAAATTCACTGTGTATTTTAAGTTTTTGATCAGCCTCAAATAATATGGTTGCATAACACAATTTCAGCTTATTTACATGAATCATTTTGTCAACATAATGTACACTGAGCGTCTGATTTCAATCCAAGAAGAGGACAAAGCCAGGTGGGGTGTTATCCGATACCGTCATTGATTCCTCCCCCTCATAATTTTAATATTTATTGATGGTGATGGGATCGATGAGCCTGAGGATACAGATGATGATGAAGATTCACACTTTCTATTCCCTTTGCTGCAGCAGCAGAGAGGATGGGGGGGGGGGGTTCTCCCATGTGAAACACCAGGGGGATTTTATCTTTCTCTGGATAAAGGCAAGCTGGATGGGGCAGATGGAGGAAGACGCTCGACAATTCTCTTCACTGTTGTCTAAAGTAGAAAGAGGAGTTGGACATGGAAATGCAAAGATCAGCCATGGAGAGAAAGAGAAAGAGAGACCTTCAAAAAAAACCACAACTACCATCCAACTGGAGAGACCGAGTCCTCGAAGAAAGAAGTCAAGGCAAACCCTGTCACACACAGAGAAAGGAACATTTGAGGAGAGGCGATAGAAATGACCCTGAAGAAAGATGCCAGTGGTTGGGAGAAATTTACTTATGCAGATGAAGGAAGCTCTCCAGGTGGAGAGGAAGGCGCCACGGGAAACCTTCAGGAAAGATCAAGCAGCACATTGCATGAAAAAGGAGAACCTTTGAGGATGAAGAGGATGTGATGATGGATGGATGAATGGAAGACCTCTAAGGTAGAAAAAGAAGAAGAGATGTCCATGATGAGGAAGGCCAACGCTCAAGAGGAACTCAACATCCAAAAACACGAGGCTTTCCATGTGGAGAACGAGAGCGCCGAACAAGAAAGACGAGCCTTAATCAAAGAATTAAAGAAAACTGTGATGAGGAAAGGCTTTTTGTTGCATGTGAGGAGAGGAAGTTATTTATATTTAAAAAGTAGGAGATGGAGATGAGCTGAAGCCTTAGCTGAAGAAATAATCGACATCTAGAGGATGAGGGGAGGCTTCACAAGCATTTCCCATAATTCATCTTCCCTCTTCATATCCATCTGGGCCATCAGGGATGAATATGGCAGCTGAAGATGCAGCAAGAAACAAGAGCATCGCTGAAAAAGCCTTTGTGTGCATTCATTCCTATCATACATACAGCGTGTGTATCGTAAATACTAAATACTTGTCTATTTTTCATCGATTAATGCCAAACATATCATTAGTCCTATTAAATCTAACAAATTATAGTTACTTTTAACTCAAAGCAATTGCTTACGGACAAATCACCAACAGAAAACAAGTAAATAAACAGACTGTAAAGGAAATACACCACAATGGCAGTAAGCAGAAAAATATAAGTGGAATAAATAGATCAATATTGCTTGATGTAAAGTGTTTACTTATTACGGGGTGTAAAGCTTGGTGTTCTGGTCTTGATGAATAGTCTTTTGTTAGCAAAGTCTTAAGTTCTGGGATGTCATTTATAAAAATGTTCCCACATTTATCCTTCAGTCCCACGTCCGTGTCTTACATTGTGCTTATATTCTATTCATGAAAAATGCTGAACATTAAAAAACTTTTTCTTTTTTTTAAAAAAAAAACCTACTTAAATCGATGTCACCTGAGTTATGATGTCTATTCTTACATTGCCAGTGCAAATGGAGGTTTAATCAGGAATAAGCGCAGAACAATAGAGAAACACCAAAGCTTTTGTAGGACAGGAGGGAAAGCAGCGGTGCAGTGGGGGGTGGGGGTGAAGCATTGTGAGTTATTCAATGGATTCAATACAACTGTATTAAGGTGACAAATTAAGTGTGTGTGATGCTGCTGCACAGGTGGACACAGACAAGAAACAGAATGGTTCTTTTTTTTTTTTCTGTCATGGCCCCAATTCCAGTTCGCCCTCCTGTGCTCTCTACTGGGTTCGCTCCCACTCAGTCCACTCATTCCTGTCATCTGTGTTGCTGCAGCCACCTGCTTCCCATCTCCAACCAGGCTCGACCCTACTTAAGCTGGGCTCAGGCCTCAGCTCGCTGGCAGATTGTCATCTCCTCATCCTATTGTCCAGCTTTCTTGTGATTTTTAGCTTGTTTCCTGGTTTTTGTCTGTTTTTCCGTCCCTGACCTGATCTTCTGACAACCCGTTGTCGGATTTTGTTTAATTGAACTATGAATGTGGATTTCTCCCCCCTGGCGTTTTCTGCACGATGGGGATCCTAACCACACCCGTAACAGTTCTGGCAATTAACACATAAGACCTTTTCATTATTTCTATCACAATTTTCATAATCCTCATGCAAATTTCATCACAGGATTGGAACCATATGCATCCCAAACTGCCATAATTTGACATAACGAGCAGAAGCAATTCATCAATAAGCCTTGCTTGAAATTAAGTTTGTCGTTATTGGAAATTTTAAATTAAATGTCAGGGTTGGAAGACTTTAAATGGAGAAGGAAGGGCTTGAGGGGGTCAGCCGTTACTTTTTCCTGATCTTTTTCTCGTCCTAGAAAAAATGCAAGTCTGTTAATGAGGAGAGTGGGCAACGCCTGATCCGCCCTGGACACGGAACAGAAAACATTCTGCTCAAATTTAAGGGACATTCTCAGCCAAAACTCATTAGAGATACATCAGATGAAAAAAAATGACTTATTTAATAATTCCATTGTGAGGCAGGATTGTGTGATCTTCCATTTTTACATCAGCTGCAGTTCATGACATGACACAGGCTACATAAAGGAGAGGGTTTAAGTCTGACAAAATATTTGATTATTATATTTAATGAATGGAAAATAAGGTTATGTCTATTATGGGATATGTACTGTATATGTCTCTATTTTTCCAGTCACAGTGAAACACTGAGAATAAGCAGCAGTTAAAAGACTTTTTCTTTCTCTCAGTACAGTAAATTCTTATCCGCATTCAAAAAATGTCAGAATGATGAATAAAAGTGAATCCAAGTGATGTTGGATGATGAAGGTAGATGCCTCTCTGAGTGTTGTCTACTTTTATGCATCATTTTAAAGTCTACTTTTGACAATGAGATATAGACGGCGCATTAATTCATTTTTTCTTTGCACTTTAAAGGAGCAACATCAGCTGTTTTGTAGGTTTCAGCTCATTTACCACAAATTATGCACACATGACAGATAACTTATCTGGCAAACCTTGATAAAACACCTTTTTTTGTACCATTATAGACATCTATAGAATATGATTAAAAAAATTTTTTTACATGACAGTCACATGATTCATTAATGTGAGTTGTCATGTGCCAATTACTGTCAAAGTCTTTAACGTTGTGTGTCAACAGGGAGTGTTTACTTCTTAAATGACATTACCACATGTCCATAATGTACTATTACTACTAATACACATTATATTTGTTTGTGCTTTTGAGCACTGAGGTGGGGTATAGAGAAAGGAGGCTGTTGTATAACCACTCAAATGAAAATCATCATGCATCCAGTCGCCCTAACACCCACTGTCTCCCTGTTCTGCACCACGCTGCTGGTGCAGTGCATCAGTGAGGGCATCTGACCTGGTAGTCCTCTCAACAACTCAGCGGCCAGAACAATAGACAATTGTCCCACACTGAATAAACTGGCTGCTCTGAGAGAACTGGGCCCAGTCTTTTCAGACAGAGCTACTCTGTGTAAACAGACTGAGATCATGATTCATCGGAGCAAAGTGTCTCGACTAATGGACCAAGAAGATTTATGTGGAATGTGTTTTTTTTGACAGGCACATTTCACGTGGTTCCACTCGGCAGTGGAGACACCTTCTTGGAAAGCTGCACACTGGCATGTATTTCAGAGCAGGAACCAGGGATGCACAACAGACTCCAGATCAGACAATTACCCTCAGACAACTTAACCAGCCGAAACGGGGAACGGGTCCCGTTGAAATACAATGGAACTGTCACGCGCAGCTACAGAAAATTATCGTTGTTTTCAGCATCATCATGCATCTTTCTCGCTCGTGTGGATCAGAAGTTTGTCAAAAACAAAGTATTGTGTTGACAATGTATGAAATTTGCTGATCAATAGTGGCGTTTAATACGTTAATTAGAGGTTTTGTGTTTGCAAACCGTGATTTCAGAGATGGAAAATTCATTCACGGTGGCGATATTGAAGCTAGACAGTCATTTATTGGTGAGAATGACTGCAGAAGATTGTGGCTTAAAAACACATAAAACCCCATTCTCATCAGTTTCAAAGCTTCTTTTGCTTTGAGTGCATTCAAGCACATTGTCTTTATTTATTTTCTATGGATTTAAGAACGCTGAAAATCATAAACCTGCGTATGATTGCCTTCTCAAAAATAAAAGATGTGATGTGAATGTGCAAGAAAAAACAGAAAAGTAACTCTAAGCCGAGTGGAGGATTGACCCCCCCCCCCCCCCCCGATACACGCACGATTCCACGAAGCTACAAAATAAACCGGGAAGAGAAGAAGAACTTCTATCCGTGGGAGTCCTCACAACACAGGAAGTCCTCAAGATAAGAACATTTCTAGATATGAACAAGCACGCCGCCATATCTGACTAGTGCAGTTCCCCCTTCTGCCACAATCCCAACCGAGTAGCATAACATCAACACCCCATAGATTCAGATTTCATGTGTCATGATAAAATGACTCAGTGGATCTCAGACTCAGTGAACAGTTTGCTCTGATGTCACTTCCTGTGGTCTTTTGGTCTTTCCTGTTGGCGTCATCTGCAGCGTTTCCTCCTTCTTTTCTCCACGTCTCTGTGAATTGAGCAGGAAACGAACCCACAATGCATTTCTGTTCATGGAGACGTTCACCGACATGGAGACTGAAGACAACTCAGTCAGTTTGAAAGTTAGAGCAGCTATGTAGACGATAGATCAGAACACTCCGTTAGTTCACATTTATTAATTATTGACGGGGTCGTCCTCCTGTAGGAACTAAATGATGTAGGAACCAATGTTTGCCGGGTCAGGTTTCTGCCCAGAATTAACTGCTCAACTCTGATTGTTTTACTATTTGATGTTAAATATTGGGCGAGTTAAATGAGAAACTTGACCAGGAAGTGCATCAGTGTGTCATTCACATCAGTGTGGTGGAACACCTCAGTGGATTAAAGCTGGGCTTAGCCTCTACACCCCCCAGGAGGAAATTCATTCCGCAGAATAGAGATGTTGAAGTTACATTACAGTACTACAGGATTTTATTTGTGTTGTTTTTATGTTCTATAATTGTTTAGGGAATAGTTCTTCAGTATTGAGAGTAGTAAAGACATTTAAATGACCTCAAATGGTTATTATAGATTAAAAAGTTAACAACAATTTAGGATTAATTCAACTGAAGAACAATTGTGTTTGTAGGTTGAGGACTATCTGTGTGGATGCGGCACACATCCACACAGATGCGTTTTGATGTTTCGTGTTCCTTAATGCTAAACTTGTTGCCAGGTGAAGGGAATATATCGCGTACCCCCATCTCACGTGAGGGTGGGTCCACAGAGATACCGTAAGGGGACTGCGAGAGTGGAGAGCGATGCTTTGTGTGTTTGTGGTTTTTGATGCTGGTGGTGCCCGTGAATGAAGTTATGGAAGTAAAAGAAAGGACTCAGCAAAGCCCCGGTGTTATCACACATCACGGTAAATGAATGACTGTCAACACAGCGGCTCAAAAGGGACCAGACTCCACTTTCAGTTATGAGGAATGGGCACTGAGCCCCGGTGTGACTCCACTTCTACTGTATTTTGAGTATTAAGTATTTTCCGACCCCCATCGCCGCTGTGCATCACAAAAAGACTGAATGAATGTAAACAACAATCACTGTGTGGAATACAAATAGAGCAACACGCAGCATGAATACATTCAGTAAATCCATCTAGTGCTGCAGTGGCGACGGAAACCAATAAAGGATCCACACTGTGGTTACCTACAGCAGATTGTTGACCAGTTAGACGGAAACCAGTCTTAATCTAACCAGCGGTTATAACCCAACCAAAGACAAAAACGTAACCCTGGAGTAGACAAGTTAATCCTGTGAAGCCTTGCTTTAGAATGCCATTCATTAATATGAATATTTTAGTCCCAACATTTCAATAATAGACATATTCTTACAGACTTTGATAGGAAACCCTTCAGTCTTCATCCCCCAGCATGAAATATAACCTGAATAGTAACCTCAAGACGAAGCTTATTCAATCCTCCTGAATATTTTACACATTTTAGATTCATACTCACTGGCGGGAGCAAAAGCAGAATGACACCCACCTGACCGATGCTTCATACACATGGGGATTTTTTTTTGTCTTTTTTGTCTTTATGTATTTACTGGCATAAATCAGATTTGAGTGGCCTCCGACCTCAAGGTTGAGGAAGCCTGACAGGTCTATGCATAATCCATTGATAAACAGGATGCTATTGATCCCCTCTGCCTCGACACCGGCCACATTTGAGAGCTCTAACACTGATAAGGCAGTTAAAAAACACTATATCCTGTCACCAATAGCCGCCGTCCAGCACTCAATTGTATTTTAAGCAGCTCCATTTGAAAGGAAACAGCTTCGCTAATTTGCAAAACGCCAGTGGTGATTGAGGTCTTCCCTCAAATCAATGGAACTACATGAGCCATGTCAGAGAGCTCTGTGTATCCCATGGGATTCACATCTGAAAAGAGTTATTTTTCTTGATTTAATGTGTTCTCCTGCTGGTTCCTAACAGGATGTAGTCTATATTTCAACATCAAAATGAACAGAATGATAAACTTCCTCAAAAAGCCAGAGATAAAAATGCAGACATCACTCAGATATTATCTAGAGGCCATTAAAAATAAAATAAATGAAGTCAGCTTGACTGTAAAGCTTCCCTCCTTTATTTGTACACTCAACAGGTATTTTCCGATACCCCAGGCCAGCGCTGCACTTCAGTAACTCCGTCTTCCTGCAAAGGTCCGCACTGTTTGGTGACATAATTGTTTCTATTACTATCTGTTGTTAGCGACTGACGCGCCCTCAGGCCCGGAGTAATAACACAACTGAACGACAAGGAATTCATCCCAGTGTTCACTGTGTGTGCTGGAAAACAGTTAACTGAGTCCTGGCATCCAGGACGGTACACACACACACACACACGTGGTGACACACACAAACACAGATTTTGGATTTTCCTTGGATGCAGATATCAAAGTTTGTTCTACTTTATCTTACCTGTATATACCTACTTTTAATGGGAGAAAGTATCTTCATTATAGGTTAAGATTTTATCAAAACAATAAAACATATTATCAGTTTGTAGAATTGGACCTTCTGATATTGATTGAGCCACAATGAAAATTCATTCATTCATTTTCTTTGCTGCTTATCCACCTGGTAGGTCACAGGTCTGCTGGAGCCTATCTCAGCCCACTACAGGCTAGAGGCAGGGTACACCCCAGATGAGACGCCAGCTCATCACAGGGCCACATGAAAGACAAACAACCACTCATGCTAACACTACAGACAATGTGACGTGACTAATTCACCTAAGCTGCATGTCTCTGGAGGTGGGAGGAACCCAGAGAGAACCCACACAGACTGGTAGAACATACTGTACACGCAAGGGAATCACACCCAGAACCTTCTTGCTGTGAGGGAACAGTGCTAATAACTTCACCACAATGCTGGTATCCCTCAGCTTTCATCGTTTCCAGCTACATCGTTTTTCAAAGAAAATACACGGAAAAATAAAAATCAAGTGTACATCATTGTAGTCCTCCTTTCGTCTCTCCACCACAAACATTGGAGTCGTAAAGTTACTCGTAAATCCTTAAAAAACAGGCATCGTGTTACTGTACAATAAGAATAAAGATATATAATATCATATTATCAGCCCATAGCAACCCCTGTGACACCAAATGTGGAAGCAGCTGAAGAGATTTTCTTTCTGTACTATAGTATATTAAAAAATAAAACATTGTAAGCTTAAAATTGATTCATATTAAACCAAATGTTATATAAAATGCATTCATAAATAATGTTCAGTATAGATCTAGGAATGGTTATCTTCAGTTTAAACCTGTGACAAGATACTGAGAACAAGGAAAGCACTTTAGCCTATCAGCAATAATAAACCACTGCAAAGGTTGGTTTACTTTCATCATGAGTAGTATGTATTGTATATGAATAGCCACGAGGTTATGATGATGATCCCTATTTCTATTCTTCGTCTTCTATTCTTCTTCATTATAGCATTGATACACAATCAGCCACAAAGATTTCTACTTCTGAAAGGATGAGACTGACAATGCCTTTGTGAAACTGACTGAATTGAACGATTACTTGTATTAAAAATAAAACAAATATTTCTGTCCTGAAACAAAATTGAAACGCAAGCAGGTCAAAGGAGGGTAATGGTTTTATCTGCATGGCTCCATAACAGTTGACGTAACAGAAAATAGAGCTGCTGGAACGGAGTAACCGTTGTGCTTCTTCCTCCTGCCTGTCCTTCACATCGAGCTGGCGTGCAGAGACTCTATTTCTTGCCGCTCTTCAGTAGCATGCCAATCCACATTAGAGCCCTAACATGTACATGCAGTCTGAACAGAGCCGCGTGCCACCACCCTCCAGGGACGGCCAGGGAGCCATGTGAGCGCTGCTCATCCTGTCCCTTTCAACTTTCCACACAAAGCCACCGGGGTTTGCAGGCGACTTTTTTACAGGAGGCTTTTTGTGCGCATGTGGCCGCCACACCTATGTGAAAAGCTTTCATGCAAAATATATTTAGCAGCCAGAACCCGTCACCACGGACCGGACGGAGACTTCCAGATAATAATGATATTTCAGTGAAAATTTTGTTGGAATATTGATGGTCCTCATGGGATTAATCCTGCTGATTGTTCATCTGGTACCAGCTCGATGTCTGAATTTGTGGTTTTCAATAAATTTCCTCAATTTTTTTTTTACTGGTCTCACATTTTCTCATTCTTTTTCTGTGATGTTCTGGTGTCTCAAGTTTTATTCAATTTTCTTTTTCTTTATGGAAATAAACACGCCGTACATTCAATCATCTATGGTTTATGAAAGTGAATGAATTGAAATGTTGTCAAGGTGACGCATTCAGCTTGTTTTTCACCTTCCGTGGTCCTGTTTGACAGAGATCTGCTGCATGTTGGCCATCCTTGTTTTACCACACGTTTGGATGAAAGAAAATATTTAGGTATTTACCACCAAGTAGCCAATGACAGGCTGACATGTTAAACTATCAAATATAGACCATGGCAAAGAATAAGTAGGCTAGTTATGTTGTTAGAATAGAGGATGTGAATAAGGAGCTAACCAGCTAAAAAGATTTTATCTACTTCAGAAATTTCCAACTTTATGGATCTATAGTCTCCGGTATGTGTCAGAGGTGACATAAAAACCATCTAATATCCTTTTTCATTTTTCTTATAGGGACACCAGTTTTGCCCTAAAACACACCAGCTGAACGCAGATTGGTCACTTTAGGATTCCTGACATGTCCTCTTCACGACACGACCTCCTTCCTTGACATCATTCACACCCAATGAAAATGAATTCACACCTAAAAGAGGTTCAGGTGGACCTGATTTGACAATACATTGTAGACCTGGTTAATGAGATAGTGGAGAAGCTCCAACAACTATTGAAGCTGCACGTGACTTTTATGCTAGATGATGTTATAAATACTTAAAGAAAAATATTTCTCTACAAGTAAAGCCACAAAATATAACCAAATGAGACTTTATATATTATCTCTATACATTATGTTGAAAACATGGTGAAAAATGCAGGAAAGGCTGGCTCTTGACCTCCACAGGGCTACATTCATATTGAACTACCTTGTAAACACTCCCTATATACCCAGGAGAAGCTCTGAGCGGAGTGGACTGTCTCTGTACCAGTGAAATATCTCTGGTTCAGGACTGTTAGCATACGGATGTTTCCATCAGTTTGCTCCCCGTGCCCTCAAATCCTAACACCTTTTATCTGTTGACAGGGAATTCGCCCTGACAAATAGGTCTGGAGGTTTAATCCTAAGTGCAATAAGGTATCTTGGGATTTTAGTGCTTGGTGAGAAAAGCAATAAAATAAAGAACAAAGTCCACAATCTGAGAAGAAACCATAATAGATACCTCTTTTTGAAGCCGCAGACACTCAAACAGATTTTTCACAAATTTGTTTTACTCATTTATCCGGATTTAAGACAGTTTGAAAAGAGAAAAAAACGTCCTCAAACTGATCATATTTGAAAGGCATGTTTCCATTTATCTTCACAGACATTTTGTGCTTGCATGAGGTTTTCTACTGCAAAAAAAAAAACAGATTTATATAGCATAGATATTTTGTATGGCTGAGTGACTTTGTAATTCAGAGTCTCTCCAGAATGCAGCATGGATCACAGATCACTGTGCTGAAAAAAAATTACAATGAGCCCTGTGATAATGTCTCTCAGCTCATTCTGGAGTGATTTCTGCTGAAGCGAAAGGAACAGTTTCCCTTTTTTGGAGGGATGACTGAGAGACCGACGAGCAAAGCAAGCAGAGACCTTCTCATGCTTCTCTGCTCATCCCCGTAAGAGGATCGGACGTAATGGGGTTTCCTCTTTCTCTGCTCGCGACATAAACTGTGGGAAAAAAAAACTTTCAACAAAGTCTCAGAGTGCTATTCTTGTCACATTTTACGGTCGTACCGACAATAAGTTTTGAAGGAACGCTGATGCGGGCCTCAGCGCGAGCACAGCTAAACATTAAAGCAGGTGCCCCCTTCCTTCCCCATTCTGCTGATGCTCTGGAGAAAATGGGCCTGACTGGGAAACGTCAAGTCAAATTGTCTTTGCATGACGACGGCAGCGGGGATGACACCTCATTTAGGATCAATATTCACCAGTTAAAATCAGACAAAGTAGAGGGTGTCAGGAAACGAAATTAACGGAATGAGATTGTAATAGCGGTGTTTCCACTCAGAAACATTAAGTCACGTGGTGCATCGACCCCCACCCCCCCACAGCCTAAGGGAATAGCAGAGACATTAATATCATGTCTGTACAGGTTCTAATACTCTCCCCATGACAGACTGCTGACCCCGATGACCTCATGTCTGCGGCAGTGACAGCTTGTCTAACACAGGTATATTTTTTCATTTTATTAATATTGTATTAGTGGCTCGCACTGCATTGTGCTCCCGCGTATAAAAAACATGACTTTTCCGCCAAACATGAAACCTGTCCACAACACCGTTCCACCCAAAAAAAAAGACCTGAAGGAAGGAAAATTGAAAAATCCACCATCACAAAAGGAACTAAGACAAATTATCTGCCTGAAAATTCATTTTGCAACCAAACATCACAAGTTAGACACAGAAATATTACATACATACATAATGTATATATATATTTATGGTCTATTGCTCTGGAGTCCTATGTGTTAATATATGTAATTTCATTAAATAATGGAATAAACGCTGGTCTGCCAGGCTGAATATGAGATGCATCCATTTCAATATTGTTTGGAGAAAACAGTGCTGACCTCGCCTTGACTGAGAAATTGATTGTTTGCATAGCTGCATGCTTAAAGAACACAAGCGGCAGAAGCGGGTCTGTGTAAACCGTCAGTGCAAGGACGCTAGGAAAAAAGAGAGAAAGAAAAGACTGTTAAGTGATTAATAATTTAAAAAAAGATAAATCTTTCAATTTGTGCAATGGTATTAATACCCAACTGGACGTGCTAACTCCTGTAGTTTATGATTGCAACCCTGCACACAACAATGTGAGCAAATTTCACCCCCCCCCCTCCCCCCCAGATCTGGTCTGGTTGCGCCATAAGTCAGCATCAGATTAAAAAGCTGGAATGAAAACAAGCAGAGCTCTCAGTCTCAAGGACCAGCAGCGAGAATCACTGAGCTATGGATAATGTATTCAGCACATCCGACAAGAATAATAAAAGAAAATTACATATGTATTACTCCCACCAAGGAGATTATGTTTTCACCTGTGTTCAATGGATGGTCTGTTGGTTTTCATAGAAACTGCTGGACGGATCATCATGAAATTTTGTTAAAAGAAGGGGACATGACAGTTAAAACAAGAAGTTCTGTAAGGAAACTTTTTTTTTTTTTAATATCATCCCCGAACATTAGAGGAAAGGACACTTGTCAAGATTTCACTGTTGAAACTGTATTGATTTCCCTAAAACTCCACAGAGGAATGCAAGTAAAGACATAAGCAGGTTTGTTCAGGGAGGTATACGCAGAACTGAGTGCCATTCAAATTCATAAAATTCACCTCTGTTCACATGTTCAGTTTGTTTTTCCATCTTGGGGTTGTTGAAGCAAAATCATAAATTTTGATGTCATACACATATAGTTAATCCATCCCTACTGATTGAAGCATTGGGTGCATGGTCCTCCTATATATTCTACATATTGTAGACTTGTTCTGAGATGAGGTCAGAATGATGTCATGTCCATTAACAAATGGGAAAAATGTATTTATATCTATAATATATAGTGTATGTGTGTATGAAGTTTGGCCTGTATGACATTGTGCAGTCTTCCTTTTTGAGTATATGTATTCAAAACTGATCCTAAAGCCAAAATATATTGGAAACCCAGGAATATAAATCATCCTAAATCCCATTGTCATACAGTATTCCACGATTCTCTTGCAAAGATGTTAATATTTCCAAAGACGGCAAGGATATGATCGTTTAAGTTCTTTAACATTCAGCTGAGTTTGAAACTTCTGCGAGCTAAATGTCACTGATCCCCCCCCCCCCTCTAATTCAAATATTCTGGTAATATATGAACTTTCTCTTTCCCTGCTCTTGCATATTTTCGTTCAAGTATAGGTCTGCCTGGATTAACAAAATATTAAAATTACATCCAGAAAGACAATAAATTTATACCAGTGAAAAATTAACATAAATAAACCAACTCAAATCCATTGTAAATTTCTGGGCTTGTGTTTTAACAGAGATGCAGCGTTTAGAGAGATGTGTCAGAATAGTTGAAAATAAGGAAGTTCTTCCTTATTACAGAAATCGAAGATGCATGTCAAAGTTAGGAAGTCGTGACATGAGTCACCGTGTCACTCTATGTAGAGGCCAATTAGAAAGTGACGGACAGGAAATGGAAGAGCTAGCAGCACTGAAACAGTTTGGGGTTTTTTCTTTTTTTTTTTAAAGATTGACCATGAGATTCGTACATTACAAATATGTGTGTGTGTGTGTGTGTCTGTGTGTGTGTGTGTGTGTGTGTGTGTGTGTGTGTGTGTGTGTGTGTGTGTGTGTGTGTGTGTGTGTGTGTGTGTGTGTGTGTGTGTCTGTGTGTGTATCCATTCATACTGTATGCTTTGCATTTGACACACCAGCCATGTCTCCTATGACAGAGATTAATGCAGTTCTATGGATGAGACTAATTGACCTGCAGGCCACATGCATCAGTGTACAAATGGCAACCATGTTTAGAGAAAGATAATTAACCTCTGCCAGTTTGTGTCACTCAGAGTGCTTGTTAAGTAACACACAGTCCTCCTTTCTTTTCCCCCCTTTGGTGTCCATCTTTACTACAACCGGCTGAATAAATCACACTGCAAGCTTCAAATCAATCACAGTGATGATTCTGTGGGAAAAAAAAAAAGGAGAGATAAAAAGCCCGAGCCTGTCAGGGCTATAAGAACGGGGGGATGTCAATGCCTCACTCAGACAGCTAGTCCGAAGAGGCCACTTCCCCAGACAGGAGGACAAGATTAAGTTCACCTGCATTCAATCCAGATTCTCCCTGGTCTTTAAGGGAAAGAGATGCAACACAGAAAAGCGTCCCACACTCTCTAATGTAAATGTCGTCTTCAGGAAAAATCAATTTCATGACGAATTCAAGCAGCTACAACTTGAAAAACGGACAAATTTGCCACCCCCACCCCCCAACTATGACATCATCCTCCTTAGGAACCCGATGAATAGTAAGAAACGGTGTTTTCAAAAGATGCAGAACATCGTCGTTCTTTCCAACAGTTCAAAACTTTAGTTAATTGATTTTTTTTCTCTCCCCTCACACTGTTGCTTCTCATTTCCAACACAGCATGAAAGGCAGTGAAATAAAAACATCTTAGCAGCAAATCGGCCTCACCATGGCAACAGTATCGATCAACCTTCCAGGGTCCTCAGAAAAATCTATCACTCATGTCCATTTCCCTGCATTAACAGTTCAGTAGCTATTCATGTCCTGAATAGACAACCATGATATTTAGCTTCTGGCAATAAAAAAACAAAAAAAAACAATTACTATTTAGCTTCCATTATGATTCATACACGGGAGATACAAGAAATGGCCTCACTGGGAAGCAGAGCAGCTCGAGGAGGGAGAGCAATGTCTGCATGCCTGAATATCATGACCGAGACAAGAAACTGAACAAACCTCTGACTTCATTTTGAAGTAAATAAAATCTGCCTGGCTTCCGTAATTACATCTGCAACAGGAGCTTTCTTGGCGCTTTTTGATATTTTTGACAAGAATCCTTCCCTAGTCGATGGAATAAACCTGCTGTCAAACGCTCATCAAAACGCCGTGACGCTAATGAGGCTAAATGGGCTCGGCGCTCTCACTTTGGGGCGTGCATTGATTTATGTAGTATTGCGTGGCTTTACATTTCATTTATTATCATTCATCATAGGCATTCAGATGAGGACTTGAATGCGTCTGCAGATCGGACCGTTGTGTCTGTGCTTTGGAGAGAGATGTGCAGAGTGAAGGTCAGAGCTGCATGACAACAGCTGTCAATCCAGATTCCTCAAGCTGGATCTGAACACTGCATGGACTAAAACCCACACTCCTATAGTGTTTTTTTTTTCTTCATTTTGGCACATCTGGTGGAAAGAAGACATTGGAGAATGTAATAGAAATCACTGCACTCCCCTTACAACCTTCAAGTTTTCACAAATCTGTGAGTGTTAATATTACACAGCTTGGATAAAAATGAGACTTTTACAACCCTCACATTCTGAGACGAGAGCCCATACCTCTCTGAACCTCATTATCCCCCCCAAAAAATCTGAGCAACTGGAAAATAGTTTTCTCATGTGAGAGGCCTTTTTGGTAATTTCCACTGGCATTTGGATTTCTGACAGAAGATAAGGGTACGCTTGTAAGTGTTCATTCCATTTCGTATGACTCTGCGGAGGTCAGAAATTATTGCATCCCCAAGCACCAAAGTGAGGGCTATCAGTGTCGATGCTGAAGTTGCTTCATTCAGATCTGTTCCAATCCAAATAATCCAATAGCAATTTAGTCTTTGATTCAGGAAAACTAGTCACAGATGTTCCACCATGTGTTCATGATCCCCAGTTTATGGGTTGTTGGGGAAAATATGAGAACTTATGTTAACAAATCCATGAAAACTACTTGAAATACACAGAATTTTCACTTCATATTAATAAGTCTCTGTTACCACAATGGGATATGGATTGTGATCCAGATCTTAATGATTATTTTCATTAATGTTATTCATTAAGTTGGCAAAATGACCAAAAAAAAAGACATTTTCTGTTGCAGGAAGTCAAAATGTATCCAGAATCTGGATCTTTTCCTGGTCCAGCCTCAAAATTGAGTAAATTTTTCTTTTCGCCCAAGGTGTACCCGAATGCAACATCAGATGAGAATCTGCTGACAGCCTTTCAGGATATCTTGGAGATGGACTCACAAACTAACTCTTAGGAACACAGGAGTTTTGCCAGCTTGGACTGATAAAAATATAATTTGTTAACTTGGTGAATGAAGGGTGGAGGGGGGCCCAAAGCCAGTCTGGACTGGTGTAACTGTCCATTCAATGGCTGTAAAAATCAGAGAATGACTAGTATATAAAACAAAGTGTGTAGCACTGTGAGTGTATACATTGGAGAGGAAGGAATGGGGGGGGGGGTGCTAAAAGCAAGTTAAGCACTTAGATGCAGTTAAACAGCTACTTACAGCCTTGGCTAGGCTAATTAAACTAGAACTAAAACACAAAATGGTACGGATGCACGCTTCATTCCATGACCACAAATCATTAGCAGCTGCAGCAGCATCTCGGATGTTTCTCCCTGGTTTAAATCCTGACTTCCTCACAGGGGAACAAATCCTACAGAAATCTACACATTTGCAAAAAAAAAAAAAAAAGGATCCACTTGGTATTGCAAGCAATTACATGTTTTGCTATGGAGAAGTGTCTTAAATAATTAATCTGCTGCGTTGGTGCCCTGCTGTGTTCCTCATTCCACTGCAGCAGCAGCAGCAGCATGGGTCAACCTTATCCATCAACTCTCAGTCATAAGGAGTAGAAATATACCCCCCCCCCCTAAACCCTAACTGGTTTTGAAATGAGCAAATTCCCTTCATTGACTTGCAAGTCACCGACCTCAGTTAGGGGTGCAAAGTGTGTGGAACAGCCTCATTTGTGGAAAGCAAACCCCCCCCCCTCACCCATAAATCTAAACATTAAGCCCCCCCAAACTATTCATAAAAATGTCTGCAGTTATTCCATAAGAGAGCCTCAAATAATCGTGTGCAATCACATGAAGCCCGGCTGTTTGTTCTCTGGAGGGGGGTCGTTAGGTTTGGGGGGCTGACAGTGCCCACTCATCGACACCGTGGAGCGGGACTGGAGCAGACGGGAGCTGTTCGTTCAGCACCACCGGGGACAAGCAGCGGCGCACCGGGCTGTCGTGTCCGCGCAGTGTAGTGGAGGGGAAACGCACTCCAGCCCCCCCACCACCACCACCACCACCCCCCCTACACTACACCTTCTTTTTGTTGTGATCCTTTAAGATGGAGAGAAGCTAAAAGACAACCGGTTATGTAACACCAATTTTTTTTGTAATAAATGCAAAAGATGTGTGGTTTTTCTTTTTTTTTATCCTAACGTGGGAAGCCAAATACGCATCAATTCCACTCCCCCCCCCCACACACACACACCTAAAAGGCTTTCAGAAACTAGATTCATGGAGGTGGGAGAAAACACAATTTCAGACACACAAAACTGTTGCACAGAGTCAGACTTGCCTGAAAGAGGCGCAAGATGTTGGCGACCATGATCGATATGGAACTCGCCGATGCGCCGATGACTCCCACCACTTTTTCCGGCTTGACGAACACCGGTGGCTCCCCGTTCGTGCACCTCACGTCGGACGTGTCCTTGGTGATCAGGGCTTGAACGAACGTTAAAGATTGTTCGAGCGCGTAGGTATCCCTGGAGCAAGTGTCCAGCACCCGGGCGCCCAGGGTGATGTTGGGTAGGAGTTGATCGTCCTGGTTTATTTGGTCCAACGCGTACATCATGGCCTCAAGCCGCTGGATGCCGTTTTCCTTCTTGAGATCCCCGCATGGCGTTCCGTCGATCCCTCTGGCGTGAACCGGGAAGAGTCCCCCAAGAGTCAGGTGCCCCTCGGTCCGGATGGAATGGGGCGCGTAAGTCTCCTGAGGCAGCGCGAAATCCACCACGGCTCTCAGGAGCCAAAGCGCTCTCCACACGGAGCCCGGCTGAACGCGCAAACCCAGACCAGCCATGGTCGAACTTTTAAGGGGAAAGGAAGGGGAGACTGCGATCCGCCAGAAGATACGAAGAGGATATCAGAGAAGTTGTTTTTTTGTTTTTCTGCTAAAACGAACCCATTCTTGTCACAAGGGAGGAGAGCCAACGAGCTGGGCTGAAGATCCGACTCGCAGGAGATGGCTGAGGCAAACTGCGCCCATCGCGTTCTTTTTTTTAGCTGCGAAGAGTGAAGCGGTGCAGCTTGTTGAATGGTGAAGCCCCCCTTCACGATAATTTAGTTCCCCTTGAAGCAGAAGGCTTCATCCAGGAAAATATCAATATATTATTTTACATAAAAATAATTTGAACACTCGCCGTAAATAATCTGGCCTGATTTTTCCCCATTTATGCTCACTCCAAATGGAGAGAGGGGAATGAAATGAAGCCGTTTATCTCCACAAAGACAAATTCAGATACGAATCACTCAAAACCAACACTTAGAGGTTAGGACCGGCAGAAGTCGGTGACATTCTTGTTGCTCAAACCAACTCCATGGGACCGCAGGAATGGCTCGGGTCTCCCGGGGGCGCATTTCGTATCCGGAGTCTCCAAAGGAGGAAAGAAAAGGAAAAATCGAGGTGAAATGTGCGTCCGTTGGAAGGAGCGAAGGAAATCCAGCTAATTAAAGCCCTGGCTCTTCCTCTGTCTCCGCGACCGGTCGCATTTATTCACAATGAATGAGTCACGGAGAGGGATTCGCTGCGCGCCGAATTCTCAGCCCCCATTTCTGGTGAGACGTCATTCCGCTGGCTGGGAGGAGAGAAAAAAGAGTGGCATCAGTCATGGTGATGTTTTCAGGAAGTTGGCGTTCCAGCGTCTTCAGACAAGAAGAGAGATGGAAAGTAAACACGACGAATAAACGCACTTACGGACTTTTAGTGTTCCTCCCTGTGGCTTCTGTGCGCGCAGCATCTCAGCGTTCAGAATCTCTCCTCCTCCAGTTCTCCTCCTTCCTTTAATCCCCATCCAACACACACACACACACACACACACACACACACACACACACACACACACACACACACACACACACACACACACACACACACATGCACAAAAGTGCTTCTTTTCTTTTTTGACGCTGAAGATTGCGCATAAAAAGCGCAGATACGTTTCAGGTACGTGTGTGTGTGTGTGGGGGGGGGGGGGGTCCTGAAATAGTTTTGTGTTCAATACTGATGCATCTTTAAAACGGAGGAGAAAGGGGGGGGGGGGACACGTTACGAGGGGTCCAGACTGGTCTCCCAGGCAACCCTTTCTTCGGAAGACACTCCTAATTCATCCTGTGTGCGCCCTCCGATCCAAGCGCGCGCGCGCGCGCACACACACACACACACACACACACACACACACACACACACACACACACACCATGCTGGCATGCACACTGGCACACAGACTGATAGGGATTTGCTTCTGGAATCCCCCCACTTCTCAGCAAAACATCCCCACCACACTATGTAATTGCACTTTTATGAATTAGGTGATTATGATCAGTTTGCGTTCATGGGTTTACATTAGAGCCATGAACCCACAAGGGAATCAATCAGGAGCATGAAAAAAAAAAGATTGTGTGTTACTCATAAAGCAGATGAAGGGAAGTCGATATGAAGCTGTTTTCTTTCAGCAGATTCCAGCGTGAGAAACTCTGCCCACATATTCTCATAATTCATGTTCTTGCCCTCATTTTCAAGTAACCTTAGAAACTGACCACTTCTACCACACATCCATCAATAAATAGCATCAAGCCGGAAACTTAGAGGGGCGCTGTGGGAAACAGTAAACGGATTAATGGATAAATCTGTTTAAGTTGCCTGATCTTTGAATATTAAACGGCCTCTGTGATTTGCTTCAGCTTGAAAATTATTCTAAGGCATGGAATCCCAATTTGTGGACATGTTCATTCCATTCGCTCCTGTTCAATTTAAAGATTAGAAGAGGCAGATGTACACGTCTAATTGAAACATGTTCTATTCACATTACAGGCTTGGATGGACAAATTTCTAATTAATTGAGTTGAATTGAGATTAATTGAAGCCTAATCTTTTTCCATGTAGTTTATTTATCTCAATTTATCCTTCAACAGTAAAGTAATTCACGTGTCAGTCCGAGCGTATTGATTGGGGTTGCGGGTGTGCAAGGTTGGACGTTTGGGGTGGGGGTGAGGGGCAAAAATTCATGAGATGCACCAAAAATACTTTTAAGGACACTGTGTGGGAACTGCTGGGAACAGACTGCTGAGGAGAGAGATGAGGGATGCGAGTGGGGAGGGAGGCAGATGGCCGCCTCCACTGTGAGCACAAGGAGACAAGGCAAGCAGGCGATGGAGAAAAAAAATGCAGCAACAGTCCCTACAAATGACACCCTGAGAGACTGGTGTCGCCATGCAAGACACTAATACCAATGCTCAAACTCTATAGTGAGAGCCTGACTCTCACTTACACTGTCAATGGAAAGGTTACTTTTGAAAAATGAGGCCCTCGCTGTGATTTAATTCACTGACTAACTCCAGGAAGAGGGGCTTTTCCCCTGGGGGGTGGAGGGGGTGGCTGCGTGATTCAGACTGAGATTACACTTCAGTTTGGATCTTCTCTCAGTCACATGTAACTAACACACACGCGCGTGCACGTGAGGGCACGCACACACACAAGACTAAATCCTATTTAAATTTCATCATTGGATGCAGTAAAACACAGGCGAGGAGGGGGTCGTCCTGGAAGATGTGTCTCCCCCAACATATAGCTGACCAAACAAACAGAAATAGATACGGTTGCCAAGGGGTTGCGCTGCATTTCGGTGCATCCCACTAGATAAATGATGTTCTCCCTCTAAAGATTCACAGCTTTTGTTTCCAAGTGTTCAATAACATGTTTGCTCAATGCGTTCTTCTTTTAAGTCAATTACGGCGGCGGGGTTGTGTACTCCTTTCAAGAACAACGAATAGAGGAAACAATAAAAAGTCAACTTACAGGACAAGAGGTAATAAGGTTTCCTCTCGGGCTGACACCAGGCACAATGGGGTCTGTCTGTCAAATTAATTAACCTGGAAACCTGTTTAATTCCCAGACTCAAATGAAAGGGCCGTCTTATCCACAGGAAGGAAATAACTCCAGAGCAGGAGGTAATTGCATGTCTGGGTGATTTGTGTGAAAGCATACAGGGTACCAGTCTGTTTGGAGTCATGCATTCTCTGCCAGGGGGGGGGTGAGGTGTTAATGTTAGATCAGTCCAGGGGTAATGTTAGATTATCAACACCAAGGTCACCAATGTCTCATTTTGTGCCAGGCTGCTTTTGGAAATAATAGATCTATATTTTTCTTCTCAATTGCAGTCTGTGCGGAGGAAGAAATCACACCTTAATGCTACAGTAAGAGAAAGATTCATTTTCACCTCTTTTTTTTGCAGTATAAGCAAATACAAAACAGGTGCAATGTAGCCGGGATGAGAGACTCTTCCACGCTCTCAATTATGATTGTAATCCATCTGTCATACTTGCTCCCACCTCATTATGTCTCTGTAAAGACGCTGCTGTGAGCTCGGGACCCATTCACACTCCAAATGCTGCAATGCAGGAAGATAATAGCCCAGCTACCATTGTAAAATTTATCAGAAAGTTCTTCTTCTTTTTTTTTTTCTTTTGCCTTTCTTTGGAACTTACGGGTTATTTGACAATGAATCTGCTTAGATGGTTGATCCAGACGTGAAGCCTTTGAAACAAAGTGAGAGTGGAGGAGAAAAAGGGAAAAACAACCCTCTGCTGCTCTTCTTTTGTTTTCTTCCTTATAGCTACAAACACCTAATCCTGCTTAGGAGCCTGTCTGGTAAAAACAATGATAATATATATTCTAGGTGGCAGTAATGGGTCTGAAGTGTTGGCCTCCCACCTACACACTATGGAATTTTCTAGAGGCCTTATTAGCGGGTGACTACAACTTTGATGGCTAAGCTAATGGTCCACTGGAGTCAGATGGAAGTGAGTGCAGCTATATAAGATCTCCAGAAGAAATCTGATTTTAATGCCAAAGACTTGTCGCCTTCTTTCTGCTAATTAGCTGGAAAATATTCATGTGTGATAAGAAGGAAGAAGCCAACATAAAAACAGTATCAGCGCTAATGACTACAGTATTTTCTGTGCTATAAGACGCACCTTCAATGAATGTCCTATTTTTTATCTTTTTCATACGTAAGGCTAACTGGATTATGAAGTGCATCTGATTATAAGGTGCACCTTCAATGAATGGCATATTTCAAAACTTTATTTCCACAAATAAGGCCCACTGGATTATAAGGATTGTCGGTTTTTGAGAAAATTAAAGGCTTTTATGTGCCCCTTATAGTGAGGAAAATACTGTAATGTTTCTATTAAACAGTAATAATTGCTTATCAAGAGACAAATCAGGATTTAAACAAATTAAAAAATGAATAAGTTGTGGAATACTCTGAAGCACAAACTGTATAAATAACTTTGCACACATTTTGTGACGAAGCCACAACCAGCTGCCATTTAGATCAGCTTGGCATGAATACTGGAAAGATGGGGGTTCGTCCGAGCAGACACTGGCTGTTCCATCTGCACAAAAAAAACCAAAGTGAAAAGGCCAGTTTTTTTCAGGGTGTTATGATTATTTCAAGGCTGGCAGGAATAACGCTCTGGAGTCTCTTGTCAAAGTCAGGTTGCCAGGCAATCAGAAGAGACCCCCACTAGCATACTGGCAGCTTTCATAATGAATCGTTCCTGTCGGAACAAAGACTCAGCTGCTAATACTAAGCCTGTTAATATTATAGTTACTTTCTACACTTATTTTTTTTATTTTTGTTAAGTAAAGCATTGCCATGCGTGCTAAAAATTCACAGCTACGTAGTTTCTTCACAGCAAATCAAAGGAGGAAGATAAAAACTTGATTTCTTTGATTGCGGATTTGGCTTGTTTTGAACTGGTGTCTGTCTCGGCGGTGGAAAAAAACACATCGGACTTTTAAAATCTGTGGGTCCAAAAATATTACATAGCTCTGCAGACTTCATGCCATGCAAAAAAAAAAAATCACGACACTAAACTCAAAGAGGAGCACGAGAGCTCGAATGTCAGCATGTTTAGATGGATGAGCTTAGAGATGAAGTCAAACTTTATGTTAATGAAGACACTCTCCCGTATTTCACAGATAGGCGTCATAACCTTATTGAACTTTCACTTCGGCTGGCAAGACTCCAAAGTTTGTAATTCAGTTCAATTCATGCTCTGACAGCCAGAACCCCACCGCCAGCCACAGTCGCACATATTTTTGCATTTCACAAGCCTTCAGACTTTTCTCGTTGTGTTTATTGCTGCACAAATAAACCTGTTCTATAATTTTTTAGATTACTTTACATTTGTAAAAAAAATGCTGTTGTCTTTGAGACGGTGAGAGAGGATGGTGCCCTTTCTGCTTGAATTAACTTTGTTGCTGTTTGTGTTGCAAAATAACATTTTTTTTTTTCCATCTTGCACAACTCATTACCATACGGAGCAGCTCAGGACGACTGCAGTGGAGGGCAGCCCTACTTATTTCAGATAAGTACCCCTGCAGTAGTTTGAGAACACAAAGGCACACACACAAACACAATTTCAAACACTGATTTGCTCGTCTCGACTGCTGTGCAATTCATCAACGGGTGAATATCTTCCCGGTGATTGGGTAGAAATTATCAAATTACCGCACAAAGCTATTGCAAAAAGGTGAAAAAGATAAATCACTACATTGTCAGCTTGATTTTACACTCTTGTTCCCTGTTTCCGCTCTCCTTTTTTTTTTTTTGCTAGAGGCCACACTCAATTTACACAGGTTGGAATTAAAGTAGACCCCATTTAGACCATGTGCATGCCTGAGGAGGGTGCAGTCTGACAGTAATCCCCTGGGCTTATATGTTCTGTGAGCTCAGTGTCTCCATGGTCTCCCAGCATCCCTCCTGCCTCTTAGCCATGGTCGGTCTCCCTTTTGGACTCCCCATGGCCCCAGCGCTCCCCCCAGGAGTACTACTGGAACTGTGAGTCACAAAAAGCTGCCTTCCCCCCCACTCCCTAGGGATGCCACATTTTCCAACTGCTTGGTTGTCTTTTTATTTTTAGCCGACCCGGCTGATCCGTCTCACACAGAGCATGAATTAAAGGTGAGAAAATACATATATTCATTCCTGGTTTGGCTTCACAATAGTCACGGCCTGCTTTGGGTTGGACTGTGAATTCCTGGAACGTCATGGTCAAATCAGAGGGGTGGGGGGCGCCTGTCCCTCCCCGCTGAAGGATGTCGGCTCCGAGTGAAAGCGGGGAAACAGAGTGCACACTGTGTTTGGAGGGAGGAATGATTGTGTATGGCGGCGTTTAATGGGTGCCCAACGGTGTCGAGTGAGATTGAGCCCTGTCGACTCAGGGGCGCAGTACAATACAGACAGAGTAGAATAGGACTTCTTACAGCTGCTCGGGGATTGGATAAAGCCAAGTTCATTTGCAACACATCACATTCTGTTACATGGTTTCCGACAATTCCACATATTTCATCCTCGGAACAGGCAATGGGCGTTTTATATCCTTCCCATTTCCTGCACCTTTCAGCTCGTTTTAAGCTCCTCTATGTCATGATGGGGGGTTTTTTTGTTTTTTTTTCCCCTTTCAGAATTTCTCCCTCCCTACTTTCAAGCTGAAAATCAAATCTATAAATCAAAGGTAATGGAAGAAAGACACAGGAACTGAAGGGCATTTAAATTCTTTCAAAGTTCCCTGAACTACAGAGAGAGAAATAAACAGGAAATTAAAAAATGAAGGACCAAAATTGCAGCAATCCTTCTTTTCAGGGGATTGAAGTCAGGCGCGGTTCTTAATATGCCTTCCTGTTTTATTCTAGTCTGTACTGTTGGGAATTGACCCTTATCTCTCATTTCAACATCATTAAAGATGAAAAGGAATTACACTGCTTGATAAGAAACGAAAATAAGTGATTTAATTGTTTGTTTAAGTGATTCTGAGTCACTTAAAGAAGCAAAAATAAAGGCTGTGATTCATATGCAAAATTCCCTTCAGTGTCAAAATACCATTTAAATGTGCTCCCTTTATGCCGTCAGGCTGAACAATGGTGTTCTCACCTGGTAGTGATGTTTCTGGTGAACTATAATAGCTGTTGACCTTCAGATTGAACTTAATTTGTAGATAATGAAAGGTTTAGAAGATAATGTTGGTGTTTTTTTCTGTTCTTATCTTCACAATATTTTCCATCCATTTTCTTGTAGATGAGACAATCACAATCGTCTCGTCTCGTCATTGGCCCTGTGGGTCAAGGGTCTGTTGGCGGCAATCACAGCTGGTTAAGGGGCGAGAGGCGGGATACGACCCGGATGAGGAGCCACGTGAAAGACAAACAACCATGCACACTCACAAATATGAACCATTTGGAGTGAGAAAATTACCTGAAGTGCATGTTTTTGGAGGTGAGGAGAAGCTGGAGAACCTGGAGAGAACCCACACAGAGGAGAACATACAAACTGCACAGAAAGGGAATCGGTCCCAGAACCTTCTCGCTGTGAGGCGACAGCCCGACCCGCTCCACCACTGTGCTGCTACAGTATTATCATTTATTTTTTTAGATGTCAGCAAGTCAGACCAAAAGCAACAAACTGATCTGAAGTCACCTTCCTGGGAGTCCATCGGTATCGACGCTTATAGCAGAAAGGGCTAAAGGCTAGTCAGAGCCAGACTAGATTATAAGCTTTATCAAAAAAGGAAAGTTTTATACCCAGTCTTAAATATTTACTGCCTTGGAAGATGGATCCACAGGAGATGAGGGTGATAACTAAAGGCCACGGCTCCCAGTCTGGTTTCAGAGACTCAAAAAGGACCACAAGTATCCTCACATCCTGAGAAAATGTGACTCCATTGGAACAAAAAGTGCCACAAGCTTTATATAATTCGTCAGTAATAGCTGATTAGCGGCTTTGTTTTTAAATTCCAATCTGTACAGAGACGCTAATATGAAAGAAATGTGCTCTGTCAATCAATTCACATTAAAGTTCTCTGGATCAACTGAGAATCTTTAGAAAGTTATTGAGAAATGTTCCCGAGCGCCAAACGTAAAGCACATCTGAGGATAAACGCCGTTCTGCTATATCATTCTGCAATTTTGGGAAGTGTTTGATTTTATTATAGTGCTGACTCCCTGGTGAGATTAAGAACGCATGTAAATCTTACAGCAACTCATTAAATAGCTGCCGAGGTAGACGAAATGAAGAATATCCCCCCCTTTGTCGTGACACGAGAAAAAAACTTAAGGCCGTACAATACATCATCAGGGAGCCAAGAGTGTGTGAAATTTCCTTTTTTGGTGTGGACGAAAGCAGCCGAACGAGAGGACTGCTTTCCCTAGAGCCACAGTTTGAATTGTAGTGCTTTTAAACTTTTGCACTTTTGTGAAATAATTTGGATCCTATGAGTTCAGACAGCTGGGAGGTATTTCCTCTTAGACAGCGACACTGAAAAAGAAAAGCACTAACACCCACTCCAATCTGGTTTTTAGTCTTCTGGGAAAGACTATGATCATTAACTCCCAGGTGGGGATACACCTCTGCAGAAACATTTTCCATTTACAGCTTTCAATTTGTTTGCGAGGGTAATTTTTTATTTTATTTTTTTTCCGTTACACGTGAAGCACATGAACATCATTCCATCCACGTCAAGTATAAAAAAAGATAATAATAAAGTGAAAGACGTCTCAAAACGAACCACAGAAACATTCTCTGGTGATCTCTCGAGCTGTAGTTCCTGTTCATCTCGACGGAGATGAAAAAGAAGCGAGACACTTTAAGTCGCTGTGATTTTTGTGTCTCATCATCTTCCTGCAAAAACATCTGTCAGATTATTACTATTATTATTTATGAATAAAGGATTTGACATTTCCTCGCCGTGGCGTAATGAGCTCCGTGATCTAACGCTTTCTATCGGGTTTTTTTGTTTTGTTCTGTTTTTATTCCCAGAACGTTTCTACATTTGAACACGACACACAAGAAAAAACAATCAGGCACCTGTGTTCACATTATAAACCTGCAAATAGGCTGATCTGGGTATGAAGATGTGATCACATGAAGTACATCACATGGAAAGAGAGAGAGAGACTATATAAAGGCATAATTATGGGATGTAATCCTTTATAGCTCCTTTGCATCAATGAATGAATGAATACTTTATAATAATCCCAAAGGGAAATTATCCAATGTAATGAAATCCTAATGCTCTCAAATACAACACACCTCCTCTGATCAGCTAAGTAATGTTATTGATTACCAGCAAATAGACCTTTTCACATGATGTCAAATCTGGTGTTGATATTGACTATAAATTTCAGTTAACATGTCTTAATCAAAGACGAGTCAGGCGCTCGGTACTGTATAAATAGATTTACCGCTTGTATTATACGGATCAATATTCTTCATTCATTGATGTTTGAATGGGAAATTAGGAACTCAAATACAATCAAATCAAAATGAAAAATGATAACATGTGGTACTTTTCAACAAAAGACTTCTATACGATAAATTACGCTCCATCAAACTGAAGCCATAAATCACAGCACTCGCAGGCAACGGCAGGAATGAAAGCATGCTTTCTTTTTAAGTGGAGGCTTACGATTGAACCTCAAGGCATTAGAGTCCATAAATCGCAGCATAAATTATTAACCCAAATCAGGTTTAATGTGCCAAAAGAACCCCCCAGTGGGCGAGCTAATGCAACTAGCAGGAAACAAGGAGAACAATTAAAATGACCAGTGTGGCCAGCGACGGGGCCCTCTTTATGTCGGAGCCAGACTGGAGAGCAGGAAAAAACATCATCCCGTCAGACGTCAGGGGCCATCAGGAGCCAGATCATAATAATCGAGAATTACGTTCATTTGAGAGTGGAAATATGCTGCTAGATTGGACCTTGAGGACAAAATTGATGAATGCTGCATCCTGATATGGTAGAAAGAGAGATGGAGGGAGAAAGAGAGAGAGGGAGGTCAGGGATGGAACATGCCTGATTCGCTCTCAGGATGCTTTTTAGAAAAGCACGTGTGTTCAGGCTCACAAGGTGGTAGAAGTGATTTGGAAAGTGCAGCAGAAGTAAAATGCGAACCATTAGCAGACGACCTCGGCAATCACAACGTGCCTGCAGGGTTGTGGGTATATCATGATCACGGGGCTGAGACCGAAAGCAAATAGAAATTCATTCCCTTCAGGGTCAGTAATTTTCTCCGCTGTTCATTCTGTAGTAAACATTTCTCAGCGTTTCATTAACGTGTTCAAGACTCCCTGGTGGTGAGCTGCAGTTCACTGAATGCCAAACATTTAAGGGGCATTCTTCCCCCTGAAAACACTGTATTATATGGTATTATTATATTCTATTAGTCTTTCTTATAAATCCAATTACAGACATGTAGAGGAAAAAAAAGACTGGGGCTCAAGAAGATTGGTTTCACTTAAAGAAGATTGAGCTGAAATCAACTTGCAGCACTGATGACATGTGACTGCTTACAACGTTTATCATTTAATTATTCATCATGTTTTCAGTGGAAAAAAAAAAAAGAGCCACGCTGTTTTGGGAGTCCCAATTTTCAAAAGTACCTTCTTACAGCATACAGAATTATCCCAATGCCTCCACTCTGTTTACAAGATGAGCGAAAACCGCAGCTGTTTATTGATATTCACACGTTCAAACATTGATGGAAATTTACTACTGCAAAAAAAAAAACACAAAAAACAACAACCAAAAAACCACATCTAATCAGTCGGTCGTCGCTTCTTCTTACTTACTATTCGAGCAATCGGCTTTAGTTCTACACTGGGGAGACGCTCCAGGACGCACTCTGATCTCTTCCTTTATCTGACAGAGAGGTGGGGGGGGGAAAGGGAGTGCATGAGATGAGCACTGAAGCTGTCTTATTAGTGCTTAACTCTCCTACTTAGGCTTCTAGATTGACAGAGCAAAAAAAAGAGAAATTGTTCGTGCTGGCTGTGCCATAAACACTGGCAGTGATAAATATCTGCTGTCACTTCCAACATGACTCACTTGTCTGAGTCTTAGTTTACTGCACACACACAGGAGGCTGGAGCGCCGCAGCCATACACTGCTGCTCGCTGGATCCTTATCAGATTACAGATAATAGATCCACTCTATAAAATATCTTACGTTACAAAGAGAGTGAGTTGAAGTGGAACGCAGCTCGGCAAAATATGTTTAGTAGTGAACGTATTTCTATAAAAGCTCACCAGCAGTGATGATGGGAAAGGGTGGTCTATTATGTTCCAGAGCATCCCTGCAGCAAAGACAGCTTTCATGTTCCTTCATCTCAGGATAGTTAAATATATGGAAAATATCAGCAGCAATAAAGAAAGGTACTTTAATTTTAACCAGCTGCATCAGTAGGGGTAGTAATGTTAGCAGTATGCTGTTATTATTTAAATTATTACATTAACTCTGTGTGTGTGTGTGTGTGTGTGTGTAGGACTCTACTGTACTTATACAAGTGTAACCTATTTATAGTGTTGCACACACTGCTGAGTAGTTAAATCTGAAACAATGCTTCATTTTTATATCCTCCTATATGTTTTTTAAGAGACATTTTTATACATGCAGAAGAAATAAAAAGCAAAATGCTGCCCTCCATACTAGAGTCGAGGAGGATAGTGTAAATTTCAAGCACCACATATTTGCAGTACTTGAGTAAATACAGTAGAGAAAATGCTCACAAAATCACAAAAGTAAATGTGAGGTAAAGGGAACTGTTGCAGGCTGAGAGGTGTGTTCTGTTCAGAGGAGGCTATAAATCTTTGTCATTTATATAAATCTCAAATAAAAGTGATTTGCGCCGTTACAAATTCACTGATTCCTTCTTCACAAGTCGCAGCTGTCGGCATTAATAACTGATAAATCAATCTGAATTGGTGCTTTTGTTCTTTGCATGTTCGTAAGATTTTCCTCCCACGGTTTAAATGAGATGGGGAGAATTTATGACTCTCAAAAAAATTACCCGTAGTTGGAAAAGTGACTTAATATGTGAACCTGAGATTTTTTTCTGTGACAACCTAACAGTCTGTCCGAGTTGGTTTCGTACCTCTAAACTGTGAAAGACTCCTCAAGGTTCCCAGATAAGAATGGGAACTTGTGAAAAATTAATGAATTTTGTGCGTTTCATTCATGCAGTAACAGTAACATCACTACTGACAAAGATTACTGCTCACATAAGACCAGGACAATTAGCATAAAGGTTTCGGGGATGGCAGAGGACAAAGTGTCATGATCATCAAAATCATCTATCTTATCTATCTCATGTGTATATATGTCCTATATATAAGATTTAAAAGCCACTAATAATGATTAACATTAATATTAGATAACCACATTCTCCTGGTTGCCAAACTGCCAAATATCCATTTAGCTACTTGTCATTTGTCACAGTTTTAAATTCTTTGGCAAAAGGCTCTTCAAGGCTCTTTTCCCAACACCCTTCATTATAATTCAGAATTAATTCATCAAAGCTGCAGACGTTGATCGGTGCAAGTGACAAAAGCTGAGCAAAGACTAAAATGAAAACCTGCTGAGAGTTTTTCTGAAAACTAGTCTGTAGAGGACTAGCTGCTGCTTTCAGCCCCGTATAAAAGACATGAGTGTTCTTTAATTAAATTTTGTTTCCTTGCAGTCATAAGTGTGATTAATCTATAATTTGTTGCAGAAAAACCAACCTATTTTTTTACGCTGAGTGACGTCTTAAATGTACCTCTGAGTAATTTCGACAAACTGCCTCCAATGAATGTCAGACTCACCAGCACTGAAGTAGGATTGTCAATACTGCGATGACATGCAGCGCGCACAAGCTGCTAAACAGACTGCAATGAAAATAAATAAATAAATCTTTACGAATCCTTGAACCTGCATGCAAGCGTTTCCTCTATTTGAATAATTCAAGCTGCAAAAAGGAAACGGCACAATGGCCCCCATAATCTAGCTGCTTTGAAAAGCTAATGTGAACGTACTCTCTCGGATACAGTAAGCCACTTTGTTTGTTAAAAACTCACCAAGTGGCAAAAAAACATCTGCTATCTCTGCAGTCTCGAGGGGGCTAGTTAATTTTAGAAAGATAATCTCCTGCAATATGCTGCAGGGATTAAGACATTAAAAGTCCCAGCATGGGGAAGATGTTGAGGCTTGTTTAGTCAAAACGCTGCAAGAAAAGTGGTCGATGTGTTTTTTAGGAATATAGAAACCCGTTGACTGATCACGCTGATCACCCTGGTAGATGAAAGAAAAGCAAACAGCGGTTGTTCAATGACATTTCTGTGTAATTTGCCACCCCCACCTCTGTCTGTGAGCCACAAGTGATGATGATGGTGGCGATGGCAGTTTATCTTTGCGGTAATAGCCCTGTCTGCTAGCGCTAGTGATCACCTGCAGGAGAGGAATGCCACACTGAAGCAGGGGGGAGAGGATGTCTCTGGCCTAATCAATTGCATTTGCATATGCAGGATAAAACTAATCCTCATCAGAGGGAGGCTCTCCACCTGAGGCTCGGCCTCATCCTTTTCCAAGCAATCTCTCTCTTTCTCCCTCTCTTATTAAACGATCCCTTGAGAATATTCACCTTGCCAGAAAGAACAATGTACGCTACAACACAATGTGCCGAGGGAGGGGTTCTAAAGGGATGTTGGGACTTTATGTATGAAAGTGTGATATGATGCAGAGTACACAAATCCCCACCAGGGCTGAGCTGAATACGGGACCTGCTATAATTCTGTTTGGGGTCTGAAAGTCGAGCAAAAACAGCGAGTTCCAGGTGAATAACAATGGGCGGATTTTTGCACGAATCAAGTTCAAAGTCTAGCCAGAGCGCTGCGAGCTCGGCCTGAAACCACCCGCCGCCGCCAAGGTTCTTAAACACCCCAGCTGGGGTTAACAGTCGGGGTCTTCCTGCTTGAATGCAACACGTAACACACAGGGCAGGAAAAAATACAACTAATGTGCTGCACCTGCAGCAACCTGAGGATGTAGAAGTCACGCCTCTGTTGGAGGGATTTGTGTCATATTAGAGTAATGCTGAGCAGAAAAGTACTGGCTTTTAAAAGAACCCCTTGAAGGCTGCGGAGAAGAAAAACCTCTTCCCTCCTCACGGACTCCTTTCTGTTTAAGATGAGAGCAATTTACACTTTCAGATAAATGCATTTTTTTTCCCCTTCATGCAGCAGCTGCTTAAAAAACAGGAGGCTTCGTAGGTGGGTGAGGCTGATAAGAAGACAGCTGGGTTTTTTATAGGGACTGGAAAAAGAAGGTGGCACTAATCATGAAGAGGGGGATTTCTCCCACACCGGTTCATTCTGGGATACGATGACCCACCTACGCCGCCACGTTTTCACGCCGTGCTTTTTTTTTTTTTTATCCCAACGTCTATCACGGGATGCTGTTGTGAACGCCTGTCCTGGCTGAGGGTGCATGAGAATCTCACTCTGTGTCTAATGGATTGCAGATCATTATCAGCTCTATACATAGAGAGTTCATCGCCATGACAGGGGATTACCTTGAAACACGTACTACTGTATATTCTTCAGTCGATGCTCTGCTCTAATCTAGCTGTTATTGGCTTGACTTGCATGGTTGAATCCAACCAGACACCCACGACGCTCGCAGTCATTTTTTCTGGCATGCTGGTTGGATGTGAAGCCTGGTTTGAAAGTCATTCACGAGACATACTATCATTATGAATTCACCTGTAAGGATGAGGGAAGAAGAAACTAGTGTTATTCTGCTTGGAAATTCACAGCATTGGTCAGAATCTCTGTAAATCAGATTGATGATCCATTTCCCTGCCCTGGGGCCACAGTAAATGTAAGGGCCTGAGATCCATCGGCGGTGCACAGAGACAGATGGGACCTTGTCTGCTGTGACCTTGCTGAGCTAATATTTATCACAGGCCTTGTCTATTGCCTCATCATTAAAGGTGTCGTGGCTATTAACGGTGAGGAAATACTTCAATGACACTCTTTTTCTTGGACAGGACACAATCTGGACGATGTGAAATCAAAGCGTGGTTTTTTGTTTTTTTTCAAGAAACATCAAAATTATACAGATTTTATCCTCTAAAAACAGGGGTGTCAAACTCATTTTTAGCGAGGGCAATATCAGCATAACAGCTGTCCTCAAAGGGCCAGATGTAACTAATAAATGTAACTCAATGTCATGTAAAATAAATGTAACTACCCTTTAATGTTTAATAACTTTGAATTTATTACTTCTTCGAGTTACAAACATTAAAGTTGCACAAAAAAGATATGTTTCTCTGTTCTAACATAAATCCTTTTTATTTATCAGGTTATTAAACACACAGAACTCCATCAATCAAGGATCAAACTATCAATGAATAAAGAAAGATAACATCAAATACAAGTTATGACATTAAACGTTTTTGTCAGAGTTAAAAGGGCTGAATTACTGCATTGTGGGAAATGTAGTTTTAATCAAAGCACGCTTTCAACCTTTTTTTTTTTGGACAGTCTGATCTTCTATGCTCTCGCGGGCCACATAAAATGATGTGGAGGGCCACATTTGGCCCCCGGGCCTTGAGTTTGACACATGTACTCTAAAACATTAAAAAACTCATCACAATAGTAAGTTTGGTGTTTCATCTGATAATATAAGTAAATATAACTTTATTCTAGCAGGATGAGACGCCATGAAAATAATCAAGAATATCGGTGATAACATTTCATTATTTTGTTGCTTTCACTGGTTTTGTCTTCAAGAAATGTTTTACTTTATATTCCTTTATGATTCAGGAACTGTTTGATTTTATATTCCTTTAAAGCATCTCTATGTCATCCATTTAAATAAATGTTTGCAAATTATCATCTTTTACGAATTAATGTAAAACAATTGTGATTAAGCTCATGGCCCGCTCATTAAAGCCATATTCAACAAATAATCGGAGCTCTTTGTTACTTCCAAAGCAAAATAAACACTACCAGCAGCTGCAGCGCCATATTAAATAAATGGGGCACTACGACTTGGCATTTCTTATAAATTACTCACAGAAAATAAGCTTATCAGCAAGCCTGACTCTTACCGCTACAAATATGGAAACAGAACGACTTTTGGCATTTTGACTGCAGATTAGTTTGAAATATTGAGGCGAGTAACAGTCAGCTGTTAGACTAACAGCTGTGTGTGTGCCCAGAGTGTGTGTGACCTGTGCTGCATCTTCTACAGCAGAAACTACAGATGTGACCAAATCGACCAGTGGATCACACAGATCTCTAAAAGTTCTTACCATTATCTTGGTATGTAATGACACACTCAACCCTCCTGACTCTGTCTGTTATGCATCTAAAAATAAACTCATTATCTCATTTGGATCAGCCATGTGTTTCCAGATGAAGCTGTTTGCCATGATGGCAGCACCTCAGACTGTTCAGACTGAAGAAAACAGTCGAACCTCCAAACAAATGAGCCTCAGGAGGAAAACCGGGGGTCAGTATTGAAATGACCTCGCAAGAAGTTGTTGAACACGTTCATATTTATGTCTGGAGTTAGTTTAGTTAAGTTAAAAGAATGGAACATTCTGCTTTTTGACAACTTTGTATGTGTTAATGTAAGACTAGGTTTAAATTGGCAGTTGCGTAGTATTCCTGGAGCTGCTGCTCTTCTGAAGACAAAACCATAGTCAGTATTTCTTCTATATTAGCAAGTGCAAGAAGACGTACTGAATAATTAAAGAACTGTGAAACTATTTTCTCCAATTGTTTGAATGAAAAACTTTAGCTGGAAAAATTCTGAATTTTTTTGCAGTTCTGGCTGAAACTCAAACCATATTATATTAAACATATGTTATACAATGGATATTATTCTTATTCTTCTTATTCTTACTAACTTTCGTGCATGTTGCATTCATACCATGCTATTTAATTAACGATTAATAAACAGTAAGAAATTGAGAAATAAAGATAAATTCCATCACTTTAAGATCAGCTTTGCATCAGAAAGTCAAAAAATAAGGTTTGTAAAAAAATCTAAACATTAAGGTACACCTAGAGAATTTATTCTTGTTAATATAGATAGATAGATAGATAGATATACTTTATTAATCCCGGAGGAAATTGCATATGTCTGTCAAATTTGCCTTGCTGTGCATGGAAGCTACATTTTCAAGACAATCCATGAATTTACTCAACATTTCTTTATTGTTGAGTCAGTTTTTTGCTGTTTTGAGGAATTTCCAGCCTCAAAAATCCACTGATGTTCAAAATGAATTACAACGTTGGAGTCAAACCAAGAAATATGGCCGAGGAAGCGATCCAGAGGGTCACTGTTACTCATAGATAACCAGAAAGAGAGCGATAAGGAAATAATCACAACAGAGAGGTGAAGGCCGACCGCAATGACGGATGGGCTTCCAATTTTATTTAGTGCGGTCGATCTCACTTTATCCAAACCAAAACTCTCCGTCTGATACGTCCCGACTTACACAGACAGTTCAGTCTCTTCTAACCTTTCTGCTGCTTTCAAGCTTTGTGTAGAATAAAGCAAAAAAAACCCCAAAAAAACAACAACCTGCCGCAAGCCCAAATTCCCTTATCTACAGTTTCTTATCTCATTAGCTTTGGCCTAGGATGAGCGTTGCTGCTTTATGATGGAGGAAAATAATCTATTGAAATATGAGATAATTTTGAATCGACTTTATCAGCAAAGCAATTTAAATTTTGATAATGAAGAACACTTTAAGTCCCCCCCCTAGTGCCCTTGTACAACAGTAAACAGCGGGTGGTAATCATTGTGTAATCACTCAAACAACAGCGCACATCCAAATCCCCGAGCCTGCAGCCGTCCTCCAGGCAGCCCGGCCCCTGATATTTGCCAGGCTTATGATTTGTTCCGGGATCCAAGCAATAAGTAAAGCCTCCTCACGGCCTTGCAGCCAGATTGAATTGCGCAAACATGTTGCACCTGGTGCAGCTACGCCCGGGCGAGTGGAGTGGAGCAGCAACACTGTTTGCATCCACTATCTGATGGCTGCAACCTTATTGAAAATCTCATAATGATATTTGGTGAGCTTAATGGCGGCCCTCTGCAGGCTACAATCAGTCTCACACAATCCTGCTCCCCCCCCCACACGCACACACACACACACATAGCCTTCAGCATCTCCTCTTCCTTTTCTTCATCTTCTTCTTTCACAGCGTGCGACTGACAAACAGCAGCGTGATATACGGCCGTCTCGCATTGTCGTTGCACTCATTTGTCTTTTTGCACTCTGCTTTTAAATAGAGTTATCATCTTCATTAGATAATCAGCGAGAGGCGCTGCAGGTGGGGGTCCACTTGAATTCATTGTGTGGGCTCTTTATTCTGCAACAGAGCAGTGAGGATGACACCGCTAAGGATTCCGTTCCCCCATTTAAGGATACTTCAGCATCTGTGGAAAATTGTTATAGTGACAGAGGTTCACATATGGATAATTGGAGGAAAGTGGGTTTTTTTTAGTCATTACACCCCAGATAGTGGATGTAGGATGTCCATAGGTGCTGAATGTTAAGAGCTCCTCTTCAACATGAAGGTGTTATGATGCCTTTTGCCCACAGGAAGCGTTAAAGTCTCATTTTATGTTTTCTAATGGACTCATACTCTCTTTAAAGGAAGACATGAAGCTACATCTTAGCCCGAATTTGCATTATCTAACCTCTAGAGCAGACCGTTTACTAGTTTATCCCAAGGGGTGAAGAATACATCACGTTCACTAACGTAGCTAGAAGCTTTCTGTTCACATTGGCATTCACGTTGTGGCACATTTGCAATAATTAACAGAGCTAACTTGTTTATTGTGATAAATAATGGAGTAGAAGTAGCTTTACTGAGCCTCACACTAAATTGCACTCATTATCAGACTTTTGCAAATGCAGTAACACAGACTGCTAAGCATGACGGCGGAAGGTCATTGTGATCATTAGATAATTCAGCTGGAGAGTGATTACGGCATCTTCTAATAAGACTGATTGCTAATGAGTGGTGGAAGAGTGACACCTCCTCCTGCATGGAGTCTGATTGCAAATATGAATTCATTCATTCATTCATTTCTGAGCTGAATGGCAATCCAAACACAACTTAATGGGTTTTTAGAAAAGTTAGATGATAAATAACTGTCTTGAAATAATCATGATTGGATATTTAATTGGTTTATTCTGTTTATTTTATCCCACGATAAGATAAATTTAATTATAGTGTAATAACACCAAAACATCTTATGAAGAAAAAGAGCTATTTATCGTAAAGTCATCTTTATGTTATGATTTTTCTTTTATTGTAATTTCATTGATAAAAAAGTCAGACGTATTTGTTCATCTGTCCCCCTGTTGAGCAAACTGGGTGGGGTCTTGGATCCTCATGTGGTTTGTGTATCTTTATCTTAAATGATACATATTTATTAATAGTTAATATTTTCACATTTTGAATATATTCTTTGCTCATTTGTTTTGTCCATTCAGAAGATTATGCTTCTTTTTTATTGATCATTTCTTGTATTTGCGTTGCTTCCAAATGGTCTGCTAGGAATTTACTCGCTGTTGCATATTTTAGCCACAAGGCAGCAGTGTTCAGTGAAGGCTATTAAGTAAATACATGATGTTCTATTCTGCTGTTTTTGGGGGTGTCTGAAGGTGGCTTGGGACTGATTTTTAAAATAGTAGATGAAAAAATGCACATAACGTGTGAAGATATTCTTGTGTACGTACTTTTAAAGTATATTATTAAAGTAAGATGGGGCAGTTGTGGTGGATTTGGCGCAGGTTGGAAAATGTTGCAAGACCAGAAGCTATCTTCAGCTTTTAAAAGCATTTAAGGGAATTGTTGTTGTGACATGGAAATACCTGTAAATACTGTAGGCATTCCACATTATTTAATCTATAAATCTGAAGTATCTGGACTCTCCAGTCAGTCAGAAGTGAAGAAGCCTCTCGGATTAGAGGTGAAACGTCTTCATCCTACCAGAAGAATTCCAGCTGATTTGTTTTTGCTCTTCTTGATTATTTTTAACCTACTCTTTGTGTATTCATGACAACAGATGCGCTGCAAGGACCCCGGTAATTGTGGTCCGTGTGACATCCCCTTTGTGCCCTACACGATAATCAATGGAGCTGACGAGGTGCTACATGAGATCTATTGTTGCTTTACTGTTTCAAACAAATGGAACGTTGTAATGGAACATTATTTTTGACTCACTTTTTACAATGTCCAACCTTTTTTGGAATCTGGTTTGTAATTGTGACAGACCTAATACCAACCCCGACTTGAAATAAATGCTTAAGGCCCAACAATGAAGAATTATCCTCTGGTTGAAAAAGGCAAAGATTAGAAAAAAGGAGAGGAATGTTTTTCCTTCTCTAGACCCAATTAATCACCTCACACCCTCCAGTGATTGGTCCTGTGAATGTTTGGAGAGGCCACACCAGTGGATTAAAATTCCTGGCTGTATGTTATGTAATTAAAAATATTTATTCTCCATGAAAAGCAGTGAAATGCTACTTAGAAGCTGATGCATTCGCATAAACATTAAAATATTATCATCTAAACTATCATTACAGATGACATTGAGTAATGCGCATTTATTTTTTGCTATTTTAAATATTTATGCTGATAATACATCTACTTGGGTAGAATTTAGCAACACTTTCACTCTTTGTAAAGGTTACAGCTACTTTTTCCACCCCTGGGCTAAAAGTAAAGCTGTCAGATTCATGAGTTGCTCCTTTTTAGACAGACTTTTAGAAAAGATGGCCCTCATTTCCATGCACTGAGCATCAAAATGAAAGGTATATTTTTAAAATGATACAAATTCAGTCATGCGGTACTTGAACCAGAGGGCAAAGATTGGAATGGTTCCAGTACAACAACTCTCCATTTTGCTAGCTCCACCAATCCAATACCGCTACGATTAAAGCCGGTCCATTTTATTGATTGAAGAGGAAAGAGAGAAAAGCCCAAACCCTTACATGCTTCAATCTCTGCTTCTCCATCTAGAGAAATAAAGAGGAAAGCCTCCCTTCGCCGTGTCCATGCGGTTAATGTGAAGCTGGGCTCTCCTGTTGCACTCGGCGACTCCGGCCATGCTCGGTTACATCATCTCATCACCTGGGAAAGTATTGGTGTTTAGAGTTCCAGAGAAAGGAGCCACAAGTAAAATTGAGTTACCAGTTCAGAGATGGTTTCATTTGCCAGAGAAGGGCCCCAGAGATCCCTGATGGAAATGCTAACTGCTCATCAACCTTCACATCCCCAGGTGTCCGTCTGAGCACCAACGTGGTGACGTGGCTCAGGTGGTGCAGACATCTGGCTGCAGGATCTCATCGCTCTGTGGAGTTCAGCGACATCAACCCGATCGATGCTGGGTGCAGCTCTCTTTCTTTGTAAGATAACATTCTGTAAAAACGTGCACAGATCATAAAATAACAGGAAACTGATTGCACTTGTTGATTCTTTGAATTTCATGCAGTAGGTTAATTGTCTGCATTCATGGCCGCATCATAAGTCAATAATTAGTTCATGACTGTGATTTATATCAAATCCTGATTATTATGTGCTGTAATACTTATAGATTTGATTGATTTTTTTTCTAAGATAGATAAATCCACCATAAGTGATCTGCGGAGAGGGAGAGGCTGGAGCCTTATAGCTCACGCCCTGTCTGCCTCTGGTGATAACCACAGGGTAGGAAATGATAGGCGCAGAGGAGGAAAAAGTAATCCTGGGAGATAAGAACTGAGGCGGATGAAGCAAAGGAGAGGAGCAAAGGAGAGGAGCAGTGGATGTGAGCAGAAGGAGAAAGAAACTAGAGGGACCGATTGGCTGAGCAAAAAAAAAAGGAGGACAAAATATGAGATCAATGAAAGGAAGAAAAAGAAGATGACATAAATGGGTGAAAACAGGAAAGAGATGAGAGGACAACAGATAAAATAACAGACAGCCTGCCACCCCACAGTCACACAATTTACTATGTTCTGGCCCATAATGTTTTATAGCACAATCACTGATAGCACAGTAGTGAGTGGTGATCTCATTTCACAACCCATATCCTTCAATAATGTGAACACAAAGGGAGAAGCGGAGCCATTAGCAGCGTCCAGCGCTCATCCACCGCTACTCATGCATAATTGGCTTCTATGGAAAAAAAAAAGAATGAAAGGGTAAACAGCAAGCAATCATATTAACTCCTGTGAGTCCTAATTGAAATCCGTTAACAATCAGTGCAGATGATGGAGATGGTGGAAGCAACGCGGGGATGTGCAGGAGCTCAAGCCCGTGTTCCTGCCTGCTGATCTCTCTCTGTTCTGACGCACATAAACACCTGGACCTGCTTACTAGGCAGGAGTTGAGCTGTGCTGGATTCTCAGTAACAGAAAAACACAGCAGTAAAACATCGGAGCTTATAAGTGCCTGGTTGCTTTTTTTTTTTTTACCCCAGATATTTCTTTAGAATCCGTCTGAGTCACATTATTTACAGAAACTGCAACTGATTTAGGTAATGGAAAACACTGAGGACAGGATTTCCCAGATAATTTCTTTTTCCCACAGACTACAGACGTGTGATGTGGTCACTCCAAACTGATATTATATATAGTCATTAAATTAATGGAAATAAATAACATCCATTTCAAAATCAGGTGAATCATTAAAAAACACTCGGTTTGACACACGTCTTATCTCCTTTGTGTAGTTTGACCACCAAACTGCAGTAACTTTTTAATTCTATTCTACATATTTTTAACTTTTCACAAGACTTTTTCCTTTGTGTTCTGACAGGAACCTTCAGTCTGACTGTATGACACAGTGTCTGAAACAGTTCAACTCACTGTAAACAGGTTGTCAAGTTGTATTCTGCAAGCAGGCAGAACACAAACTAATTCCTCCATTTGACAACATATTTAACACACTTTTTAATCGTTTTGATGGGATGATTTGTAAAAAAACAAAAAAGCTGCAGCTACTTGCTGGTTTTTTTTTTACCCTCAGCTCTTCTCTCTATTTACTAGGATTCATGTTTGCTGAAAACTTCAATCGATTCATTTTGTTAATTAGTTTTTTGCATAATCCTAAAAATAGACAGACAAACCAAACAATCATAAAAACCTTAAAAAACACACACAAAAACCCAGACCCTAAAAACACAAACAGCGTGTGTGTTTAGTTAATTATGTGTGTCTGCATTCCATACAATGTCAAAGGACCCTATTTTCTTTATTTGCTTGTACTTTTCTATGTTGCGTATTGATTTTTTTTTCTCTATTTTTCTTTTGATAGAACTTTTAAATTGATTTGCATTATATTTTCCTTTATGGATTTGTATTGTATAGATATTAAAGATAAGGGGGAAAAAAGAGAGTGCATTAGTCCAATTGAATCTTAAACCACTAGATGGTGTTCTTGTCTCTTCACATTTATACTTTAGTGCACCATAGATACCAAATGCATTAAACAGAGGAGAGTGGAGACAGATAAAGGTGTCACATAAAGGTGTCACATAGAGAAACACTCCAGGTGTAATGTAGAAGTGCGTCTGCAGCCATCAGGTTTTTTCTCTCGTGTCCAAACATGCACACAGACGTTAATGCGGAGCGTGACATTGTGTATTTTGACTACTATATGAATCTGTTCTCAAGTACGGTTCTGCATTCATACATACCACTACTGTATTAATCTATATTTTCTTCTATCACCTGAGAATAGAAAGCTTCATACCGACTTTAAATGAACGTCACTTCTGCTCAAGGCAAAGATAAGAGCGCACATTTCCCATCGCTGTTGTGTGTTCTTTTCCCTTTTTTTTCTCCTTTATCCTCTGCAGCAGATGGTAAAGAGAAAATTGCTTTCTGCCGGGGGCAGGATGCATCAGGGTCAAGGTTTAACCCTCGAGGTCTGCTCTGAACCTGGACCATTTGACAGAACTATTTTGCATACGTTAAGTCCGACCAAATACATCCAGGAAAAGATGGTTGACACAAAGATACGGGTGAAAGGACCGTTTTTACAGAATAGCAGGAGCCTCTCAGGCTGGGAAAGTGAAAACTAAAAACGATGTGACACGGGTTTGTATGTGGCAGTTAAATGTGCATCACGTGTGCAAAAAAGGATATGTTTAATCACATTATGGGGGTGGATATTGTAGTCTATTGATGTTATTTAATCTGTTTTACAGTTAAGCTTATTTTAGTGAAGTTAATACCAGTTTTATGTTATATCAGCAACATTTTAAATTCTGGAGAAAGATTTCTTCTCTTTAAAACAAAATTACATTTACAGGAAAACACTTTTGAGTCTGATGTAAACCACTCACATCTGCAGGAACCCTTTTCGAAATGTACATGTATGAGTGCAGATTTCTTGCATGCATGCAAGATAGAGTGAAAATCCTCAATCCTGTTCTTAAACACCTGAGGAAAAACATTTTAAAGGGGGTGTAGTGTGACACTCACTGCATTCCTATTCAGTTTGCTGAATCCTTCCTCAGATGGACTTTGCTTTGACTCCGACAAGTAGAACCTACCCAGGAAGCCCCGAATCCACGTGGAATTGGAATTGTGCCTGTGTGGATTGAGTGAGTGAGTGAGTGAGTGAGTGAGTGAGTGAGTGAGTGAGTGAGTGGGAGTCAATCAAAGCCCCAAGCACTCATGGGAGGGGCGGTGGCGGTGGATGGTGGATGGGGTGGGGGGGTTAGCAATGAGAAGGTGGCTGCTGGAAGGCAGAGCTAATTCACTGTGACAGAAATCAGAGCTGTCAGGGAGCACCGTGACCGAGCAGCACAGACAGTATATATCTATTCAAACCGAGAGCCGATGGGGAGCAGGGATGCCTGGGGGTGGGGGCTCAGAGAGAAAGGATGGAATGTACTGTAGTGATTAAGGCACTTGGAGACGAAGACTTGTGTGTCAAAGTGAGACAATGTGTGCGTGTCTACCGTACAACAGAGCAAGTGTTAAAACACAAACGACATGATGAGAAGATTTAGTGTTCAGGTGAGAGAAAAGAAAAGATTAAACATGGATGTTAAACCAATACGGCAAAAGATGAAGGATGAGCATGAGGGGTCCATTTATCGGTTTATAATACATTAATGGGATACTGAGAATGACGGAATATAGGAGAAAGATGGACTGAGAGTAGGAAAGGAAACCACCAGCATCATTACTTAATGATGAGAGAGGGAGACATGGGGCTGATCTCTAAACGACACATAGAAGGAGGAGGGGATTGTGGGAGATTAAGTGAGCTCTGCACTGTTTGCTGTTCACTGAAAGCACTGCAGGATTTTTTTTTTTTTTTGTTGAGCAGGATTCTCATTTGGGACGAGGACGACGTGGACGGATCTGAAACTTGGGAGTGAAAAATCCTTTTTCATTGAACAACACAGGATGTTTCGAGATAAAAGGATCCGACGGCGTTGTGGCGGGGAGATGTTGGTGAGAGGAAACTTCCAAAGAGGAAACACGTCGTACAGCTGGCGTCTTATATGTGATCACTAGGCTTTTTACTTTTAGTTTTCTTGTTTTGAAATTGGAAAAAAAAAAAAAAAAGAAGGGGATTTTTCAAATTTTTCCATCCTCAAAAGTCACCAGTGAGAAAATACCCATGAAGATATCTCTGATTATGTTTAACGGCACGTCTGATGTTACCTGCAAGGAAAGGTGGATTTAAGGTGAGCTATCTCCTTTTGTCCTCATCGCTCTAAAAAAAACAACTTGTAATGTGATTAAAAGTTCTGACTAATTAGACAATGATTTTTAGCTAAGGTACATTTCAAAAGCAATAAATCTATCAATATGAGAATTAAAAAAAATATTTCAAATTTTCCCTGTGTGGTCATTTAATTCAACAGAAACCTATTTTATTTGTCTGGAGGCAAAAAAGGTGTCGCCATAAGATGTGAACTATTTTGCAGTTTGTGCCACAGATATTGTGCATTGATTTCACCCTGTGGTCATGTTACGTGTCGACTGGATGATATTTGGTCGCAGGATATTTGCTGTTAATACTTTCTCATTTCTCATTTGATTCTTGTCCGACCAGGGACCGCTGGCGGAACCAAGAAACGTCTTTAGAAACATGACCGGTGGACTGGATGCAGGTTTCCTCCTGGCGCTGCTCTGTCTCATCCGTGGATCAGAACACGCCTGTCCATCCGTGTGCCTCTGCGTGTCCGACACGGTGAGCTGCAGCTCCGGCGGTCTGGGCAGGCTGCCTCGGTCCCTTCCCGCCTTCTCCGCCACCCTCGACGTCAGCCACAACCATCTGTCCTGGCTCGGCCCGGGAATCTTCAACAAGATGCCGTTTCTGGAAAACCTCAAAGTGTCCCACAACCAGCTGAGATCTCTGGGTCACGGCGTGTTTCTGAACGCGTCTAGCCTCAGGCTGCTCGACTTGTCTTCCAATAAACTGCAAGTGGTGGAGCCGCACTACTTCCAGGGGCTGTGGCGGCTGCAGGAGCTCCTCTTGTTCAATAATAGGATCACGCAGGTGGAGGCCGGCACGCTGATCGGTCTCAGCAGCTTAAAAAAGGCCTACTTCAGCCTCAACCAGATCACACAATTCCCATTCTTCTCCATCCGGGACCACAGCCATCCGTTTCTGACCATGTTAGACCTCTCCTCCAACCGTCTGACCCGACTGCCGTGGGAGGACGTGAAAGCTCTTCCGGGTTTGGTGCAGAGAGGCCTCTACCTCCATAATAACTCCCTCATCTGTGACTGCTCCATGTACAGCGTGTTCTGGCACTGGAGTCTGAGGGCTTACAACTCGCTCAAGGACTTCACGGACGATCACACCTGCAGCATCTCCGGGGATCAACGTTCATCCGTCCGATTCCTGCGACAAAACCGATTCTTCCTCAACTGCACGGTGGAGACGGCGGTGTCGCAGCCGGTGACCGTGTTCCTCTCCAGCGTATCGGTTTCAGCGGGAGATAAAGTGAGTCTGGACTGCCAAACGCCCCTGAGGGGTGCAGAACTCTCATTTACGTGGCTCTCCCCCAGCAAGGGGTACATCACCCAAACCGGCACCAACGACACGCTAATTAGCCTGCTGGCTGACGGTACCCTGGAGATCCAAGCGGCCAAGGTCAACGACTCGGGCCTGTACGTGTGCACGGCTCTGGACGTGAAGCAGTCGCTGAACGCGACCCGTGAAGTGAACGTGACGGTGCTGCTGCCCGCGCTCGAGCCGTTCAACACGGGTTACACCACCTTGTTGGGCTGCTTGGTGTCCATGATCGCCATCCTCATGTACCTCTACCTGACGCCGTGTCGATGCAGATGCTGCAAACAACCCAAACCTCCCATTGTCCCTGCTGTGACCTATGACCCCGGCACTTTAACTACCGTAATCTCCCCTTATTGTAGAAACCAGCACAAAATCCAAACCAACAAGCATGTAGCGTTCATGCAGCCGGCGATAAGTGAAGAAGAAGCGGATCAGCTACCCGAGAGTTGACGGTGTAGATGTTCTTTTTTGGGAGGGTGGAAACAAGCTGCTCGTTCTGGAATGAACTGGGGGACAACATCAAAAGTGTGTCATGTCGAAATCTCTTATCTGTCATCTGAGGTTTCAACCTGAGTACCGACACCACTAAATAACAGCAGAAATATCAACACCGGAAGTCAGCTAATAACTGTGTGAGCTTATATTCTCACTGGACCAGACAATGAACTTGGGGGCTTTTTCACATAACCTGTCAAAGGATTTAAAGTCCTAGAAAAAGTTCCTTATCAACAGACTGCAGAAGTAAAGTTGTATCAGTCATAAAATGTATTTGAAAATTGTGCAACCTGTAAATATGTTTCCTCTGGGCCTAATAAACTATTTAATTGCTTTGGAACCGGGTTACGTGCTCTGCCTTTTGGTTTAGAAAGTCACTTTAAAAAAAACAAAAATCCATCCCCTACTATCAAATAAAAATGGGAACTGAGATTCAACAAGAAAAGCAAAACTAGTTTTTTTGTATGGATACCGTGGCCTTCTGCAAATATTTAACAGTCTTATCTAACAGAAAACAGAGCGTGTCCAGCGGCGATCCTCAATACATATGCATATCTCGCATAAACCTGTTACATTAATCTGCCAGCAAAGAACAATGACTCTCTATCTATACGCTCGGCTTATCTGACAAACAGTGAAGTGCAGAAATCAGGAGTGTCAACAACTCGAATACAAACAGCAGTTGGCCTTTTTTTTTGCTTAAAACACTGTGAGGCAAACACAGCCACAAAATGTAAATTTAAAGTGACAAATAATTCCGTCGCTCAGATTCAAAATGGTTTAGATTCTTCTAACGTGTTTCACCTAATAGAAATACATTCTACAAGAGCACCAATGAAAGATGTTGGAAAACTTAAAGAAACAAACAAATAGCAGCAGCGGCAGGAACGAATCACATTCTTTTTTGCTTCCATAATGTTTTTTGAATTTCTATTTTAATCGCAATGCACTTGGGGAAGAATAACAAATGCTTCCAGATGGAATAGGATTAGGTGTAATCCTTTTGTATAATGTAAGAGAGAAGTTGTCGAGCTAGGATGTCAGAGGAGGGGACTTTGATTATTTTTTTACATAATTCATTAAGACTTGACTGTTTCTCAAGCGACTGATGTTCCTTGTGTGAGTTGAACGTAATTTCACTGACAAAAAAAAAAAAGTGGACGTTCATAATCAAACCAGCAGCAGAGCACGAAAGTGGGACAAGAGCTCTTTGACAGCGCTTTCATCACTATTAAACTCACAGGGATTAAGAACAAAAAAATCTCTCAGAATGAGACCACTGTATTGTGATGCACCACTCTGTTTTAATCACGCTGCTACAGACTCGATGCGTTTAGTAAAAAATTTAAACGCTTTTAAAAACGGTCAGAAACGTTCAGTTCCTTAAATAAAAATTGCACAACGCGCCGCTCTGTTCCCAAATGATGTAACCCCTCGTAACAGAATCTGTCAGGACCCATTGTTGAACAAGAGACTGTGCTAAAGGTTTTACATGGTCTGATGAGCTGAGGTTAGCTTTTGTCAGATAAGGATAAAAAAAACTAAACTAAAAAAACAAACTGGGTGCATTGTCAATTTCACTTCTTTTAAATCCCTCTAATCTGATTCTGCTCTCCGACACACAGATGAGTTGGGATTTATTGTTTCGTATATGATTAGCAGACAAGTTACCACAGAGAGGACATGATGTAAGGGTTTATTATAGGGCATTCTAATATTACAAGAGGGTCCACTGGTGACAATGATTATGTAAGCACACCACTGATTTATTGGGTCGACCTCGGCGCGTAAGCGGTGTGTCGGAGGAAGAATGAGTCGAGATCATATCTCTCTGCCATTTGGTATCCAGCGTTTTATTTTCACCTTGTGACAGCAAGTACTTCACTGATAATGGGAGGCTTCGGCGGCGCATTCTTAAAAAAATAAAAGGGTGTTAAAAGCACTCCATTGAATTGTCACACATTCCTAAACGTTTAAACATGAGGAGAAAGAGGGAAATTTAGTTTGCTGAAATGAATTAATGCTCTTTGTTTCCTTTTTGCTCCAGCATTCACGCGTGAATAGACTGATCAGTGCAGGTAATTACAAATGAATGCGAGAATTTTTCCAGCTTCACAGAGAGATGCATGGTTGTTTGTCTATCTGTAAATTCTTTTTTGAATTCTGAACACACACTAACAAATTAGCCAGACATAAATGAAGGACCCCTTGATGCTTTAAAAAGGAATGGCCTTCTCCTAAAGCAACACACTCCATCAGGCTTTGATTAAAGTATGTACTTCTATTTCCAGTTTAATTGTTTTCCCCCAGTTTGGCCGAGCTCGGAGGGATGCAGAATAATTTTATTGGAGAATCTAATTACTGTGAAAGGAGAGTTTCACTCTGAATAGCGCGGAGCTGAATTGCATTCGCCAGGTTGAAGGCAGCTTTTTCTGTCAACAGGGTCTATTACTGAAGCGTCGAAACAGTTGTCAGGTTGAAGTGGAGGCATCCAGCTGTGACAGATTTATTCACATCTTTGGGAAGCCGCTACGCCCCCCACTGCATTCAGACTCATTTGAGGCCTGATTGTTGCCAAACTGACAAAACCTCATCATTTCATTCCAGTTGGACTCTTTACCTGGAATAAATGCCAGAGAGACACATACAGGTTTAGTGCTGGAACAGTCCACCAACCGCTATATTATACCGTTGACCTTTTCTTAAAGCGGGAGGCGGTTAGCTTACTAAAAAAGACTAAATTAATGTGGACTGCCACATAGCAGACAACAGGCTGTGCATCATGCCTCCACGCTGGAGATAAATGCAGGCCCCCGTTCTGTGATTCCAAGGCAGACTGAAGCAACTGGATGGTGGCCATATCAGACAGGATTGTGGTCTTTGCGTTGCACAACGACTGCCTCATTAATCAAACAATTATACTTCATTAGTAAAAAAAAAAAAAAAAAAGCATGTGCTTTAAAACATCATGAACTGAAAAACGGCGTGCCAGAAGCAGCATCTCTGGGGGAGGATTGGAGAATAAAATGGAGCGGGATATTATGAGATCTGACAAGCCCCCAGCTTTGAGTTTAATACTGTTGCTCATAGCAACATTTTTCTGCAGCTTCCTCTGTTGTCTTTATCCGTCCGGCGTTCAGCTGCCGTCTCCGACGAGTTTTATTGTATCGTGTGGTAATTGTGCTTCTTTTGTTATTTGTCACACTTGTCCACTAAAAAGGCAACAATGAACTGTGATGAAAGATAGTTTTATTACTGCTATTAAAAAAAGCTTGCCATGAAATACAGTATACACACACACACACACTATATATATATATAATCTCTTATAGTGTCAATGATGCTCTGTAATGATCTTTATGGTACATTTTAGTCAAACTGGCAGTGATGGGAACTTCAGACAGTTCTCCACTTTTAGTCCAGACGAAAGTCCTGGAAACCAGGATGTGTCTCACACATGTGAATGCAGAATAATACAGAAGAATAATTCACATATATTTCAAAGGCAGGCATGCAGGTAAGGAGGAGTTGGAGGATTTTACACTCAGTTTAAATTTTAAAAAATTACTTGTGACTTTTAAAACCTTCATTAGATTAATGCCTTTTTTATTGGGGTGGGTTGGTTAAACCATCGAGTTTTGACTTGGGTTAAATTTAATTAAGGTATTATTGCTATTCCTTTATGTCTTTTTAGACTCAAGAAACCACTCACAACTCAGTCATGTGTGACCTTTATGTGAAGACCTGCCCTGTAAAGATGAAGCTGCTTTGCGTCCACTGAGCGTTCTTCCAGCTCAATCCTCGCTTGTATCTTCACATTCCTGTAAAGGTCAATAAACGATACACCCCAAAAACACCCTTCAGCATCCCAAGATCATGTCGCTCATCAATGTGGCACTGAAGATGAAGATTAGGCCCACAGTGCAACCTGCATCAAGGTGGAACAGCGCCCTCTGGTGTTCATCTATCAATAACGCACTAGGATCCAGAAGACAACATTTATCCTCATGGTGGAAAGATTCAGGGGAAAATACACTCAGCCTCCATCTCAAAATAGTTCTGAGGGATATATTTGTTCTCTCCCATCGGTATCAAGCTCATCTTCACTTTTCTGGAAAGTCGTGGGTTAAATCTACGGGTCAGAACCAAGAAGAAGGTTCAAACATTTTCAAATCAAGCAGAAGTTGGTCCAGTTAAACAGTGCAGGCAGTAAAAAGGTTTTGTGTGAAGCGTGAATTGTTCTTGAGGTCGTCCTCGTCCTCTCATCACAGCAGCACGGCGGCGCAGCGGTAACGCTGTCGCCTCACAGCCAGGAGGTCTGGGGTTCAAACCCCACTGAGGGCCTCACTGTGAGGAGTTTGCATGTTCTCCACGTGTCTGGTGGTTCCAAAAACATGCGCATAGCTGAGTTAAAAGGGATCATAGGTGTGAAGGAGGGTGTGAGGACACACCTGGGGGGGGGGGTCATTGTAGTGGGGAATTGGTTCTAAACCTGGTTACAGAAACATTTTGGTGGTTTCCTCCACCCGTGAACCCCATGAATACAAGTTCCAAACCAAATCACTGCAGCTGAAGGTTTAGCTCAGAGAGATGAGAGGAGGAACTCAGAGCTGAGGTTGTGGGTTCAAATCCTGCCCCTCCCATCATTTTTCAGGTTGTTTCCTGAATGACGAAGACAAATACGCCTGGACAAAAGGTTTGAGCGTGAAGGAATCGGTAGTGTGGTGGGTTAGCCCGTAACCAAGAGCCCTCGGTGTCACATTCATGTCCCAACCCAGCGCTGCAGGTTCTGGATCAAACTGTGTCTCGCAGTAACGAGGCCCGGGGGGGGCCGTGTCCCCTCCGCGGTGTTGGAGCTATAGAAAGAGGGGGTTATGGAGCCCTGAACAAGAAACGGCTAACCTTTTGCTGCTGTCATGAGCATTAATTAATTATTTGGGGATAGGTGACCACTGCTGCCGCCAGGCGTCTAGCGTTCCGATGTCGTCAGGTTTGTAGGTAATAGTAGGATCAAGTTTGTGGGAAGAAGAACCTGTAATGTGATCAATAAACACTGATGAACCAGAAGCTGCTGATATTTTACTATCATGAACGTGAAGTAACGTCTACTAGTAAACTGAATGAACAGGATGCAGAACACTGGTTATTATTGATTTCATAAATAAAGAACCCTCTCTGGGATCTTCACAGAGAAAAAGGCCTTGGACATGAACTTCCTGTTGGACGTGAACTTCCTGTTGGACGTGAACTTCCTGTTGGACGTGAACTTCCTGTTGGACGTGAACTTCCTGTTGGACGTGAACTTCCTGTTGGACGTGAACTTCCTGTTGGACTGACCGACCCTTCTGTCGGTCCAGGAGGCTCTTAGACTCTGTCTGCAGCTCTCTCTCAACTTCTCTGTGAAAACCACAAAGCAAACAAGTTAATGTGGAGGCGGGCCGCATCCGGCCCGCGGGACTCAGTTTGGGGACCACTGCTCTACATGACCCACCAGTTCCAGGATGGATCGCTGTTACGACCCCGCTCGTTAAAAAGAGTTGTAACAAGAAGAAACCGATGTGAAAGGGTTAACGTAGAAACATTTAATAAACCAGAGATTATTTTAAATCCCTGGACGGGTAAAGGTTTACAAAATGAACAAAAGGGCCAAAGGATGAAGACGACCGCTGAATCCGTCTGTAAATTACAAGTGAAAACTAAAGTAATCTAATTACAGTTGTACAAAAAACGTGGTGAGCAGCCCCCCCCCTACTCCTGATGCTAACACAATCCAGTGACTAACTCGGCCCACTCTTCCACAATGTGGTCACAAATTTGGTTCAAACATCTCATCTCCAGGAGCAAACGAGGCAGACTGTTTGTGAGGAAACAGCCCCCCCCCATCTGAACAGCTGAAGACGATTTGAGGGCTCCCGCTCTGATTGAGGATCTGGGATTGGAGAACACGCTGCACCAATCAGGAGCCGGGGATGGAACAGGTGGAGTGGGCGGAGCCGGGGCTGAAGGGTGGTGAAGCGTTTGAGAGGAGGGAACCAAACCCCCGTCACATTTAAATGACCCCGTCAACACAAACGTTCCATCTCATAAAAGCTTGACCTGTTGGTTTATTAGAAAATATTTTAATTTCACGATTTTTTTTTTTGCTTTTGAAGGTTACATTTTACATATTCATACAGTACATGGAAACTGTAGGAAGGTAAATATTGTTAGAGCGGAAGGACACTGAAACGGCATTATATTTAAACGGGCTGGCTGGACAGTGTCAAACTGATCACACATAAAGATTCTTTTCTTTCTTTTTTATTATTATCATTTTGATAGAATTTTTTTTTACAACCAAATGTGAAATAAAAACAACAAAAAACAAAACCAACAGCAACATTGATATTCATTCACTAATTTTCTTTTTAAAAAAATATCAGCCTTCCTGCGCGTTTGACAAAACCGTTTCAGAATCGGACGAACAGAAATGACGTGTTTAAGTCCTGACCAACTGGAAGGCCATTAACATTTTGTTGGCAAATATAAATATAGTGGTTTGAACAGGGTCTCAAATTACTCACATGAGCGTACATACAGTTAACAGAACACAGTAGGACACTCGGCACTGCCTGTATCAATTTACTTTATTCATGTAGAAAACCATTATCCTTATTTACCGATTTTAAATCAATGTGTTTTACAAGGAGATATTTACACCCAGCCGGCTCTGGTTGTCTATTCAGGCGCGTAGTTGTTTGAGTACATGTAGTCCGAGTAGTAATCCTGTGCACCCCCCCTGCCTGCTGGGTAGCCCCAAGAGCAGGCTCCCCCTCCAGTCCTAACGCCCCGATCGTGTCCTCTCATTGGCCGAGGCCACAGACCCCCCGGGGCTCCCCTCCCTCGATAGTTCCCCGCGGGACCGGGACCTGGACCGCCCCGCATCGGACGATGATTCATCTGTCCAGAGACCCCCCCGATGCAACCGTAGCCCACCCCGCCCATTGGATGTGGAGGCATCTTAGGTCTGACTATTGATCCCCCCCTGCTGGCCACTATGGGAACACCCATAGCAGATCCAAGGTTATCGACGCAATCCACCTGAGTCCTGGTCCCCTGACAGCTGGTGGCGCCGCCTCCCAGGGTGTCCCCCGCACTGGGTTCCACCGGGCCAGAAGGGACCACGCCCTGGCTGCTAGCAGTCTCACCAGTCGTGGTCTCCGTGGCCCCCCAAACAGCCTCCCCAGGCCTGTCTTGTTGGACGGGGTTCTCGCTCGGGGCCAGGTAACCCGGCTGCGCCGAGTCGTTGTGTTCACTGTAGGGGAGGGAGGAAACGAGCGGAGAGTTCCCAGCAGCCCCTGCTCCTCCTCCGCCGTCCGAGCCGTACGTCTGACCCAGCATCATGAGGTGAGGTGGGGGCGGCGGCTTCACCTCCAAGGGGAGGGGAGCCAAGTTGGCGAGAGGTCTCGGCGTTGCAATGACAGGCGGGGCTGTGGCTGGGGCTGTGGGTGGGTGTGGTGGCGGGGGGCGGTATTCCTGTTCGTGGGTGCTGCTGCAGGGCGAGGCGGGGTAAGCCGGGGAGGCCGAATAGCTGGAGGAGCCAGTGTAAGACCAGGAGGCGGAGGGACACAGGAAGCTTTGGTGGGGGTTGACAGGAAACCCCCCCGGGGACAAACCGTCCACGTCTGCAGAGCCGATACTGATCTGGTTGGTGGCTTTGAACTGAGAGATGGCCGTCTTGAGGGGGTTGTAGTCGGGCAGCGTCAGAGCGTTCTCGGGGGTCGCCTGCAGCTCTGGGAGCGGAGGACGGAAGTCGTCCGTCTCCGGCGGGGGCGGCAGCGGAGGCTTCCCCTCCTCAAATCTTCGGTTCTGCGCCGGAGGATCCGACGCGGTCGGCGGCTCGCCGTCGTCGGAGTCCAACGACATGTCTTCCTCCTCCACACACTCGTCGTTCATCACTAGAAGAGACGGAGAAAAAACAGAACATCTGTGAAACAAATGTGTTCAAAATTCCACCATAAAAATATTTAACTCCGCTGGACAGAAATGAAATCTTTAACTAGGAAGTTCCTACCAGTAGAGGGCGGCGTTGGAAGCTCATTCTGATTGATGGAGCCGATCAGACTGTGGAAACCACTCATGACATCATCGATGCTTCCGATTACTATTCCATTTCTGGAGTACTGCAGAAACATCTCAAACGGCCTCTCTGTAAAAACACAGCGCAAAGTAAAATTCCACACGACGGTCAAAACATGTGAAGACAAAAGAATCGTGTGCAGGAAAACGTAGACACTACGGTGTGACCCCCCACTGATACGAACTCGTCTCTGCTCTTGTTTTCTTACAGTGTGTGGCTTATACACACACACACACACACACACACACACAAACACACATCTATCGAGCTCTAAAAGATAGATGTAGGTAAGGTTTGGTGTAAAATTAAAAAATAATGTACAATTAATGACACAATAAATCTAAAAGCTGTTACGCTACAATTACCGTCAAGGCTACAGCTGCATCATGTAGCCAGAAATGATGGACGATAATAAATACACACCCTAATGGCATAAACACAGAATTACATTTATGAAGTATCCAGTAATTAATCCTACATGTGAAAACGTGTCAGTGTTAAGACATTTTGAATGCCCCCCCCCCCCCCCCCCCCACACACACACACACACACACACACAATCTGCCCCCGTCTTTTGTTGATGAAATGTGATCTACGTTGATATCTTTGGAGAGGCTGGATGACAATACCTGTGAGGAAGATAAGGTGCCGCTGTTGCGTGTGCTGAGCCTGAAGCTTGATCAGGCATTCCAGATCCGGGGCCTGACGGGACTGGGTGTCACACTCGTGATAAGGGAGGAACTCCACTAAGTGCTTCTTCTGATAGGCTGTGAGAAGGTTCAGCAGCCCCATGGCGTTGGGGTTCAGCCTTCAACGGAAAAAACAAAAGTATTGTGGTGTTTAATCACAACTCAAAGATCAGCCATTACATTAGGACAGCTGTCACTGAGATGCTGACCTTCCCAGCTCTTTAAGCTTCTTCTGGGACTTGCAGTGCACCTTCCATTGCCACGGGTGTTCAGGGGTGCTCTGCTCCTCCAGGAACTTCAGCAACCCCTGTAAACGATCTGGACAAAACAAGATAAAACAAGTTGAATACCAGCTGACGTTTCCACGAAGTGTCACAGATAAAACAGAAATGTTACCCTGTGTGATGAGGTCCGGGTTGAGGACAAACTCATCCGACACCATGAAGCCGCCCGACACGAATAGCTCGTTGTACGTGTGGTTCTTCACGTCATCCAGAGTGTCCACGCCAGCGAAGCTCACCGAAGGCAACTTCTTCAAGGAAACCAAAGCGGGGATCTGGGGAGTTTTAAAAAAACCGTAACAACATGTTGATACAGCATATAAATAAAGAGTTTATATAACACAAAGCAATGCTCTCGAGTAGATCCATAAATTATATACTGCTGTTTATCTGATGATCAGATGATTCGATGAAGAGGAGGGTGGAGTGGTGAATCTACCTTGTGCACATGTGCTGCGATGTCCTCATTCTGAATGATGATGAGGAGTTTATCTAAACTGCTGCTGTTTTCCAGAAACGTTTGCGGGCTGCATTCTCTGTTGCCAAGACTCTTCAAGTACTCCTTCATGAACACAGGAGAAACAGTTAGAAACAGAAAAATGTGTCCTTCCTGCTTATCCGAACTACAGACGTACACACACAAAGAGAAACACCGACATGAAAAACATTCGGAGAGAGATCTGCTGCCGCGGCTCCTCACATTCCAAAAGAACACTTTCATTTCTGAATTCAAGTGTCCAAAACAACCACAGAAAGCTGTGGAGGATCAACTGCTCCAAAGGAAGAGAGGCGTTCAATGATAACGATTTCACGGAAAATGTGTGTGTAAATTTCCCAGTTTGGGATAAATAAAGTATATTTATCTATCTATGAAAAGTCAAGTTAGAGTCTTTCATACATAAGTTTTCCCTGCAAAAAGGAAATCATGAGATAAAAACACGTGTGTTTAACAGAGACTGTAGTTCAGTTAAATGTTAATGAAGCTTTTAAATTAGCTCATGAATACAACATCATCAGTTTGTTGAATTATTTTAACTGAGAAATTCCAAAGTGGGGACAGTCAGAAACAGGAAATGGAAGGATAGACTGAAATGAAAAGTTTAGCTTTATGCAGGAGCCAAAGATATTAACAAAACACTAAATATGCTGCACCAGGAAGTGTAACGCAGGACCAACGCCAGAAGGGGGCAGCATCCATTCACAAAATAACAAGCACTATTTCCTCCAGGGATCACTGATGTGGGTCCTGTCGCACCAACAGCAGAAACACATTCTAGACTCACGTGTGCAGCGGAACGCAAAAACTAAAGGAAGAAGAGGTGCAGCAACAGATCTGCACATCCTAATATTTAAATGATCCAACAGACAGGAGTGATTAATTTAAAAGCCTCATTGTTGGGCCTAAAAATCATAAACCGCGGTGGAAAAAGCTATTTGGGGGGGGGGTTCCATAGCCCCACATAATAAACGCAGAACATGAAGATGTTAACCTTCATCAGTGGGAACAGCATGAAAATATAGAACCATGTTGCTCAGTGTTTGTAAAACATCAAAAACACGGTTGCAACACAAACCGACAAACCCCCTGGGGGGGGGGGGGTAAGAGGACAATTTGATCTATTTCTAACCATTGGTAGAAAAAGCTATAGGTTTATTGATACTATGATGAAACCCTGCTGTCCCGACCCCCCCAGGAACACCCCGCTGTACCTTGATCTCTTTACACACAGTGCTCTCCTCCCCCTCGTCAGCGGAGTAGATGTAGAACTTGACTGTGTTCTTTGTGACATCCTTAAAGATTTCCACCAGGCTGCTGAAAACCTCCGGTTTGAGCTGACCAATGAGGCTGCCGGCCAGCAGTCCGGACCCGCCCCCCCCGGGCCCCTGACCGGGGTTCTGGGAGTTCGAATCTGGAGAGTCTGGTGCAATCTGAGAGGGCGAGTAGGCGTCTCCCATCAAATCTGAAGCCGGAGCTTCCGTTTTGGTCTTGGTGGGGGCTGAATCTTTAACAGCGACTGCTTTGCTAGTCTGACAGGAGGGGGCGCTCTTCGGCAAAGAGGGTTCTGCCTTAATTTTGGAAGCCTGGATTACGTTGACTGGTGGTGGTGTTGACAAATTAGACGTCGTCACCGCCGGGGTTGGGGAAGCGTCCTTGGGGGGCACGGGTGGGGACGGGATCAACTTGTCCATCTTGTCGCACAGCGCTCTGACGTGGCCCTGAACGGGAACGGGGGTGACAAACGGTACGACAAAGTCTGAGAAGCAGCTGTTGGGCGTCCAGCAGCGGTGCATCGCTAACCGCGGCGGGGGCTGCGACATGTAACAGACGTGATGGGTCTGCATGATGTTTCTAATTTCAGAGGTAAGGCTGTGAACTTCCTGATTGAGGATGGTGTCCAGGCTGATGGAGGGTCTGAAGGGAACTTCTTCTACCGCTGCTAGGGTGAGGGGTGCAGCAACACTTTTAGCTTCCGCAGCTGCGGGGGCGTTCGGCTCAGGGTGGCTGTCGGTTAAGGCCTCAGTCACCGGCTCCGGCTCCGGTTCCGGCATTGGCTCAGGAAAAGGCTGTGCTTTGTCTGGAAGGAAACGGGAAGGTGTCACCGTGACGCCAAAACCCAAAACGGACCTACAAGATAGTGGTCTGTGCGTAACGACGGCTTCGTCATACCTTCATCGGCGGGGTTGACCCAGTTTGGGTCGTCTGAGGTTTGATGTTGCTCCGGTGGCGAGCCTGCACTGAGTGGACTACCAGGGCTACAGTCCATGTCCTCCTACACACACACACACACACACACACACATAACACTAAATATTTTCATGCCTACGAACATTTTAACAACACGGTAAAAATAGCCAATCACCATCTGCTCACGTCTCACCTCGGTGTAGTTCGTTTGTGACGTCGGCTCAGGTTGCTTCTTTTGATCCGGGTCGGGCTCCGCCCACCCCGACCCCGTCGAGGGTTCGCCGTGGTTCGACGGCACCGACACGGAACCCTGGGTCACGGCTTTGTTGAGAGTCGTCAGGAGGATCTTGAGGAGGCGTTGCGTCTCGTTGACCGTCGAGGCGTTGGCGTTGCCTCGAGCCCTCAGGTCCGTGTCGTAGATTCCCATGCTCTCCATCACGGCGGTCAGGTTGTCGCTCTGTCCTCCTTCTTCTTCCATTCCGTCGACTTGGAGAGACAGAAACACGTTCAGCACGTTAATGCGGTGGGATATCCTGAGTTATCAGAGCTTAGAAGCTTCAAGCGTTACACACAGGGAGAATGAAGGGCATTAACTCGACCAAATCAGAGAATAAAACCACTTTCATTGATACACTCATTCATACAATTGACCCGGAAGATTAGAATCAAATATGATTTTTTTTTTAAAAAGAACCTGAGAATCAATTGTGAAAAAAATATAAATAAAAAATAACCTGAGATTCAATTGTGATAAAAAAAATTAAAAATAAAAACCTGAGAATCAAATGTGAAAAATTTTTTTTAAAAAGAACCCGAGAATCAAATGTGAAACTCCAACAGACAAGAATATTAACAGATATTTTAGAATATGCTGCCTGTAAATGAAGTGTCAACAGGCAGAGCGCTTTAAAACTAAGAAAAAAATTCAAAGGAATCGCAGCTGGGGGCGATGAGAATCCGCAAAATATCAAATATTACATCAGAACCGCTACAGTTGGATCCTCACCTCTGCTCGGCTCCCCGTTACTCAAGGAATCTGTGCGTTGGTGTTTGTTTGTGCCTCCCCTGTCCTCCCCCTCGAACTTCCTCTTCAGACTGTTGACGTCCCACGCCCCGTCCTCCCCCCGTTCCTTCCAGGGATCCTTCACGAGTGCTTTTTTGTGGAGCTGGATCAGCTTGAGCAGCTGCTTCATCTTGTCTTCGTCGTATTCGTTCTGGGAGAGCCGTAACCTGTGGGGGGGCTGATGCTGCGACTCCGCGTTGGACTTTGGCTGCACCTGCGCCCCGTTGGAACGGGACACCCCCGGTCTTCGTCTAGCGCTGTCCGAAGGCTTGTCCTGCCCTGGAGGGGGCCTCTCCTGGGGAATCCTCTCCGTGAGTCTCTCGGCTCTGTCTGAGCCCCTGTCCGAGCCCCCCCAGTCGGAAACAGGACTGTACTCCACGGAGGCAGGGGCGGGTGTGGGTGTAGGTGCGGGCACAGGGTTTCGTATTCTTTCCACAATGTCTTTTGCTTTGTTCAGAGGTAAAACGTAGCTGGGGGGGTTGTGGATGTAAGCGCGCAGCACGGCATCCACGTTGAATTTGGGTCTGGGCACCGGAACCGGGTTGATCCTGTCCTCCATGTTATATTTATAGTCGGGCAGAATGAACGGTCGCACCGTGCCCGAGTCCATCCGCGTCAGGTAATCGGTGGCCTGGCGCTCCACCCCGGCGCTCGGGTCCTTTCCCGGGTTGGGGCGCAGCTTGAATAAACTGTAGTGCAGCGCGGGAATGAAGGACTCCACAGACGACAGGAGGGCAGGGTGGGGCTCCGCCGTCAGCGGCTCTGGCTCGAACAGTTTCGACACTGCGATCAAACAGACATTCGTCAGCGTCGATTAAAAGATGCCTTTCGGCTCGATTTAAATGTTTGGAGGAGATTAAAAACAGCCAAAGGAGCTTTGATAATCAGAGGGATGCGTCTTAGCTTCCAAAAAACTAGTCAGGCGAAAAAGACGGATCATTATTCAATAAGACTTACAATACTTGACCACCATCCTGGACTCCTGGAAGATGAATAAGGCTTGCAGGCTTTTCTCCAACCGCCCTCGTCGCTCTAGAAAACAAACAGCAACTTTAAAATAAAAAACTAAACCTCAATGAGGAAACAATATCTGATCAGAGAATTATGGAAGGAGGTAAAGTCTTTTTTGGCACCTTTAGAATCGACCATTTGAGCAGAGGACAGCAGGAAGAGAAAGCCCCTGTCAAACAAGGACTTCACCAGCACCTGAGTGGAGAGAGGAGACAAGTAGCACCGGGCGTGTCGGATTAAATGACAATACTAGACTGACAGGTCTGCATGCATCCCTTGTGTACACGAGCACGACTACTGTTCATGTTTTAAGAGGTGCAGAAAATACGGATCATCACTGTAAGCCATCACAGATGCTTTCCCAACAGATTCCTAAAAGAAGTATATTTTTATACGCGTATGGACATAGTATATTATTTTAGTCATATTTTAGTGTATTGCATTGCAAAAACCCATCCCGGTTCCTATGGGTGACTCACCATTCTGTCCCTCTCTAATTTGTTCACCAGCGCTGCCAAACTGCCGCTGGTTGGTTTTCCTTTTCCATCCACCACCTGAAAAATGCTGCAGGACATCCCAAACTTCATCACTGCGGACAAAGAAAAGCAAAGTTGGGAATGCAAAGCGGTCTCGTAACGCCATCACCGAATTTTCCGTTTTCTCAGTTTTATCTGCAAAAAAATTTTTGTAACTCCAGCAGATGAATAGATTTGGAAATTAGATTACAAGTTTGCAGCGCTACTTCCATTCCAATGATATTTCTCTGTTGTTTATGAAGCAGACGTGTGTGGTTTATACTGACCTTCACATGATATATTGTAGGTGTCCCAAGAAAAGAGCACAGGGGGGATCTTTCGTTTCACCTGCTCCAGCTGCATGCCTTGATCCATTTCCAACTTCTCTGGCCTGCAGGGAGTAAGAATATCAGATTCCAGAAAAAAAAATTACTTTCAGTTTAATGTAGAAGACGATTTTATTTCCCGATCTCTGCAAAAGCTTTGTGCCGTGTCAAAGTTTACCACGTAAAAATCTTTATTGACAAGCAGTGCCGTCAATGATTAACAAGGGGATTCCAGGGGCACTGTGGATTTTTGTTCAGCGTAAAAACAATTAGATTTAAGTTTAAAAGTTCACTCACAATTTGAAAGGAAGGTAAGGGCGCGACGAGGATCGTAAACAAATTGGAAATAACTCCTGGTTCTTGTTCACCAGCAGACCGCTCCACACATTGTAGCAGCTCTTTCCTGTAAAGGGAACGGGGTCAGATGAGGTAGAGACAGAACAAGGCTACCTATTCTCAATAAATAAATAAAATACATAAATAACAAACAGCTGGTTTTGATTTTACATCATTTTAAATGTATCGCATCTTTTGAGTTACTTGGATAATTTGAGGCGTGCAGCCCTTTCATGCACATCCCTGTAAAAGTGAGCGGCTGATGTTCCTCTTCCATTAATTGTCCAGGTTTTACTACCACATCTGCTTTTTGTACATCCAGTACTTTACGTTACTTTTCCTGCTGGATATGAAGTCAGTAGTTCTACTGACTAACATTGGGACTACAGCCGTCTTTTGCTGCTGATATCTGGATCAACTACATCCAAACTCTTCCTCACCTCCAGTCAACAACTGTCGAGGGTTTAACAGGTTGGTTATCACTCCAGGTGTATTTCCGAGTTTACACAGACATTATTCGTTGAAGATAACTTATTATGCACATATTTGTTTTGTTACACATTTCTCAGATTAGACAGTTCAAAAATATTTTACCTCGACTTCCTTCGGGGTGAAGGGTATTTAACCTGTTAGGGACAGAAACAAACCGAAAGGAAAAGAAGAAGAAGAAGAAGAAGAAGGGACAGAAACAAAACCAACAAAGATGTTACTCATTTCTTGTAAAACCCAATAAAAAAAGTTTTGCTTTTTCTCACAGGAATGAACGAATACCTTTGTGCAGTCATGGCTGTTGCTGCGGTTTCCTTGCCTTTATACTGAAAGGAAATGACGGCGTAGGGGCACACGTGTCGGGGCCGCGCCTTTATCTCATCAAATGCAAATTCAAAAAAATATTGCTAAAGAGAAAGGACAAGAAAGACACAGTGAAATTTAAAGGAACTGAAAACCCACCTGTGACGACAGAAACCACACAACAGGTGGATGAAACTGAACCCGTGTTTACCTGTGTGAGCTCAAAAGCCCTGTAAGACAGCAGAGACGTCACCCTATTGGCACTCTTGGACGAATGACCGTCAAACTTGGGTGAAGGTTCTATGGCGTTCTTAGGCATGTTCTCGTGGATGTGCTTTATGCGGCCCTGAGGAACAAACAAACACTTCAGCTCCGTGTGCAAAGGAAACAGAAGCTTATCAAGAATACGAAACGGGAAAAAATAAAAGGCAGCCATACCCTCATAACTTTGAAAACAACCATGTCTCCGGATGAGCCCACGTCAAAGGGATTGATTTGTAACAAATCAGAATACTTGGAGAGATAAACACCTACGATGGCAAAAAGAACCGGATTATCATAGAATCCTGATTATCAGTCTTCATGCCAACATATTTCAGGATCATATTTACTCTCAAAAACATTTTACCAAGACATCATGTCAAGACTTGTTGATATTCTCAGAACAGAGGTTGATTTTTAAACTGGATAGTCCACCGTGAACATTTGAGTCGTTTCCAAATTAAATTCATTAATACAAAGGATAATTTAAAAAAAAAAGATGATAAACGCTACCAAACAGAAATAAAGGAAATAAATGAGTTGGAAAGACCTAAATATACAAAATTTGCTACAACAGTAAATTATACACCATCAGCAACATGTAACTTACCTACTGATGGATTTCCTAGTGTTGTAATCCTCGAGTGTCCGACCGTCAGACCCTTCTCACAGATCCACTGGAGCTAGACGAGAGCAAATCAACAGCTCAGAATGCTGTGAAAGAAGTAGAACGTCATCACGCTTAATTCCTGCACGGCTCCATCGTCAGTACCTTGGATTTGTCGGGATAAAGGAAGCAAAACGACTCGGTCACTTCTTGTTCGGTCCGCCCCTCCTGTTTCATCTCCCTCCGCTTCTCGATGAACTGACAGGTTAAAAGAAAGCAGCCGTCAGGTGAAACGTCTCTTTAAGACACAACACTGAATGTCTTGACGGCCGTGACTAACCTCCTTCTCCTGCAGCTCGTTGTGTATGAGCCGGGCCTTGCAGTAGGAGAAGGCTCCTCGCGATGACGAGTCTAAGTAACACGAGGAGACGATCTTCAACAGGTCCTCGAACTCTCGGCTGTCGGGGAGCAGATCGTGGTACAAGCCTGCGGGGACAGGAGTCAACCCAATGATCAGCTCATCGCATGTGCAAACAGTAATAAACCTGTGCAGTGTTTCCACTAACACGCATCTGGAGACGAATAAACATCGAAAAATTAAACGTGTTGCTACTCCACCTGTCGCCTAACGGACATGAACTTGGGACCGGAGGTGAGGATGTTAACAGTGCCTCCACCGCCCTGAGCCTTCACACAAACACAGCCACCAGCCAGCACAGGAAGACGAGCTTTGACCCATCTTGGCTGTCAGAGAGGAAACATTCCTCCTGGTTCTAACAGAGATAACGGTACGGTTTGGTATCGGAGTGAACAGAAATGTACGATCACACCGTTTCTGATGCACTCCGACCATCACGACCGCGCAGACGGGATGACGAAGACACAGACGATTATAAGAATTGTACCACAGCCGACATATTCACCTCAGTGTCCTACAGGAAACACCAGCAGTGTATTGTACAAACACACACACACAGCATCGGTAGAAAAAGTGGCCTGCTGCACCGATGACGAATGTTTCACATCTACAACAAACATGATGCAGGTGCAACAAGATGAAAGTGTGTGAACTGATCGCTAACAAACGACAGTTCTTTCGGCGTCTGCGTGGAGCTCGAACGAATCAGCAGCGTCCTACGTTTAAAGTCGAACGCTGCTGTCAGTGCATCAGTCAAGTCACAAATGCTTTGGAAGTTACTGAGATAAGGAGAAAAGTACAATAACTAAGAATAGCTTGGGTCAACAGCGTTCGGTTCTATGACTGTAACTGTCTGGATTGACTTTAGGGTGAATGCAATCAGCTCGTAACGCTTCAAGTCAAGCTGTGGACCCAGACATTCCTCCTGAAAGGGATTACAAAGCAGGACTCAAGTGTGTGTCTCGTTTTTTTTTTTAATGTGTCCAACTTTCCAATACGGAATGAGGAGTGGGAGACGCTGCCTGCAAGTAAGGTACATTAAATACAAAGTAGAGGAACATCTGCTGAACTGTGCATGCTTAAAAATAACTGTTGCATCACAGCAACAACTATTCATCTGCTGCCACATAATAATAGTCCAGCATTTTGAAAGATGGAGGAGAATCATGTGCTGATGTTAAGTTAAATGGGATCCACATCAACCTGGAGCAGGAGTCCGACTTAGATTCAACTCCATAGGTGACATCTCTCTGTGGAAACATCACATTTACACCCATCGGGGGTGGATCCATGCCCTTCACTGAGGTCATCGGGACCCCCCATGTGTCAGCTGACGGGCTGTAACCCATCGGTGACAGCAGTGTGATCCAGGAGGGTTTGGGTTCCCTGAGAAGCTGGAGACACTTCCAGACGGAGTGTCCTCAGACAGCCTCTGCCCAGGAGCTACAACCTGTTAGCATCAGCTGCTCCCCGGCTAACGGGGGTCCCGGAGCCGGGGCTGCCGTGTGTGACACCGCCGTCAAAACCAGACAATCCGTGGGCTTCGATCGCATGACCCCCTACTCGTTTAAATACCTCCATTAATAACGAATATTATTGCTAAAGTAGCTACAGTAGCGAGGCCAGACAGCTAGCTAGCAGGCTAGCAACGTGCAGTAGCATAATTATGAAAGACAGGACGTGCTGCGTTCGAATCCGCAGCGATTTGACACCACCTTTCCGTTCTCTCGTCTTCCTGGGAATCTGGAAATTCGGTCTCTGTCCCGGTAGAGGAGAGCTGCTAAAGTTCCGGGCGTCCGCCGGCGTGCTCCTCCGCCGCTCGGTGGCTTCATGTTCGGGCATTACACCGTCTCCAGATCCAGTCTGATCGCCATTTTGGTTGGTTGTGGCCGAGCTGGCGGCGGAATTCTTCTGGGGTTCGCCGCCCTCCAACTGGAGACCGTCCGTCTCGGTACATTCTGAGTTCCTTCTCCCCACCGCGTTGGGGTTCAGGGCCATTTTCGGGCACCGTGCACGTAATTAGGGCAATGAAGTAGGAACGATTACGGCGCCGCGTCTCGCAAGCACTCCTCCTCACCCAGCCTCCGCCATTGTGAAAATGACGTTCACGTTCTTCTCAACTGCTGCAAAACGCTGCCGTCACGGTGTTTACATTCGAGTCAATCCGCGCCACCCCGCGGCGGACGGAGGTACTGCAGGATGTCCGTCTGTATTTACTGTATACACAGAACACATTGATATACTGTATGTCTATATACAAATACATGACCTCTATACACAAATACATGACCTCCGTTGCTCAACACCGTTTGGTACGTAATCGTGTCATTTCATTTTCCACGGGGCCAGATGTAACTAATAAATGTAACTACATGTAACTCAAAGTAATGTAAAATACTGTAAATGTAACTACTCCTTAATGTTAAATAACTCTGAATTTATTACTCATTCAAGTTACAAACATACAAAAAACATGTTTGTTTGTTTCTCTGTTCGAACATAAATCCTTTTAATTTGTCAGGTTATTAAACCCACAAAACTTCGTCAATCAAGGATCAAACTATCCAATGAATACAGAAAAATAACTTCAAACACAAGTTAGGACATTAACTTTGTTCAAAACTTTTTGTCAGTTAAAATGGGCTGAATTAATGCATTATGGGAAATGTAGTTTTGGTCAAAGCACACTTTTGACCTATTTATTTTTAGACACTCTGACTTTTATGTTCTCGCGGGCCACATAAAATGATGTGGAGGGCCACATTTGGCCCCCAGGCCTTGAGTTTGACAACCCTGCCCTAGAATAAACAGTGACATTCCTGAAAGAGAGATCATCTGGATGGCAGCACACCAAGTGTTCACTGCTTTCATTTAAAAGCTAGATCAAATGGTATTATCCATCCATCCATCTAAGCCGGGATGCCCACCCCTCTCCCCAGACACCTCCTCCAGCTCTCTGTCTGGCGTGTCCTGGGTCTTTCCCGAGGCCTCCTCCCTCCTCCTGGTGGGACAAGCCTTGGCCACCTCTGCAGTGAGGTGTCCAGAACAGATGCTCGAGTCTCCTCAGCTGGCTCCACTCATTATCTCTGAGGGTGCCCCCAGCCACCCTGTGGAGGAAGCTCATTTTGAACTTGAACTCCTCCACTTGAAGCAAAGATTCCCACGGACACAGAGAGGGTAGGCCACCTTCTCGAGTGCTGATCCCCATCTACCTCACCACCATGGGGTGATCAGTTGTCAGCTCTGCCCCTCTCTTCACCAAAGTGTTCAACACGAGTGGCCAGAGGTCAAGTGGCGCGACCTGTGCGACCCCTACGATCCCTGTGTCCCAACAAGGTGGTCATGATGGACAAACTAGGACTAGAAAAGAACTACTACGTTTTCTTCATATCCTGGTAAATGAATGTTTCATCATTGTTCTAACTCAAACGAGGGTCAATCCCAAAGTCTGATGAGATTTTGGCTATATTTATAATGTGATGTGATGAAATTGCAAAAATCCACTCCGGAAATCAACCAGCCCATATATTGTAAAGAATCATCAAACATTTTAATAAACAGTATTATTTTTACAGTTGATACTTCGATGGGCCAGAAGTTGACCACTAAAATAACATTTACTCTAAACATAAAGGTTGATAAATCTAAGAAATAAATCCCACTCATGTAAAACTGAATTCTGCCACTAGGTGGTGACAATGAGTCCGAAATTCTTCAACCCACGAGAGAAACAGAAAAAACAAATGTATGCATCTTGATGCTATGTTTTTGATGATAAAAAGAATAACTTTCGATCAGTATTTTAAAAATATTTTTTGGAAATATTTTCTTTTAAAAAATGTACCTATACAGCGGGAATAAATAGGACATATGTCAAATGTGTACTTTAAAAAACTAAAAATACTTTACAAACACATGTTATGAAGAAATTCAGATCATGGCTGCTGAGTGTGTTCTTCCCTGTATTATTATTCTATCTGTGACAACTCTAAGCAGCTTTTCATTGTGGGTCAACCATGCTGCCCCTGCTGTAGATATCAAACTCCTTAAAACGCAGGTAATCTTTAAGCCTGGAGGGAAGAGGAAGGAAACTGATGAAAACCGGTGATCTCAAGCGCTGACAACTGAGATGCTCCCTTATTCGCAACCGACAGAGGTGTGTCAGGCTCCGTGCATTTCCTAAGAATAAAACAAATGAATTCATTCAATGGATGCACATAAAATCATCAAAACAGTTTGAGTGACGAGTAGGAAAGACTTACTCTGAATGTGGCAGATCTCCGGCCACTGTTTCTGCTCCTCCAAGGCGTTCTTAAGTTTGGTGCAGAAGGAGACATGGTCAGTGTAGTCCAGCATGATGCGCACCACTTGAGCTGACAGGTGTTTAAGCCAGGACACTGTTATCACCTCACAGAACTAGAATGAAACATACAAAGACACACAGAGCTGTCAAGGTAGAAACTTTAAATTAAGTATGACCCCACTTGGGCCCGCGTTGGATGAATTTATATCTATGCACTTCTCAAATCAATCCTCAAGCTTGACCTCACCACCATATCTTTGATGACTGCGTTTGTCCAGGGAGCGTAGTCATGAGAGCTGTCGCCATAGGGACAGTCAAAGCATCGCTTCACGTCATACCCGTGGTTCAGAATCATTCTCAGCATGACCTCGTCTTTCAGAGCGTACTGCAGCGCTGAGGGGAAGTGTGTGGTGTTGACCCGGGAGTAGTAGTTTACATTTGCCCCAGACTTCAGTAATGTGTTGATCAGTTCATAGTTGCCCTGTCTAAGAGCCACCTGCAAACAGTTGACAGGATCCTGGTTCACCATTGCCCCGGCATCTAGAAGCAATCGGGCGCACTGAAGATCGTTGTTGGACACCGCAAAGAAAAGGGAAGACCTGCGCTCGTCATCATAGCTGCGGCGCACCCTTTGGTGCAGCATGAAGTTGGGATCGTAGCCAGCTTTGAGCAGCATCTCCACACAATGGGCGTGCCCCCCAGCGGCCGCAGAATGGAGGGGACTCATCCCACTCTCCTTCACAGCATCCATCTTCGTCACTGGGATGACGCGCTCCAGTGCCCTGTGGAAGACGAGTTCCAGTTTAAAAATAAAGGGTTTAAATTCCTTTTTGCAAAACCGTAACTCGTCCTCACAGTATATGGCCGTGGTAGGCCAGCCGGTGAATCGGAAGGTGCCCACTGTAGAGGGGTAGATTGGGATCTGCCCCATGATCCAGCAACAAGGAGATAATGTCAGGGTTTCCTGACGCTGCTGCGTCAAACATGATCGATCCTGCTTCTGATTCACACCAGACATGTGCTCCTGAGAGGTACAGAGAATAGAATTAAATACCTTTACTCCTGTACCACACATTACTGAACTGATGCTGCATCACCGCATCTCATCTACCTTTCTGTAACAGGACCTCCACCACGCTCACGTGTCCGTTCTGTGCAGCCAGAGCCAGCGGAGTTTTCTTTTTGATGTCGGAGGCGTTCGGGTTGGCGCCAGAATCCAGGAGCAGATAGACGAAGTTCTCCAGGCCTAAAAACGCTGACTCGTGTAGAGCCGTCCTGTTCAGTTGTCCCGTTTGGTCGACGTTGGCGTTGTAGCGAAGCAGCAGTGTGGCCAAGTCATACTGGTCATTCAGAATAGCTAAGAATGGGAAAATGAAAGAGTTTGAAAATGAGTGCATATCCTCATATGTCTCCACATGTCGCTTTTAGACCTCAGGTACCTGCCACTAACGGTGAATCCTGCTCATCGTTCTGGAGATCCGGGCTACAACCGTTCTGTAAAAGGAATGTGGCGTTCTGTCTGCGTCCATGAACCACAGCGAGAAACAGAGGAGTCTCACCGTTTAGGGTTCGACAGTGAGAAGCACCTGTGGGCGACGCTGGAACGGAAAAACACAAAGCAACAAAAAGTCAATATGTCTAGAATTGAAATTGCAACTATTTTCCATCAAAATGTTAAGAACCTGAGTAGATCATCTCCAGCATCTTTAGATTCTGTTGCACTGCGGCCTCGTGCAGCGGGATCCAGCCTCGTTCATCCACTCTGGAAAAATTCTCTGGTTGCAATAACATTCTTTTTAATGAATCTTCATCACCTAAATATGAAGATTACATCAGAAAATGGAAGAAATTAATGATAAGAAGAATCCCTTTCAGCAGGTCATGAATTAATGCATCAGCTTACCCTCAGTGATTGCTTTGAATATCTCATCAGGGTCTTCGCTGGCTTTTAGATCACTATAGGAGTAAACAGGATGCTAATTATCAAAAGATAAGCACTGTACAGAGAGAGATTATAGATACAGGTTTGAAATTCACCTTGGATTCAATCCTTTGAGCTTTCGATATTGAATCAGACTTTGTTCAATCACACGTTGAGTCGCCTCATCCTCATCCAAGTCGTCCTCTGATTGATAGAAGTCGTCTTCTGTCTCTGTCGTCATCTGTTAGTGCAGGAAGGGTCAGTGTAAATAGATTTATATTAAATGTGCATTTACATTTATATTAAATTTAGTACCAGTGAACCAAACTTACAGCAGAACCACTACAACAATAAGTTCAACTAGTTGTTACTAGTTGAACTTATTGTTATGCCAGTAACAGCTGATAATTAAAAAGGTTACAACTAGCAGTATTTATAATAACTAATCAAAGTTCAATCCAACCACAGTTCATTGTAATCTGTAGGATGAGAAACCGTAAAGACTCTGAGGAAAAAGTGAAATTAGCATCATGCATTAAATGGACACATGAATAAAACAGGAAGGACATAAGAAGAGAAAGAAGGACACTGCATGATGGGAAGTTTCTCATTAGGGCAAGGCTGCAGCAGCATTCTCACAGCCCGGTGTCACTGTGACACGTCTGATTTTGTGATGCATTGTTTGCCTGGGGAATAAACGTTTGACCCACAAACCTTCACACATTTCAGTTTTTGCCACTCCGCTCGCTGTTCACCGTCACATTTCCACACTGTCCCTTTGTTCTGTCCTATAAAACTGTTACCATCCAAAGCTCTGGGTTAGGTTTATCTTCCCAGAACCACATTGTAAACACTGGAATACTAATGCATTTCACACAAAAAAACATTGGAAAAGGGACTTTTCAACTATTTTGTTCAACCAAGGCCAGGACAAATGCATGAATATTTTTACAACACAAATACGTAATTAATGAGACCACTTTTAAAATAATTCTGACATGATTAAGAAAAGTTGAAATGGTTGTGCTAAATAATTACCTGAAAATTCAATAAAAATCTTCAGCTAATCATTTATATTTTCTCTAAATAGGTCATTACTTTATCGTCAGATGTTTACCTTCAGTCAAATGTCTGTGTGCTCCTGGTGGCTCCTACAACAGTAGAGCAAGTAGGCTCCTCGGCTGGCCACACATGTTTCAGATATTTATAGCTGCCCCCCTATAAATATCAGATCACGGGGTCGTCGTCGCCACCAGCAGCAGCTTTGACCCACTGAGCACTGCAAAACTATCACCTTTCAGGTCATGGGCACATTCACTCACAACTAGAGACAGGAATTTGTGCTTTTTGAAGTGAGCCAGATCTTTGGGCTGTGGTTGCTAATAAATGTCTCTCAAAATGCTCTTTATTTAGCACTTCTAGCTTTTAAAATGCAGCTCAGTCTTACGTGCAAAAGTTATCAATATAAAGGGAAACAGTCAGCTAGACTGCATGTCCCACTTGTTTTTTTCAATGTCCTGCCTTCCGACAATGTCAGAAATCTTTGCATATTCCTCACTCTATTCCAAATATCTTCACATTGGCTTTTAGTGCGAATATTCCTGATGGTGCTGCCAGAGCAAATTCATAACACACTCCTACTTTCAGCAAAAAGTTTCCCCACTTCAGCAGAAACTTCTCTATGCTTCTTCCCAGCAGCAGTTATCATGCTAAAAAGTGACTAAATTTAAGGTGGAAAACATGTTTTCATCCCTGAAATTTGGGTATTAAAAAAATCTTGTAAAATAAATTTAATATTAAATCTTGCATTTTGTGTTTACTGATGTTTTATCAACACAGTTTATTATGGGATACACACAAAAAAAGAAAAAAACAAATGCATCAATGTATGACTTATCCTCCATTCCAAGATGGCAAACTTCCAGAGTCACCTTAAAATGATGTTTCCATGGTAAATAAAAAAACACACATATTTGGAGGAAAATCTAAACATTGATAAGTACAACCAGCTGTCCTTCTACGTTCATGTGTTAAGTTTGGTGATGATAGCATGGAAAGTTTGCGAGAAATATTCAGCATCAAATATATCTCGATGGATTCAACTGTTTTCAGTCATCAAGCTGGCAGAGCATGGCGACACCACGCTTGATCCAGTGCTGAGGGTGCCTGCTAGTGGGCAGCATCATGGAAATGACAAAGTTGGTGGAGTGGCCGGTGGTGGAGAGAGTTCCCTTCCTCTCACTGGTTTTGTAAAGCGGGCAGACGAATGGCTTCTGAAGCTGATCCACGCTCCTGTTTTGAGCTGTACGGGAGAGAAAGAAGAGAAGAAAAAACAAGTGATTTCTAAGAATTTGAAGGAGAATTAAAATGAAATGTTCCACAACATACGTAGGTTTCCCTGCTATCGGGCTTGTTCTAATGTTGAGAAAACATGATCTTTATCAGGGGTGACAGGCATGAAAATCACAGGCCAGTTTAGAGAATCCACAAAGAATCTAGGAAATTGGATTAAATTCACAGTTTTTGATGGGATGTGTACAGATTATTCCAAGTTATGTATAAGTATACAGTACATATGGATGGAGATATCTAAAATAAACAGCAATTTTGTAAAAACAGCACCTAAAAATATGTATAGCATACATTTTAACTGTCATAAATCTGGTACAAAGTATGGCGTTACTTACTAGTTTTTATCCAGATGATGGGCATCATGTCAAACAGGACTTTTGGATGCTGCTCAGCTAGAACTCCACTAATATTAGGGAAACAAATAATAATTTTAGTTTATCAAGTATCCCTGAAATAACAATTATTATTATGTAATATTTGTTAGAAATCACACCTTTCTTTGTCCCATCGAGCTCCATCCAGATACAGTCCGTTGACATAAACGCCGTCCTCAGGGGACGTGTTGGACTCACCTATGGGAAGGACCTGGAAGAAGAAACCCTCAGTACCAAACTGTGCAGCCTTTAAGGCAGTAAGGTCATTAAACTGGAGAAAAAGTTTAATGCATGTGTGTCTTTCAACCTCAAAATCAAAGCCGAGCAGGTCGATGGGGATGTGGTATTTGCGAGCGTAGTTCTGCATAGCGCCGGTCAAGAAAGCCTGGGTGAAGTAGAAACCAGACAGCCAGAAGACGTTTGGTTTACCGTTGTCGTACCAGTCCTACAGACACAAAACAAGTAAAATAATGAGTGTACAGAACACCTCAGAGTCCTCCTTGTCTCATTAAGAAAATCTCACCTGCAAAAACTTCAGCCTAGACAGAAAGTCTGAAATATAGCCGCCCAAGGGCTTGAGGCTGGGGTAGGAGCATTTGGCCCATATCTCTGGGACTTTGCCAATAATTAAACTTCCTGCAACTACCTCAAGCTCTGCATCCATCACCACCAAACCCTTGATGGCCTTCAGCAGCTTCTCTAGGCTAACACGGATCAAACTGCAGAGCCTGAGAAAGAACAAAACAGTACTGTAGTTTTATAAAAGATGTGATTATGTGTCGTGTGTCTGTTTGCGTTAATCTGTGTGTTCTTACGTATTGTAGCGCTCCATCTCTTGAACAAGCACAGTGTTCATACTCTCCTCGTAGAGCACCGGGAATTTCAAGAGAGCTGCTTCTGTGTCAAAATTACTTGGAAGCTGGAGGGAAAAATAAAAAGCAAATCCAGAAAAATTAGGGCATTCAAAACAGCTAACAGAGATTATAATCCAGGAAATGGATGGATTGACAGTGACGATCTAAAATGTCCACTCCAGATCAATGTGACTGTACTTGCTCAGGTGTAATAGTCATCATGCATATGAATGTATTTTATCGTTGCAGGATGCTAGTACAGCTGAGCATGACAGATTGATTTAAAAATAATTTGTCATCCACAAATCTCTTGGACCTAAAGATCCTGTTTATACCTTGGACAGGATGTCATTTGCGATGTCGTAGAGTGTGTTGTCAGTCCCAGAACTTTGTCCTCCCTGAGCTCCCCCACCCTGAGTGAGCAGCAAAGAATCAAACAACAACTTTGTCTGCTGAAGATCTTTGGAAATGTCGACGTTTTCATGCATCCCAAACACCTCAGGGTGTTGACTCAATGGAAGCTCCTAGAACGAGAAATTGGCATTCCTTTTTCAGTCGGTACTCATGATAACGACAAAAAAAATAATTGGAATTTTATGCTCTAAATGGCTTCACCTTGATAAAATTAACGTAGTCGTCGTAAGTCGACTTAGGTGGGGCGTAGTAGTCACCACTCGGCGAAAAAGGGAAGCGCGGTTTCTCTATTATGTCCTTATTGTAGAAGTCAGCCAATAAGGTCATGAGAAGCCGCCTGTCCCAGTCGTCCGTCACGCGCCCACCGTAGTTACACTCTCCGGTCAAGTAGGTGATGGCGTCAAAGGGAACGTCATCATATCTATTTACAAAAAGCTAAAACAGAAAAGCAAATGAAATGCGTTTTTTTAATGCCTGTGATTCAGTGACGTGTCCCCTCGGATTACCTGTAGCTGCCTGATGCTGATGTGAAGGTCAGACTGATTGAAGCCGTAAGGAATGTTCCAGCCCAGTGGACCGAAAGTCTTCCTCTCTTGAACGAGAGCGTGAAAGAAACACAATCCAAACAGGAGTTTCTCCCAAACCTGGTAGAGGAATCCACGAGTAAGAGACTTTTCCTTTATTTTTTGATTATAAGTTAAATAAACCCAAATTCCTGTCATTCATTATCTACATTTACTTCCGCTCTGTGGCTCACCAGCGCTTTTTTTTGGCAACCACTGAAGAAATTTTGGTCAGAAATGGGATCTGACAGATAGGACTGCAGGAGGTTCTGTCTGAGTCCCGTCGGAGGCTCGTTTGTCATCTTTACCCCATTTTGCAGGATCGACACTGGAAACTGAGATCAGAAAGAAAGTTATTATCATGATTATAGATCCAGAATTTAACCGGAAGTGGTGATGGAAATTTATGCCCCCTTACCTTGGATGAAGGGTAGCTTGTTAGCCACAGGCGGAAGTCAGAATGGGGCTTTACTGCGCTGAAGTCTTCACAGATTTTCTCAAGGGTGGACATCCAGGAAATAGCCAGATGACAGTTCTGCAGGCATACCCACGTCCCATCCCGCATGGCTGTGGATATCATTTTTTCTGCGATGGGTCCCTGCCCCTGCCCCAGGGAGATGGACTGGAATTTGGAACCACTCATGTTTTTATCGCTGGCAAACTTGATTAAACCTATGAAGGGATAAAGTTACTCAGAATATTATTCATTATTGTTTTAAACATAACAATCAGTGGTATTGTGATCCCTTACTAGCCATGGGATCAGCTCCTGGAGACAACACAAACACCAGTGGGGTGGTGCAGTTGGAGTCCATGTAGCTCTTACTCAGGTCAAACGGAGGGGGCTGGACAAATTTCTTCCCCAGTTTGCCGGTAACATATTTTGTCACAGCTGGAATTATCTTATCTGGCCTGAGGCAGCGGAAAATGATCATCTTCTGCAGATCATTGAGTCGTTGGGTCCACGCAGGAGGCAGAGGAGTGTTCCACGGCTCTTTGCTGTCATAAATAGGCTTGAAGTCTCCTGACTCCTTGATGAATGCCTCTCTGTGGAACAAAAAACGCTCAGACTTACAGCAGCAATCAAAAAGACAAAACAGGATGGTCTAAATGAAGCAAGTCTGTATTTTACTTTAACCCCTGTAACCCAGGAAGTTCACTGGCTCTGCAGATCTCATCCCAGCTCTTGTCCTGTAGCCAGCCGGGGTCAGGGTTAGAGGTCATGTTCTGCAGGCCCACCCCACCGGTCAACAAGAACATGAAGTCAGAAGATTCAATCTCTTCTTTTGCGCTGAATGTAGAAAAAAAGACAGGACAAAATAACATTTACACCACAAAACATACCGAGTTTAATTCATTTCTCCACTAGCTTTAATACATACAGGAGAAGATTGCAGGAGAGAAGGAAAGAGAAGAGGAGTTTGTCCTTCTCAAACAGAGAGCGACAGATGTTACAGTACAGGTTGTAGGTGAAGTGATCCATGAGGTTTCGAAGTCTCTTCTCCAGGACTTTGGATTTGTTACTAATAAATAAAAGAAAAAACAGAAAAAATCATGTTGAGATTTTCTTTCATATCACAACACATATAAACATATGATTTTCTCTGTGTCTCATCTCCCAGTGTAAATACTGTATATTTCACTCTTTGGTGACCAGGCTATTATTGCTTCTCGTCACACAGTCGCCCCCTGGTGGCTTCCCCGTGTTACGACTGGTTCATTCAGCTTTCCTGTCTCACTTGTGGAGAACTGACCGAGCATCACTCACCTGTCTGTAATGGATTTGTTATAGAGGTTGACAAACCAGCTGAGAGAATACTGGTACATTGGGTCTATGTTGGTCAAATCAGCAATGCTAAAGAAAAGAACTGAAGCATGGTTTGCAATGGGTCTGTAACCCTCTCTTGACTCCGCTATTTTGACCTCCGTCTTCTCAGCGATCTGAAAGATATTTGAGTACCAAAATTCAGACTTGTCTCATTCCTAAAAACTTGTAGAGAACTAGTTATTTGGGTTTTGTCCACACCTGCTGTTTCTTGGTGATCTCATTGGACATAATCTTTGCCGAGTCCAGAATCTGAATGGCACTCTCATCCTCCAGGATATTTCCCTCAGAGGACTGTAACGTCTCCAGGATCTTGTCCTCAATTTCCTTCAGCTGCCTCTTGTTGTCAGCTGACTGAAGGATTAAAACATTCCTCTCCTCTTCTAGTTCTGGGCTGTAGAGTAGACAGAAACGTTGCTCAATTCAAGTGATAAGAAATACTTAAGCTCTTTAGAAATGTGGTTTTGTTATGACCTTTACCTCTCCTTGGCTACTACGATCCCCAGCAGCTGGTCCTCCAATCCCTCTGGAGTGATCATGAAATTCAGCAGGCAAACCTTGGTGGCCACCTCTGGTAGGTAATGAGGATTCCTAAACTTGGTGGTGATGTAGAAACGGAAACCGGCAGAGTACTCAATCACGCTCTCCCCCAACCTGATGCATTCCACACCACCTAGGTGAAAGAAAAATGACAGAATTTAGAATTTTTCAGGTTGGATTGAAACCTTTTGAGTAGATATATCACATTCACAGCACCTTGTTTGAAGGTTTGCTTGAGAAGCAGTGATTCCAGTGAGGGATCCAGTTCCTCGCCTACATTTTCCAGCAGCAACGGTGTTCCAAACTGAATACAGTTTTCCAGTGTTCTCATGTAGTCTGAATCCGTTAGCTTGATTACACTCAAATTATTGTCTTTCTCTGAATTCTTCACCCATTTGTTGGCCTGACCCTGGGGGTCAATCATCAGGGGCCTAGAAGATAACAAACATTAAATTAAACACATCTCAGTTTGAATTGTGCAGTTCTTCCACCAGTTAGGAGATCTCGTCAACTTACCACCTACGTGAATTACTGACAATAACACCGTTGTCAATAGAGAAGGAGTCACTGGGAAGGCCTGCGATGTTCCAAGCCCTGGTCTTTATAGGATCTCCCAGGGTCTTGCTGAGAGAGAAGTCATCTGATGATGGAATGTTCTTTGACTGCAGATATTAGGAAAAGACAAAACCAAATAAGATTGATTAAGCCATTATGTATGGATTAGGAATAACAATAAGAATAAATGCAGAACAGAATGACTGTTACTTGGCAAAGTTTTGTCCATGACTTGGTGCAGTCTTGTCTGAAGGCAGCTGTGAAAGCCCCCAGGTAGGCGATGACGCCGGCAGAAATGAGAACATCTCCAGTGAGGTTGTCGTACGTGTTCTGCAGATCTCCTGCTGCCTTTGACCATCTAAAAACACAATTTATCTCTGTAGGTGTTGTTCTGTCACCCCTTTTTGTTGAAGAGAAGAATGAATGTATGTGGATCATCTTCACCTGGTCTTCTCTCCCCCCAGACCACTAATGAGTTTCTCAGCTCTCTCCAACTTCTTTGCACACAAATCCACCTGGAATTCCAGCCGGGCCTTCTCCTCTGTTTTCTCCTTCTGGGTTTTCTGAAGGGCGGCGAAACGATCCTCCACCTCTTTTAGCTCGGCTTTCTTCTGGTTCAGCAGGGCCATGGTGGCAGCCAGGGACGCCTCAGACTCTTTGAGATTGGCCTTCTTGGGAGCCACATCCTGAACCAGAGAGTGTGATCACAATCAAAAGAAGAAAAAACATGTATGCATATATTTTCAGAAGAAATCAAAAGAAAAAGAGAGAAACATCAAACACAAACAGCACCTTTGCCACCCTGTCATACACCTCCATGGCTTTGATCCATTTGCACAGACCCTCTGCAGCGGAGGAGGACTTTGCCACGACGCTGGGGTCAAAGTCAGGATTAGTCAAGTAGTCACAGCGGATTTTTTGCATCACATGGACCTGTCATTAAGAAATAAGGAATTAATCTCAGCATAACATAAATGTAATTCTTTATTTTATCCATCTATTGCTTGTTACACTTACAGGAATATTATCTTTGTCGTATTCTTTGAGATCACGTAAAAAGTTCATATCTCCCAGTAGTTTCTTGCTTGGACCCCAGTAGTCTAAAATCTGTGAAATAAAGGGAAAAGATTATTCCTTCAGTAATTTGTAGATTTATGAAATATGAAAAATATTTCTTGATTTCTTAATAAGACACCATGTGGTCCAACCTTCTTTCCTGTCCCAGCTGGGTCTGCGATCTTATCTGGCTTTATGTCCTTCATCGTACACACGGCCGACATCACCAGCTTCACCCCAGAAGGGGGATTTTTCATCGACTTCACAATCGTGACATCAGACGGCTGAAACACAGCATTCAGCTCAACTTACTCAACTGTTTAAACTTCAGTCAGTGGATTAAGTTGGTGTAATGAGGGATGAGTGCTGACCTTCAGAGTGTTTAAGGCTGCCAGAGCGTCTTCCAGGGCAGGGATGGCCTTCGCCAACTCACTTTCACATTCATTCTTTAGGTACTGAGCCTCGTTGGCTTTTTTAGTTGCTTCTTCTTCATCTTCACCCACAACTTTACGTTTGATTTCCACCTCTTTAGTCTCCTCTTCGATTTCCTGAAATGTCATCACATTGAAGAATTACATGCAGTATGTTTATAGCTACTGGTATATGGACATACCCTAGGTTGATGATGACGATATTGATGATGCATGATGGGGATGTGAGATTTTTTCACCTTCATGATGTTATTGTTGTCTATCTTTGCCTTTGTTAGTTTGGGTTGGAGGTCTTCAAGTTCTTTCTTCATCTCCTCAACCTGCATAGAAGCACCAATTTATCTTAAAAACAAAAAAAGACTAATAGAAAGGATTACTGATCATTTAATAATAATACAATTTGTAAAAGTCGTAGTTTTACAATTCAATAAAAATAGTGTGAGATATACCTGGGATTCAGCGAAGGCTAGTTTCTCCAGACCGTTAGTATACCTCTGTTTTGCTTTCATAATGGTGTCTCTTTTCTGCGTGAGTAGCAGACGGAACGTTTCAATCAGCTCCAGGTAGGATGTGGGCGTCACGTAATTATGGCGACCTAATTCAGAGAGAAATCTGCAAATATAGACAAATGTGAGACCTTAAAAAACATACTTTACAGTCTATTTCCCAAGTTACCAATAATTCAATGCCCTACCTCTCTGAGAGCTGTTTGGCAGAAGTGTGGAATGTTTTACAGATGGATATGACCTCCTGCTTCTCGTGTTCACTCATCTCCAGCGAGTCCAGGAAAGAGTTGGCTACTCGCTCCAGAGCCTCCTCCGGCCACGGCTGTCCGGGCCGAGAGAAGAGATTATTGTCCAGATAGAAGCAAAGGAGCAAGTACTGGGAAGCTTAACCATTCTCTGAAGTAGCTTTTATTGCCTTCATGTTATCAGAGGTCCAAGCAACATACAAGACACAGCCTAAGATACTTTCTATTTCTATCCTGTGGAGAACATTTAATTAAAAAAAAAAACATATATAATAACTGCTCACGCAACAAACACAAGCCCATTACAATACCTGGAACCAGTCGATGGTACAACAGTTGATAAGTGATGGAAACTGGCGCAGGCGATTTCGAAAGGTGTCTCCAATCGGACTAAAGGCAACAACGATGTGCAAATTCTCTCTACAGCGCGTCACAAAGTAGGCAAACAGAGATAAAGGACTCAACTCCAAGTTCTTATTGCCAGCCTGGGCGATGGGACGTAAGGTCTGGAGAAAGAGAGAGAAAAAGTGGCGTTGAACGCGACCGACATGGCCTTTTATAACAGAAATGGTTGATTACGCTGCTCTAAATGTTGTGACGGTGCACCTCCATTATCTCTTGCTTCTCGTCGACGGCGAACATGTTGGGCACCTCCCCCGTGTTCAGGATGCTGTCCACATCTTCGAGAAAAGCCTCATCTTTTATCTGAGCGTCGGTGAGCAGAAACACCGTCTTCTGACCTTTCACCCCAGCATTTTTCAGTAGCATCTAAAGGATTAGGATTGGGAGGAAATAATGTCACAAAAAAATCACATGCTGTGATCATGGTGGTATAAATACATCCTAAAACATGGTGCTGACCTTAAGGTCCTCTCTCCACTCTGTTATCCCGTAGCTTTTGGAGATCTCAGGCTGGAACATGGTCATGTGGGCCATGGATGTGGCCAGACGGGTAATGGACTGGCGCCCACTCCCACCCACTCCCACCAGAAGGGCATTGCCTCTTGGCTGCTTCAACACACGACTAATACGAGACAAGTGTTCCAGGACATAGCTGCATAATGAAATAAAGTAATTAGGCCTCCATGAGAATGTAGTGTTAAAAAAACCAGAATTTTACGAACTGATTACTAAAAACCTGAAGAAATTTGATTGTTTATTCAGCCTGAAATTCTAAATAAATTTGTTTTTATTTTGTATAATGATATTTTAACAAGCAGCAGCAAACAGCTTTTGTATTCACAGCTTTTTCTAATAGTCTTATTGTACTTTTTGAAATTGATGGTGTAAAAACAAATCTGTTCACCGAAAGATGACAAGGTTCATTCCATTCTTGTGTGTCTGGTTATATTCCTCCAGACACGATTGGGCCACTTGAGAAAAGTTTTCCATTACAGGCACCTCAGCATACAAGCGCTCATTGTCCTCGAGGTCAGGGTTCATGTAGTCACCAAACAGGAGATTCTGCATGTCTTCCTCAACCAGCTGAGAACAGAAGGATATTTATTATAATATAAATTTTCCTAAATGATGTGCATTTATTTATTCATTTATTTTTTGTTTGTGCAGTACAAATGCAGACATTGGTTTTTTTATATTCCAAACAAAAAGTATTGATTAATATTTAGTATACTCGTCGATCCCCTACTTCTACCACAATATTTAACACATGTGTCAAACTCAAGGCCCGGGGGCCAAATATGGCCCTCCACATCATTTTATGTGGCCCGCAAGAGCATAAAAGGTCAGAGTGCCAAAAGTGTGGTTTGACCAAAACTACATTTCCCACAATGCAGTAAGTCAGCCCATTGTAACTTTAACCAAAACGTTTCAAACAAAGTTAATGTCCTAACTTGTGTTAGATGATATTTTTCTTTATTCATTGATACTTTGATCCTTGATTGATGGAGTTCTGTGGGTAGTTACATTTTCACTACTTTGAGTTACATTTAGTTACATTTATTTGTTACATCTGGCCGTTTGAGGACAGCCGTTATGCTGATGTGGCCCTCAGTGAAAATGAGTTTGACACCCCTGATATATAATATAAGACATGTGGATAAATGACTTACTTTACATCCTTGTCTCAGGTGATCAAACACTTGGTCAAAGGACTCATGGAAGTGACTTTTAACAATGCTCTTCATGAGCTGGTAGAGCCACGCTCGATCTTTGTCGTCCACCAGACGGTCATAGTAGACACGGAAGACCTCATGAACAAACAAGCGGATCATAGTGTGTTTGCCCTCCAGAGAGTCTTTCTTTATGAGCAGGCAGCCTTGGATGACCCTTGAGAAATCCCGCAGGTTGAAGGTGTAGTGAGACTTGGCTGGAGTAGGAAGTAAGTTCTCCATTGCTTTCTTATACACCTTTGTAAATGAAAAGACAGATGGGGAACATGGGGAGGTTTTTACATGTGTGATAAGATCCTGTCATACTTAAACATATTTGAAGGTCCATGCTTGGCTTCATCGTGTTATCGGGGGACTTACTTCCATGGTTGCGTTCACTATTTGGTCTCCCACTGAGAAATAATCAGATGGAAATTTATTGTTTTTGAGCGTGAATGCCACCACGCTTGAGAAGATGCGAACCATGGTGTCATCGCTGAACGGATTAATGCTAATGATGTTGAAGTGCCGCAGAAAGCGAGGCGTCACAGCATTCCTCCCACCACCAGGGGGACCCATAGCTGAGATGAGTAGGAGGTCAACAAGAGTGATCTTGGAGGTATCCTTCAAGTCATACCTGCCAGATCATAACAGAAAATATGTGATTGAATTCTCTTGATTCTTCTGATCTGTGTTGTGTGTTCTTTTAACTTCTTTTTTTTTTTTTAATCCAAGTTCAAACTCATTTTCTGGCTATAAACTTTTTTCTTAATTATCACAGTTGTGGGTTTGTGGGTTAGTCGCTACCAGTGTCCGTGATCTATATACTGCCGGAGGAGCTCCACTGGGGGCTGCGCACCAAACTGCTCCAATGCAGGCATGTTCAGATCATCAACGAAGATGACACACTTCTTTCCCATTGGAGGCCCAAACACTCCCTTCCTTCTCTTGTCTAACCGGGACATGATGATACTCTGGGGGGATCAATAAACACAATTTAATTAAGATGACAGACATTTTTTCTGACTTGTTCCAATTATTACATTAACTAGATTTACATTAACTCAATTAGTTTACCCACATTTTTTTTCAGGTTTTCATTCAGGTTTTATACGCGCTTACCTGAGTTTGGTTGGCAGTAGTACGAGCTGAAAAATTAATGAAGAAAGGTAGGTAGTGGTCTTTGTGTAGATTATTCATCAACTTCTCCTTCACGTAGACTGACTTTCCGGTGCCGGTGGGTCCAACTAACAGAAGAGGGCTAGACAGGGAAACAGGAAAGGTTTTAAAAAGAAAACACTATAACATATTTATACATATTACTAATACAATACTCACACTCCATAGCTGATGCAAAGGTCCATGAGGTAAGCATAGCGAACTGTGTCTATGGTGGGAACAATGATCTCTTCAACCTTGGTGTTCATGTCGGCAAGGTTGACATTCTCAATCTGGTCGTTCCAGTGAGTCCAGCGGCCTCTTCCTTCAAACTACGTAACAGAATGAAACGTAATTCACTGATTTAAACAGGAAAAAACATAGTGGAGTAAAATTATTATACAATAATTATCATATAATACCTCATAGAAATAGTCATACGCCAGGCCTCTCTCTGGCATTGGACATTCCCACTTTCCCACAGTGTCAGGGATTGGATGCTCTTCAGACCTTCCCGACAAAAGCACCCTGAAGAACTTACTAAACTTCTCTCTGCTGTTTGCATCACAGCTGCCACCAACAGACCACACCAGGGAGAAGGAAAAAGCTGCCTGCAATCAGAAATTAAGAAGGTAGATCGAAGACACAAACGTAATCCAACTGAAAAAAACAGGTGAAGTTATTTTATAATTTCAAAAGCAAAAAAAAACAAAACGCATAACAATAATCAAAAAGGTAAATGACTTAGATGATTTTACTTTTATCCAGATGTGAATATTTTCATTCTTAGGATTCGTTGTTAAAGGTTTGTCGAGCAGCATCCCGAACAGTCGACACAAAGACACCACAGTATTGGTGTCGCTGGTGGAAGCTACTTCCTGTAAACCAAATCAAAATCCAGAGTGACACAGTTATTTGTTGCATATAAATAAAATTAACTTTCTATAAATTCACTCACTGTGCAACATTTGCGCAGCATCTTTAAGCTCGGTGGTACAAGCCAGTGGAAGAGGTCCATCAGCAAAGAGCAGTTCTCTGGCTTCTGCAGAATATCTGGAAGGGTGTTGATCCAGGAGATCACCAACGGGTCCCAACCCAGTTGAGACGGTTCCATGAAGATCATTCCACACCGACTGACCGTGGCAGGCTGCAGTGGGCAAACAAACTTATCACATCATGCAAGATGATAACAAAATATTAGCCTTTCAGCAGCTGATGACGACACCTATAACTTACCGAGGCCTGTGACAGATCAATGGCCTCAAATAAGAGACTCATTTGATTGGACATCTGGATGATCTCACCACTCATCAAGCACAGCTAAAAGGGAAGAGTAATGCAAAAAAGGTTTGATTCAAGAATGTGGGAAATAAAAATTTCATAACTAACATTTTTAGTGGGTGTTATTTACCTTTTTGTTGTCATCAAGCACAGTGTTCATGCTTTCGATCCACAGTGTATCAATGGGACCATCAAAAACCACCCATTTACGGTCGGGTGTGTCAGCAGATGCAAACTCCCTGAATGTGTTGGCCACAATTCCATCAGTCCACTAAATAATAAAGGGAAACAAAAAGTGACAAGAGGAAGACAGGGCTGGTAGATTTATCTAAGATACAGAATAAAGAACATGATGCAAGCAAAGGTGTACCTCATGGGAAACTTGGTCAAACTGTCCAAACAGCTGCCCCATGGTAATGGACTTTGGGTTCAATGTTCTGAGGATGACCTTCTCCTCATCACCGTACCCCCTCTCATTCATCAGAGTCAGGGTGTCTGCTAGAATGTGAAGAACTTTGGTTTTCCCAGCAAAAGGTTTTCCAACCAGCATGAACCTGAGACATCAAGTTGAAATATTTCCTTCAAGACAGTTGCAAAGTGTGTGTATGACTAAGACGTGTAGGATGATAACAGTAAACCTCACAACATACCCATGCCTGACTATCATCATCTCATACGTTTGGATCATCTTCTTTAAGAAGACTTCTGTAAGTTGCACATTGTGCTTTTTACAGCATTCTGCAGCCGCTTCTTGGAACAGCTGCCAATTATATAAAAAACAATGATTCTAATGTACAGACCATCATTATAAATACACATATCATTTGATATATGGCCATTAGTAGGTAATGGTATGAACATATATGACCTTATAGTCAGCCTCAGGAAGGTGGATGCCTGGGAACAAGTCACTGATGATTCCATTGAACAGTGGGATATCATGGGAAAGAAACTTGGGCTCATTAACATCCTTTATGGACCTCAAGAGCTGGAAATGACAACAAACAGAATAGGTTACAAAATGTAACTAAATTAAGTTAATAAAAATATTGCATTAATTTCATCATGATTACCAGAATGTCCTCGTTCTCATCAGGATATTTGAGCTTAAGGTTTCCTGCAGCCACAAGAACAGCTTTAACGGCCCTCATTCCATAATCGTAATGGAACTGGGAGGAGAGCTGCTCTGAACAGAGCCTGTAGGTCATGACGATCTTCACTGACAGTGGTTTGGCATTGAGGAAGCCATGTGAATACAGAGAAATCTCTGCTATCAGTGCATAATTTGGGACCATCATGGCTACGGTTCGGAACAATACCTGCAGAGAAATGAAAGAAAACGTTGCTTTTCCTGCAGATGTGAGCCAGTCAATATTCTTTGATTTGTTACATAACAGGGACAGGGTGGGAAAAAAAGGATTGTTGTGTAAAAGAGGGTAAATGATTTTTTTTTAAAAACAATTCATCTGGAACGATTTGAACATTTGGGATCATATCATGTATGATAGCATCATCTACGGTTTAAAGACCTTGAGGTTGTCCGGGAGTTCAGAGCGTCCTGCGTAGCCAGGATTCATCGTGATGGACACAAAGCAGTTGGGATTGAGTTTGAGTCTGGTCCCTTCAAAGTCAAAGTAGTCCAGCTTCTGCTCTACGGCCCTCTGGATGCAGAGGATCTGCTGGGCCACCACAGAGAGCACCTCCAGCTCAATGCGGTTAAACTCGTCAAAGCAGGCCCACGCGCCCGATGACGCCAGACCTTTGAAAAACTGTGAAAGATTCCACCAAAATAAACCATAAAAAGAAAGTGTTTGCATTTGTAACTCTGGCACGAGGATTAATAACGTGAAACTGAAATGTTCTGCTGCTGTCACCTTGCTCATCGCCAGGTAATCCAGTCCATCAGAGCAGTTGAACACAACACACTGTACAGCCAGAGCTTTGGCAAGATCTTTGGTGGTTTCGGTCTTTCCGGTTCCAGCCGGACCCTCAGGCGCACCCCCCAAATTAAGGTGGAATGCCCCAATCTGAAATAAAAAAAGGGAAGTTGATATTAAACAAGGATTTTAATCAAATAGAAAGTGATCAGTTATGATATTTATGTAGGTTGGTTGTTATTTTACCAGAGTTCTGTAGCATCTGTCTGTCAGAGGAGTGATGACCAAGCGTGGAGAGTTTCCCAGATACTCGTAGGCATACTTAACGTCACAGTTTATGATGTGAACGCGAACATTTTCATTGGTCCAGTAGTAACGAAGCTGGGCGAGCCACTGGAAGTCTGTTTCGTTTGATACGCCTGGTAAGGAGGACACTTATTATTCATCTGATTTTCTTTTTCCTGTTTCTAAATTGAGGCATAACTCAGTTCCAGTCTTATAATGGTGTGGTGGTACTTACCATTCTCAATAAGCTCCATGACCACATCCCTAGCATGGACGTCTATTGTGACCAGCGCTCCCAACGTGATCCGTGTTTGTTTGGGCAGCTCCCCTCTCACCATCTGCACAATGTCATTCAGCTGATTCTGGAGCTGCTGGTAATAATTTTTTAAACCCTACAGACAACAAAAAAAAAAACCCAGTTACTATAGTTTTTGGATCAGGCTCTTTATAAGAAAAAGTCATGTCGGTAGGTTAAAGATGAGACACGTCACTGTTTAGTACCTATAGTCAACACAATCAACATTTTTGACTTATCACAATTTCAGAAAATCAATAGGAATCCTCCCGCGACCTGCGTTAGCGGATTAAGCGGTTGGAAAATGGATGGATGGATGGAATAGGAATCCTACTAAATTCATCATAAAAAAAACAGAAAAAACATGAAACTTTTTCCATGAATTACACTATAATTAATAAAAAGAAAAACTATATAAAAAGCCAAAACTAAAAATGTGTAAAAACCTACACTACTTCCTTCTTTGATGGCTGCATGAACCTCCAAAGTCCAGTAAATCTGAGAGGCACAGAGAACCACCTGCCCGGGCCACTCCTTGACCCAGACGCTCCGCGGAGTGTCAGCGTAGGCCTGCAGGTGCAATGACAAGTACATGTTCACATGAGGAAGAAAGCAGGTTATCCACATACACATATAATAATGTTATAGAGTTTACAGTGTATGGGTATGGTGTGGGAAGCACCATCCTACCTCTATGGACCGGGCGGTTTCGTCTCTGACGCTACGAATCATCACATCCTCCACCTGCACCAACCACTTCTCCACAGCGCCTTTGGCTTCGGAAGTAGAGATGTGCTGAATTAACTGGACACGCTCTCCCTCACTGCTATACATGGCCTGGAAAAAAAAAAGACGGTACAAAGTTAAATAAAAGTTCATCAAAATATATGCACCTTCAGATACAAGTTTAATCCGTTCTGTGACTGAGCTCGTAAATCAAATAACATTTCCCCATTTAAAATAACAAAAATCATTGTAATCCATTCCAGCCCCAAACCCCTTAAATTATGAAAAAAAAAGTATTTTTTATCAACCACTAGACATGCATGCTCTTCCTGTGCATAATTAATTATATATGTTACATAAACAATGATTAAAGTATAAAAAGAAAAGGAAAAATCATGAACACACACAAGCTATATCATTACTCTGTGGACAAAATGTAGTAAAGAACGAGATCCGGTCTCACTGATGTTGTATGTCGAGTCACTCGTACATCAAAGTACTACTGTAATCCGATAACTGCATTATGTGTGAATGTCATACCTGGATATCCAGATTAGGGAGAAAGTCCAGTTTGGAAATACCCTCAAAGCACTTTTTCAGATGGGGCTGCACTCGAAGTGGGTCTTTGGTCTCAGAAAGAATCTCAAGCATTTCATCATTGGATAAGAAGAAGAACCTGACAGCAACACAGGAAGCAAGTATCTGTTCATCTGTAAATATATTCATTCATTCATTCATTCATTCATTCATTCATTCATTCTTACCGTGGAAAAAAGAGACGCTTCTTTTCCAAATAGGCATTCAGTCCTTTCATGATGTTTTCCAGGAGTTTGTTACAATCCTGTAGTTTCTCAAGCAAACCAGGCAGAGAGGTCGCCGGCAGAACCTGCAATTACCAATAATCAGTTAAAGAAAATCAGTCATCTCACTATCGTGTGTTCACTGCTTTGTTTTAAAGCGTTACCCCAGGATCCTTAATGCAGTGTGTCATGACTTCTCTCCAGTTTTTGTCGACAGTTTGGAAAAGTCGTCCCTCTTCTGGAATCTGCTGCATGATGTCCTGAGAGGAGAAGATGGGCTCCAGATAAAGCCACTGGGCCTGCACCTTCAGCCACTCATCAATGGTCTCTTGGATGTGAAGCAGACGCTCCTCCCATTGCTGAAGTCACATAAATCGACAGTTAAATATAATTTCAACTAATGCATGTATTAATTCACATTGAACCTTTAATCCCTTATTAGTGTCCATTAAAGATCAATAAAATAAATAGAATTTAGCTAACCTTAATCTCAGTCTCGAATGGCTGGATGAATGGTGAGCCCCTCATAGTCTGGGTCTTCACAATCTGGTCTTCTAGCATCGTTTGAATATCCTCCAAGGCGGTCAGGATGGATACCCCCGTCTCTCTGTAAGGCTGATGGTGGAAACAAACCCCATCCCAAACATGCACTGTGGTTTGCACAGCCTTCTCCAGAGAGAACTCCTTTTGGAGACACACAGTGGGGGTATAGCATCAGTAAAACCATTTTTAACGTTAACGTTATGTATTGTTTAAATGCTGCAAAGAGGAAACACAAGAGTTCAGCTCTTACTTTACTCGCAGCAGCACTGATGGACTCAAACTGCTCCAGGAAAGGAGCCAGGTTCAGACCGAGAACACTTTGCAGTGTGGTTCCAGAGTTAGGAGTGAGGTCATATCCGACTATCTCTGACATTTTATCCCAGTGGCGAGTTCTGATGCCTGGGTTACACAAGACGGACACGACAGGGATGTGGTCCTGGGGATGCAGACACATTCCACACAGAGGTTAGGTTTCAACAAATGAATGAGTCCTATTAAAATGAGGGTTACGACACCTTGAATTTCTTGATCTGCTCTATGACAGCAGAGCACAGACGTATGGTGGGGCTTTCTTGTTTTGTTTGGTCTCTGCATTGCCCGGAAATCCGAACAATCTTCTCCTTTTCCTGCTCGGCCTTTTTCTCTTTCTGTTGGAAAATCTTCAGCATCTTGAAGATTTCATTTAAGAATTCGTCCACATTTTCTTCTATGCTGTCACCATTTAATTCCTGGAAAGGGCCTTCCATCCATCTATTCAAAATTAAAGGCAAAAGGTTCTCAGCACAAACGTTTCAGCTCGAGCAGCACATGAATCAAACCACATTCGGACCTGTTCTCTGTCCGCTGCCACTTCAGTATGAGTCCAAACAGCTTCTGGTAGAGTTCAGTTGTGTCTTTGATGGCTTCAACCTCTGGGTAGCAGGTGTTGTCCTGTTTATAAAAGGCTTCCTCTTTGTTAATGGAGACGATCGCCTCTTCAACCTCTTTGAGAAGCTTCTGAACTGCCCTGACATCATTTACATACTGCCAAAAAAGTCATGACAAAAAAAGGGATGACAAGAATTTTACTCTCAATTTGATAAAAGAACACTCATTCTTAAAGTCATACTTTTAAATAATATAATCATTGAAATTACATGTTTTTATAGTTCTATTACAAAGACGCTCAAATTAAATGACTAATGGATGCAATTATGAGCCAAATATGAGAGGGATATTGATCTTATTTTAGACTCATAAAGTGTCTTATTATAGATAAGAAAAAAATATATGACAGGTGTTAATTCATGGTTAGTTGAATGTTTTGTTGATACTCAACCTGTTGTATCATTTTTAGCTCAGAGCGATGTGGGAATTCTTCCGTCCTCCGTCCCAGTTTTTCCAGCTGCACCATGAGTCTCTCTCTTTTAGCCACCATCTCCTGCTCCCCTTTCTGCTTGGCATTGTGCATTACCTGGAAAAAAGAGAAAGGTGTCCTGAATTGGATTTTTCTCTAATAAAGAAAAAAAATCATGTTATAAAATATATTATTACCTCCTCAGCGAGCTCAAAGACACTGAGGATTTTCTGTGGCCACAGAGCAACAGTTGCATTGAGCTCCAGATCCTGCGCCTCAAAGATGTGGACGTCCAGTAGATAATTCAGCCTACAGTGGGCCTCCTAACAGAACACGTCAGAACATGTAAGATTAGTGAAATGAATATACATCAATATAATACAAAATCAAGATATTGACCTCAATCTTTCCATGAAGTTCTGTAATAACTTTTGACTTAGTGGATGTGATGTAATCTGTCATCTGAGCCATGTCCTCTATGTTCTCTGGTGTTTTCAGTGCATTTTCTCTGATGGTCTCAAACTCAGAGCAGATCCTATAAACAGAAATAAAACATTTTATAATAAAAGCAGAAAAATTAATACACGTGGAAAATGTTTGTTGTTAGAGACTCACTGTAAATTCTGTTCTCGGTGGGTGGCTGCTAGTTTCTTCAAGAGAATTTCAGCATAGTTTTTGGCTCTTTTGGCCAGCCCCTGTTTCAGCTCCTCACAGTCCAGTTGGACCATTGTAAAGTGGGCTTTTGATGGAAGGCTGATAATGTCCTTTGACAGAATATGGAACTCCTCCACTTTCTTAAAAATATATTGAAACAGTCATGATGGGAAAAAAGCTAACAAGGCAAGAACATGACTATAACGCCCAGAATGAATTCAACAGCTACCTTGGTGTATTCATCGAAAGAGCGCTGCTCATCCATGAACGTCTCCACCTGAACCTGTGCCGTTCCGTTGACTAACCAGTCATAGCTGTCGACTGCAAAATGAAAAAGAAACCAAAGTATACATGTGCATCAAATCAATGGGATGATAATTAGAAATTGTTGAATTATGTAATCCCACCGTAGCTGAGAAAATGTTTTTCAGGTTCTTCTAGATTCTTGCACACAGCAGCCTTCAAAGTGACATGTGCCCAAGCAAGCACATGATCGGGCACCTTGGCATCCACAAAAGAAGTAGTACCTTGTGCCAACCATGACTGGACTGTTGGTACTTTCTGTCAATAAGTACAGTACATTAAAAAAAACCATTAAAATTTGTCCAAAAAAATCTCATGGTTGTTTTACATGAACGGGACCTAACCTGCAGCGTATTTGTGACGGAATTAAGACTCTCAAAAACAGCAGCTTCCAGATCTTCTAAGGTTGGATACATTTCCATCTTTTCATCATCAAAAGTCAAGGCCATGCGAAACAGAGGCATGCAGTAGCAGTTGCTTGGATCGAAAAGATTAACGAACTCTTCCACACATTTCTGTTGCAGGATTTTTAACTGGAAATTTAGAGAAGAAAAAAAAAGAAGTTAATAGGTTAATACTTGTAATCGAAGAACATTAAAAAAATGAATCTGCTGATGGCATAAAGCTAAATTGTTTGATGGATGTGCATCGGATGTTCATCTCACCTGATTTGAGATGAGGGTAGATGCACAGCTATAGAAGGAGTCCCGTTTCTCCTCCTTAAACCCCTTCAAGATGTCTTTACTTGTTAATAAGTGGATGACTTTCGAAAACCAGGTATTCATGATGCGATCTTCTGTCCTCTTACACTCCACAGCCATTTTATTCTGCAGGTTCTTACAATCCACAGGTCCTGAAGCTCTGTACCAACAGAAGACACATTTGAATAATAAAAATCATGAAGTAAATCCTGATCTCAACAGGGCTGCGTTATATTTGTGATGTTCTCACCTGCAGCCTGAAAGATCAACCAGAACCAGAGTAGAAAAGGTTGTGTGGCTAATGTCCAAGATAGACTTCATTACCGGATGAAGAATGTGCAATTTTCTTTTTATCATCTTGCGGTGTCGGACAACATCATCGTGCCAAGGTTTGGAGAAATCAAGAATTCTGCAAAAGATTGGAAACCTACCTCATAAAAAGTCTTTATAATCTGTGTCCTTGATGAATAATAATTAGTGTGCATCACTCATCCGATTTGAATACAAACACTTGGTTTTTTTCTACACACTCACTTTGGCTGGATAGCTGCCTCATTTCTTGAAATTTCTTCTTCTTTCTCTGGATTCTTTAATATTGTGTTCACTGCCGGTAGTGAATGCGACATGGTTAGATATGGCTCTCCTTTGTACTGCAACTCATAGACCTACAGAGTTTTTCAACTTTTTTCAGCTACAACACTCATTCATCGTATGTAAAATCTTTGGTTACCCCAGTTTAGTATGTATTTAAAAATAAATGGTTATTCAGGGAGTACTCAAGCTCAGTTTTCAAAAACACATCGTCAGAGTTGATGCAGTGGCATGGGAACAGAAGCATGTGATACAAATCCTGATGTGGTGATCCTGGTTGAGAAAGACTTGCGTAGATACACACATATATACATAACATACACAAGTAAAAATCACTAATCGTCATAATACCTGTGTGTCTGAGAATTACATCATGGAAGTCATCACTGACTTCCTTGTAGAGCTCCTGTAGTAGTTTATTTGTCTCTGGGCTCTTTTTGAATTTGGAAGGGATTCGAGAATCAATGGAATCCAACCAGTGTTGTGAGATTGGAGCATATGGGCGACTTTCTACGCACCGCTTAAGATACGTGTAGTTCATCTGCAAATGGGACAAAAAAACCCCCCAAATCAACACAAGTGGGAAAGTGTAAAAAGCACAGTATCGACACTCTTCACCTGTTACATTAAGGGCTAGAATGAAAACTTACTCTACGTTTTCGTTCTTCACTAAGCATCTGTAAAATAATGATTGAAAAAGACATGCCACATCATATTAGACAAGGATTATCTGTTACTTTATATTTATATTATATTATAATATCATAATATTAATATTATTTATATTAAATTTATAATATATTATATTTTATCATATATTTATATAATGTTAGTTTATAATTAATGACTGGAATGATTGGAAAAATGTCATACAGAAGGTGGAAGCTGTGGCTCAGGTGATCTTGGACATAATAGTCCCCTGTGTTTGCTCCGTCTGTAGTCCTGCATTGCTCTGGACAACCTAACAATGAAGTGTCACATTGCAGGAAATGAAAATGTTGGTACTGTAAAATGATTTACTGCTTAAAACATTTATATTCAAATAAAAGACCAGTGGTGAAAACATACAGTATCATGCAGTGCTGCTCCTCCTGTATTTTCCTCTGCCTGTGTCTTAACAGTTTCTTTGGAGCTGTTAACTTCTTCATCATCTCCTCTGCCGCGCTGCTCCGTGCGCCTCGATCCCGCTGATAGGGGCCCTCGATCGGAGGCAGGACCAGACTCCTGGACAGGTCCTTCGCCCCGATGGTCGTGGAAATACCATGAAATGCAGCCATCTGTGCCAACAAGCCACCAAATAGAACACGGAATTTAAAATAATTACAATTCTTACACTTCTTGTTCTTTCGCAAGTTTCAATTTCATTATGTCAAAAGTTTATTTCAATGAATAACAACAGGATAGCTATTAATTTACCTTTTTCCCGTTCGATATACACTCCTTTTGGTTAGTTCGCTGATATCAACTAATGTCAGGTCTTTAATTTAAAGGCTGAACTAATTTTGTAACGAACTTTATGGCGTCATTACCATAGAAACTCTAAACACTGGAGTTAGAAAAAGGAAGACTTGTTTGTTGGTCATTGAACGCATCACCCGCCCACCTCTGGCTCTGATTGGTCCAGTCTGATTCTCCTGACCTATCAGGAATCGATTGTTCCTCCTCGTGGCTCACCCGCTCGTAAACTCCATCCATACATCGATCCACATTCTGGATCCACGTGTTGTGCAGACGAGCGGGGCGGGACTGGATCCCATCCCACCTGGTACCCGATAAGAAGAAGATACTGGTTACCAGTTACCAGTTTATCATCAGATGACGAGGAAAACACTTATTTACATACAAATTCTTCAGAGAAATCGGATTTATTATAATCCAGGATCTTTTTGTGACGAAATTAAAGATGTACTTGATATAAACAGTATTTATTATTAGAACACATTTGTCAAAACTACTATATTTTAGGTTGGTTTTTAGTTTTTTTGTGTCTTGACAACTAACGACACGACATAATTTTACTTTTCGCCTATGGAAGAGGAGCGACCCAGGAATGAAGTTAATTAATGTGATGAGTCATTTTAGTAATGTAACAGTTTTATATAGTATATTTAAATTTATATTTTAGAATTATTGTAGAAAATAATGGCAAAAATATTGAAGAAAATTTTCACACACAGAGGATACGGTGTATATATACTGTGTATATATACATCATATATGGTATTTACATTTTTTTTCTATAGGTAATTTTATTTGTTACAGTATGATGATAACTGTTCAGGTCATTAACATAAACGCGAATGGAAATGGATGATTTTGTGTACAACAGGATCATGAGCTTCTGGAAAAATAACTGACACATTTATTGAGAACATACAGATGTCACTGGGTACTGCATTCACACTTCTGTTCAACTAGAAATCAACAATATTGGTGGAAGAAAAGCTAGAATTCCTGATGGGAATCAGGAGGGAACAACGTTCTGTTCTCAAAAATAATCATCGCACAAGTTGTCATTCCACACTTTACCACTTGGTGGCAGTAATACAGATAAAATTTACTTTGCCAACCTTAAATATAAACATCGAAGAAGAATGATTCCTTCCTCCCTCCCAACGTCCAATCAGGTGACTGTAGGGGGCGGTACTACGTGGATTGTACAATTTATGGTACGAAAAGCCACGAAGAAGAACTAGACCTGCGCTAGCTAGCTAGCTACTGCTGGAAAGTAGCGACACATTCCTAAGGATTGTAAGTTAAATATTAAATAATTGTGTGTAGGACTGTACATACATGTCAATAGAGGATGCTAAAATAGACTTACACCCGTTCAAGATGAATGTATTCATTATAAATGCACCGACAGGCCGAAGTTGGCTTTGTTTTGACGTGTGTTGACAAATGTCAGGCTTCAGTGATGTGTTTTCATCGAAGGCCCGAAGTGATGTGTGGTTAGATTTCAGTTACAAAAACCGTTTTACCCCCTCCCACGAGTTCAATATGTTATTTATTTCATTCATTTTTAAAATATCCCTACTGTACTCGTTTAGGACATGAGCATGATGAGTTATGCTGAGAAGCCGGAGGACATAACAAGGGAAGAATGGATGGATAAACTCAACAATGTCCACATCCAGAGAGGCGACATGAACCGGCTCATTATGAACTACTTGGTTACAGGTGATGTAACGTACTTTAATTTATCTCGTTTGAGATAAATTAGCTTTACTGATAAACTGGCAGATTAATTCTATGTGTAAATGTTTATGGCGCTGTGTTTCTCACTGTATTACTTTTAACAGAGGGATTCAAGGAGGCAGCAGAGAAATTCAGGATGGAGTCAGGGATAGAGCCCAGTGTGGACTTGGATTCTCTCGACGAAAGAATTAAGATCCGAGAGATGATCTTGAAAGGACAGATTCAGGATGCTATTGCACTGATCAACAGTCTGCACCCAGAGCTGCTGGATACCAATCGTTATCTTTATTTCCATTTACAGGTACCTTTCATTTTGCATACATCAAATGTTTTCACTTTCTATTGTCTGACATAGTCGTTACGTCTTTTCTGTGTGTACGTGTGCAGCAGCAACATTTGATTGAGCTCATTCGCTTGAGGGAGACTGAAGCTGCCCTTGAGTTCGCCCAGTCTCAGCTGGCAGAGCAGGGGGAAGAGAGCCGAGAATGCCTGACAGAAATGGAGAGGACTCTGGCCCTGCTGGCATTTGACAACCCTGAAGATTCCCCTTTTGGAGATCTGCTCAATATGATGCAGAGGCAAAAGGTAGGATCTCTCTGTCTTTGTAAAAATTGTTTTTGCCAGACACTTTATCATCTTCCACTATTATTTTCATACACATTGATTACATTAGTTTAGACTGAAATTTCTCTGTGATCTATGTCTTCCTCAAGATTTATTTTCGTTGAACTCAATACTAAGATATCTTTGATTTTAAGTAGAACAGAATAGAATCGAATCACCTTCATTGTCATTGTATGAAATACTATGTACAGTATGAAATACAACGAAATTAGGGTGCTTCTCGTTTGGTGCATTTACAAAAAAGTAATGATAAAAATAAGAACAAAATATACACGAAAATGGTTCTGCATGAACAATAGCAGTACCAGCTGGCAAAATAAGATTTTTTTTTTTTTTTTGCCAGATATTGCAGTTAGGATGTCACATTTGTAGAGTTGGTAGTGCACATGAGTGCATCACACAGAGACATTTAGCTGTTGCTAAATGTGTATTCATTAAATATTAATGAACGTAGTGTAAATTTCATTATCATACCAGTCCCCCTTCAAAAATTCTCTCAGTATACCTGGTTCTCAGGCTTACAGTGTTACAATTAATTGGAGATCTTGATGCTGAAACTTTTTCAACCTATTCTCAAGCTGTAGATGGATAGTGAGCCTGGCTCACAGGCTTGGGGCAGGTATGGTTCAAAATAAATATGCAAATCACAACACATTAATTTCTGAATGTCCTCTATCATCATCAGATTGAACACATTCTTCAAAGCTGTGTTCTTCATCATTCAACCCGTTTAACAGATGAGACAAAATTTGCATGAAATTAGAGTAAAATGACAAAACACTGAGTTCAACTACATTTTTAAAAAATGTTAATTATATGATGATATTTCAAAAAATAAAAACAATTTTCATTTACTAAATCTTGACATAAAAACACATTTTCTCCCATATGGCCGGTCTTTCAGTGAACTTAAGATTCTGACTTACAAAATGGGATAATGTCGTCCATATATATAGACACTTTTTGTCCAGGATTTTAATAAAACTATACTAAAAGCATAGTTGACATAATGAACAAGAGTTCAAGGTGCGGTATTGATTTAATGTGATGTGTAACCGTCGAGCTGCTGTCCCGTTGTAAAGTTTTCAAAGCAATAACTGTTTATGTCTTTGTCTTTCAGGTGTGGAGTGAAGTAAATCAATGTGTGCTAGACTATGAAAACAGAGAATCAACACCCAAACTGGCTAAACTGCTGAAGCTCCTGCTGTGGGTTCAAAATGAACTTGATCAAAAGAAAGTGAAATATCCCAAAATGACAGACCTCAGCAAGGGAACAATTGAAGACCCCAAATAAGAACCACCACCAGTGAAAACATACCAGAGCGTTACTAAATGGACACATTTCCTTTTATCTATTTATACCGCAACAAACTTAGTTATACGGAGTACAACCTTTTGTTTTTGTAAGGGTTGCTTTTTTGATACTTTAATAACTTAGAATGTGAAAACTCTATTGATATATTAAAGTGACTTCTCACATCAACATGAATCATCATTTTACTTGGTTTATAATTCAGAATTAGTAGTCTAGTTTTTAATGTCAACAAAGAACATTGCTGGCATGAAAGTGTGTTTTTAAAGCCATAATTAGGATGTCACTTTTTGTGTGTGGCCACTTAGAAGGTGCTGAATTTTAAAGTTAGGGGAAAATGGCTGGGTCGCTGCACTGCCTCAAAAATAACCATTTCTTTATAAAAACACACACATTGTAGCTTTAACTGTTTTTTAGCTATTACTATAAGTGAATAACAAAACGAGTTTTGGGATGTTTCAAAGTACTGTGACTTTGTATGTTAAATCTCTCTGTAGATTGGCTCTGCATTGTTGCTTTAGGCATTTGAAAAGATGCTGGCGTAGAATAAATCAATAGAAAGTTTTTAAAGTGATATATTTTTGAAGAGATTAACGAGCAAGAAGGATGCTGTTACTCTGCAAGCTTAAAGGTAGCATCAGTTTCATACTGTGTCTCAGATTATGTGAGGATATATATTTGTCCACGAACATGAAACTCTTATATATGTTTTATTTACATATGTGGAATAAGTAGCTCTTACAAAACCTGTTGTGATTTTTTTGCTGGAATTTTACTTTGCACTAAAAGTTGTTTTTTTTAATTGCAAATCAAAAAGAACTTCAGCTTTTCCTATTTTTAATTACATAAAAATTTTATTGAAATATCTGCTGTATTTGTACAGCTCAGTGTTGCAGCAGAAGTGATTGAATGAAACTCATTTGCTAAGCTGTTCATGCTTTATGGTACTTTATACTTCACAACATTTGAGAGAACTGTTGTACTGATGCATTACAGTTAATGGATATACCGGTCATTTTATTCATTCTGTCAAAAATTAAACTGTTGATCTATAAAATATGATTCATTTCTTTATATCATAACCCACCCAATTAAATAGTCCAGTTAGCTCCATTTTGACCAACTACAGCCTGATAAATGTTCACATTAATGCATCAGCAACACCAATATGAATATTACTGAATGCAAAGTGGTGAAGGAAGTAAAATCCTTACATGATCAAATGATCAAAAATAACGTACAGAAATATCAAATGTTGAACATTCATTGCAGAAAAATGTAATAATTTGCTGTTAGTCAGGGTTAGGGTTACAATCAGTTATGGCTGAGTAAGATTTTACTGCTGTAGTTGGATGAGATGGAGTTTGTTACAGTGCTATATGCAGGACTGCATTTATCAGAATCAGATTTTCTGATAAGATTTGTGTACTATATGCAGCCTGCACGACTTGTACTGAAGTGCATATGTTCATGAGAAAAAATTGCATATTAAACTGAAAATACCATCTATAATGGAAACCAGTGGATTGATTTACTGTTGGAAGTTAATACTAAATGATTTAACTGCTCAACAAAGTAATGGCGCTTAAGAATGGATTCTTCTTGTGTGTGTGTGTGTGTGTGTGTGTGTGTATGTGTGTGTGTGTGTGTGTGTGTGTGTGTGTGTGTGTGTGTGTGTGTGTGTGTGAGAGAGAGTGGTTGTCTGTATCCTGTTTAGCTCTGAGCACCAAGCAGAGTGATGGAGACAAAACAGGTCTTATTCTAGGTGTCTCCACTTTGTTTCCTTAGTCTGGATATATATAAGTCCTTAATGGAGGGCTTGTTTAGCACATATGAATTGTTGTAAAATCTTTATGAATCCTATGTTGACACCCCAGATAGAGCTGAACTGCAGGTGTTTATGCAGACCACACATCTCTGGTGAGCATCAGTGTTGGTCGTAGTTGAAAAAATCAAACATATCAAACCGTGCAACCATATATCCTGCATTTACAAGAATACAAATAATATGTAATTATACAAAATAAAAGTATTAAAATTCTGAAAGTATAAGTCACTACTTGACAACTTTTTGTAAGATCTGAACCACAGACAATTTCTACATGGTTTGCACACAACAAACACACCTCTGAGTTTGTTTGTGGGAGCCTAATTTACTTTTTATCATGTGGTGCTTTTTATATTCCAGGTGTTTGCGGTCACACTTCGACTGGCATCAAGTTGTAACGAATATTTTGTGGTAACTTGTTGCCCTAAATTGCCACAATCAATTCACAGTTAATTCAAACAAATTCTTTCACTTAACACTTTATGAAATAATATAATTTGACATTAACATATCAAATATTATACATTAGGAAATCAAATACAGGCTTATATATGTATATGTCTTATCTATATGTATATATATATGTATCTATATGTATCTATATGTATATATATGTATCTATATGTAAAACACATTTTTTCATTGCTGCCAGTGTTGGGCTTCCTCTAAAAAAATCGATAAATCTGATCTTTGTCAAATGTAAATGCAAAGCGGCGACACGCATTTCAGTTTCGTTTCTCCTCAGAATAAAGTGACCCAGCGCAGAATGTGACGTCATCACTTCCGGTTTATGCCGCGTCACGGTGACGTAGACCTGACACGGCGACTTTGTCAGCGCGGGGAAACGTCACTTTCGACCCGGTCCACCTCAGACCCGGACCGGCACCAACGCGACCGGAAGTATCGGAGCCCCCCCGGGTGGTGGCGGTGGTGGTGGTGGGGGTGTCCGCTAGGAGCGAGGCGGTGGACAGGGAGCACTTCCTGGTTGACCCTACCGATCACCCGGAGAACTGCTGGGCTCCACCGGAGGAGGCTGAGCGGGGGGGGGGGGGGGGCGATTGACACGTGGATTAGTCAGAGCATCGGGGAAAAGCAGGCGCCCTCCCCTTTCGCTGCTTCATTAGCCGCCGCCCGGTTCGGAGGAGTCCGGTGGAAGAAAAAGACCTCCAAGAAAAAGCTCGTTGGACCCCCCCCCCCCCCGATCGCCTTTCGGACCGGGACCAGACGGACTGGGTTGATCAGCCGAACGGGATTAAGGAAGGGGCCCCCGTCAAACTGACGTTGAATGGCAGTTATTCAAAAATGTGGCAAGAACGGTTGTCAAGACTTGGTGTGTCTGAAGGAGAACCACCCGCCCGACAGGACCCCCGTGTCCGGGTGTCGGAGGAGGTGGCCGGAACCCAACAGCTACTGGTCCAGGTGAGAGGGCTGCTGACCACCATCATCAGAACCGTGATTAAATCATGTTAAATCATGACTTAATGGACTCAAAGCAGTGCTGACGCGCTTTTTGTGGGGTTTGAGATCCGACAGTAAAGACACACACAGCTGTGTGTCTGTTAAATGTACACAATGAAATCTGTCTGGACCTTCAGCAGTGGTTCAAGTCCAGGTGCTGCTGTGGATCACAGTGGGTCGTCTGTTCAGATTAACAAGAATATAAGAACATAGAATAACAAGAATTTACTATGTTTTCATAATTCCTGCTAGAATGAACTGCAAAGTTTATAAAACAGTGTTGTGGACGGTCATGATGGACGGATTAGAGACAGTGGCGCTGAAAAGAAGACAGGAAGTGGAGGTGAAGGAGATGAAGATGTTGAGGTTCTCTAGGAGTGATCAGGTTGGATCGGGTCAGAGGAACAGTCGAGGTGAGATGTTTACCAGATAAAGTCCGAGAGAACAGACTTGGATGATTTGGACTCGTCCAGAGGAGAGATGGTGAGGATGTTGGTGAGGGATGAAGATGATCGGCTAACATGTGGTGACCCCTGAAGGGACACGACCAAAAATGAAGATATTTTTCACGTCTCCTGAAGCTGCGTCGTTAACTTTGAGGACGCTACAGTCAGTTCATGTGATCTTTACTTTGAGTCGATGTTCAGTTTTAAATTAGTTAACTTTGAAACACAGTGGATGTGTGGAATCTAGTGGCTGCTTCAAGGTTGAATGTGTTATTGATCCCAGTTTGGAATCAATAAAGTCCTTATCCTATTAAAGGAGTCGTCTATTCCCCATGTTCAAAATAAAAACCATAAAAGTACCCCCCCTGGATGTCTGTATGGTAGATTGAACATAGATAAGTGCCCCATTTGCGTGCTTTTCCAGTGGCATGTTTTAAATAGTTTTGCCTCCCTGTTCCTGTAAGTGTTTATATAGTATAATAAGTTTCGTGAGTAATTAGTTGTCGCTGTTGTAGCGCCAGAGGCACACAAGGAAATAGTTTGTGAGGATGATTTATAGCTCTTATCAATGATTTACAACTTTTCTCTTCATCGGTGCACCTTTAATTTTTTTCACAGACTAGGAGCAAAAATCTAAGCCGCCTTTGAACCCAAATGCTGTCTTTTCTGCCCCCCCGTGTAGGCCTGTGGCGAGGGTGTGGACGGTGGTGCTTCTGCTGGGGACGTGCCTCCTCTACTGCGCCCGCGTGGCGATGCCCATCTGCTCCGTCAGCATGGCGGAGCAGTTCCACTGGAGTAAGAGCGAGTCGGGCATGGTGCTGGGCAGCTTCTTCTGGGGCTACTGCTTCACCCAGGTGTTCGGGGGCTACGTCAGCGACCGGTGGGGAAACAGTTGGTCTCTAATGTTTTCAGGACACAGATTGTTTGTGTTCAACCAGTTCTGGATAGATAAAGAGAATAAAGCTGAATATTTTCTGTCTTATCATTTAGCATGATACATATATATATATATATATATATATATATATATACACACACTTGTACATATATACTGTATATCTCACGGCATTATGCAACCCCAGTAGGATCACTATTTAGAATGTGGTCTTTCCTGTCGTTCTGCTTGTCAGTCAAATAATTGTAGCTACATCTAACAAGAAGCTTTAAATGATATAAATCCGTACGTTAACGTTTGACAGACTGGGACTTGTGTCAACAGGGTGGGTGGTGAGAAGGTCCTCCTACTGTCTACCGCTGCCTGGGGGTCGATGACAGCCTTCACCCCCGTCCTATCCCACTTCTGCTCCGAGCCAATCGTCTCCATGACACTGTCCCGTTTCCTCATGGGCTTGTTGCAAGGTGAGATGGGCGGCTTTGGAAAATAAAAACATGTTTCAACACAGCTTAATGTCCAATAATCAACTTACATGAAAAATAATGGATGCAGGAAGAAAGACGCCCCGTTTCCTCTGCGTAGCACCAACTTGGTAAAAAGGCAAACTGATGCAATTATAATGGAGCAGAGACATCATTCCCATCCGGTCTGTCTATCATCATTTAATGTTATTTCCCTGTTTTTACTGAATTTTCTCATGAACTGAGGGAAAACTGATTTGGAACTGATTTCATATCAGATTGGAAAGTGCAGAACAGAAACGAACACAATTTTATTTACAGTACAGTAGTCAGCTACGTTATTTTTTCATTCTTTTTTTGAGTAGGTTTACAGCAGGACATTTCAGATGCATCAACTCAAACCTGTAACTCAGCATCGTTGTGTGTGTGGCTTACAGAGTCTGACTATTTTTACTTGTCACTTGGTGAGCAGTCGAGAACAGGACTGCCCTGGGGAGGCCGGTGTGTTCAGCGAGTGCGTCTAAATAACAATTACCTCTGAGCTCTTGACAAACAAAGGTGTTGTCTGAACCACATTTCATCCACCAGCTCCACACCTATCAAAATATTTGTGGTGATTTTGTCATTCCTGAGATTCATGCGTGTTTGTGTGTGTTTGTGTGTGTGTGTATGTTTGTGTGTGTGTAAAAGCAAATATAGTTGTTTATGCTTGTTGGAATTTCACAAAATGTGAACTAATCATGTGTTGTGTCCTTCTTAGGGGTTCATTACCCCTCCCTAGCAAGTCTTTGCTCCCAGAAGGTGGTGGAAAGTGAGAGAGGGTTCCTCATGAGCACCGTGGGGAGCGGCTCCTACCTGGGGTGAGTCACGTTTTAATAGAATGACACGAGTGAGGGTTGTCTCCTCTGAAAGTTTCTGTCATACCTGTCATTTTTTTAAAATTCTAAAAAAAATAAATAAATTAATAATTGTATAAAATAAGTGATATTATTACTTTTATGTTAACTATATATTGTCGGTGTGCATTTTAGACAGTTTCACACAAAAAAACCCCTCATATTATCGTAGCACCTTGAAATACAGGTTTAATCTGTTCATTGACTGAAAGTCAAACAACTCGTAAATCAAACAAATTTTCACCATTCATCATTTTAATCTGTTCCAGCCTTGTAAAAAAACCATTATGGAAAAACGAGTTATTTTTAACAACCAATAGACATGCAGACTTTACCTGTGTATAATTAATTATAATTTACGTGAACAATGATAAAGTATGAAAAGAAACGCAAAAGAAGACACGAGCTATAGTATGTCTTTATCCATGAATGAAAATGAGATCCGGTCTCACTGATGTCGTATCCATCCGCCACCACGTGGTAGAGAACGAGATCCGGTCTCACTGATGTCATATCCATCCGCCACCACGTGGTAAAGAACGAGATCCGGTCTCACTGATGTCGTATCCATCCGCCAACACGTGGTAAAGAACGAGATCCGGTCTCACTGATGTCGTATCCATCCGCCACCACGTGGTAGAGAACGAGATCCGGTCTCACTGATGTCATATCCATCCGCCACCACGTGGTAAAGAACGAGATCCGGTCTCACTGATGTCGTATCCATCCGCCACCACGTGGTAAAGAACGAGATCCGGTCTCACTGATGTCATATCCATCCGCCACCACGTGGTAAAGAACGAGATCCGGTCTCACTGATGTCGTATCCATCCGCCACCACGTGGTAAAGAACGAGATCCAGTCTCACTGATGTTGTATCCATCGGCCAACTAGCGGTGGTGTCCCGAAGAACGACTCGTATCTCGGATTTTTTCTCATATGTCAAACACAAATATGGACAGAGTGACGGCTCGTATCTCAAATAACTCGTATCTCAAGGTACTACTTTATACTTGTTATTCATTATTAGCAGGGTTTAATTCATGTTTCTATGCACAGTGCGGTACAAAATTCTGACATGAATGTCTTTGTGCCCTAACCTCTCAGAACGCTGATGATCGGAGGTGTTGGTTCCATCATGTTGGACCTGTATGGCTGGCAGAGTGTTTTCTATGTGTCTGGTCTCCTCTCAGTCCTGTGGGCCCACTGCATATGGAAATGTCTACTCAAAGGAGAAGGCAAGGGAGCCGTTGAGCTGCTTTGTGTATGTGCAGAATATTTGTGTCCTTTCTTATGCTCATATGCTTGCGTTCATCTGCGTATTCAGGACCCATCATTACCTTGGAGTCTCTGGGAAGTGGAGGGTCCCAGTCTAAGCTGTCCAAAAGACGGTGGTTATGGCTCCTTAAACAACCTGCAATATGGTGAGATTCATTTTATAACTGTATGTGTGTGTGTGTTTGTGTGTGTGTGTGTGTGTGTGTGTGTGTGTGTGTGTGTGTGTGTGTGTGTGTGCATTCAGTCTAGTAGTTTTATAGTGTTTTTTTATAAATCAGCAGGCATATTTTTACACATCCAACAGACATTGAGACCATAAGCCTATATGGTCTATATTACACTAACATCCCAATCCTGGTTTATGTAACATCTGACATGTCAGTTTATTCCACATGTTCTCATTGTCAGAGTCTTACTCAGAGAATTAGAAATTGTAGAAGAAAAAATTAAGAGGAAAAATGTAGAAAATTGTTTAATGTATTTTATTTTCTACAACTCGGTAAAGAGGTTTCTGCAGACAAGCAGCTACATTTATCAGATTTTCAGAATAGTATTTCTGCTCTCTGGTTCCTCAGCTTTCTGTTTCTGTCTCAGTTATTGGGTTTAACAATACCCCCCCCCCCCGTTTCTCCTTTCGTTCCTCGATATTCCACATACAACTCATGTGCTCTTGTTTCCTGTGACAGGGAGGACCTCTGTGGTTTTATTTCGTGTTTCTGATCCACCTTGAAAGTAACAAATGAGGTGATAATGTGACGGCAAAGGCCTTGATATGGATGATTTTCATAACTTATATAGCAGTGTATTTTCAATGCCCTACCTCTCTCTCCTTCATCTCCTGACCAGTGCTGTGATCATTACGCACCTCTGTGCATCGAGCTCCTTCTTCACTCTTTTGTCATGGCTGCCGACGTTCTTTAGAGACACTTTCCCTGATGCCAAGGTAACACCCTTACCGTTTCTCCTTCCATTTTATCACATATTTGTCCTCAGAGGTTCACATACCTCCACCATAGCCACTGGTGATTCAGTTGTGAAGGAGCTTCAGTGTCAACATCGTAACTCTAATCTGATCTTCATCAAATCATTAGTTATTTATGACTTTATTCAGCTTTTATTTTCCATAATGGCAGCTGTGGATCTATATATCTAAATATAACAAACATTTCAATAATATAAGAAATAAGTCTTAATGACTCTTAAACTTCTATCTATCTTAGCTGCATGAGAAATGTAGCTGAAAATGTATATGTAAGTCGGTTGGCAGCTTCTCAGTATGTGCTGTGTGTTACCAAGCACATGGAGGTGACCACATCATTTTGTATTTTATTTGCATTTCAGTTTATTCATTATTTAAAATGAGGTCGGAATGTTTAAGTCAAGAAAGGATTATTAATGTACCTAAACTCTTAAATCAACAAGTCATGGTAACAGTTCTGTACCAAGGCCCAATGGTGCTTTAAGCTACAGCAGTTTCAATTATTACAATACAAAAATATATACCTGATTTCTTTATGTTTATTATGTTTATGTTTACTGACTAATCAAATAAAAGAAATTAAAGGAACGAAAAGACGTCAGATGCTGGAGTTGGACTGACAATAGTGGGTTAAAGCAATCGTCAAAGTTCATGTCTCTGCCTGTCTTTATGGATTCAGAAAAACTTGTGACACCCAATTACATCGTCTGCGGGTAAAGGAAAGATCCAGTCGTCTGACAGGATGGTTAAAATACCAGAGGTTATAAATTCTGAAAGGGAACAAAGGTCGAAAACAAAAGTAAATAACACAAATCAAATAATAGTCATTCAACATGAGTCCTGAAGACGAATAAGACGTTCGATGTTTGGTTATGTAAATGGAATGCAGCCCTAATGTCATGCTTGCTTCCCTTGGGACATATCTGTCTGTAAAACCTGGAACAAACTGACTGAACACAACAAAAGCTTTCCCTTCATAGCTCAACCGGGAGACTGACAATCAGGTGGTATTTTAGGACTGTCATTTACTGTTTCCGTGGTTACAAATTAGGACTTTTAGGTTATTTTTATCCAGAGCAGATCTGACGTGATATTAAATTCCTGTTTCACTAAAGGTCATAAATATTTTTTATTAGGCAGTTTTAGAGAACTCGATGACCTGTCTGCAGTTTAAATCCACATAGTTTTACTGCACAGAACAAAAGCAGCATGTGTCTTTATTTATAAGCTACCCATAGGTAAGGAAATATAAAATATATGTTCATACAGGATTGTTTCATAATCTCGCATATTTATTATTTAGACAAATCACATGACTTGTGTAAACTTCGCGTCTGACTTGCTGAGTACAGGATGTGGAAGATAAATCATGTCAAAGCCCATCTACGTCTCACAGATATTTCAAACCTGCATTGCGACTTGTCAAGAGACAGCACGTCACACAGAATACGTTCAAATATACCTGAGATGTTCTGCTGATTGCAGTCCAGTTCATTTGGACCCACATTTAAAATACGTTGTCTCTCCAGGGTTGGGTGTTTAACGTCATCCCCTGGTTGGTCGCCATTCCCACCTCGCTGTTCAGTGGCTGCCTCTCCGACCACCTGATCACTCAAGGTAGGAGGTGTGAAGAGTGTGTATCAGAATGATACGATAACACAGATATGTGAGTGTTTTATTTTGATCCTTACAGGCTTCAACACCGTCTCAGTGAGGAAGTTGATGCAGGTAAAACATGTGACTGGTTCTTCTTGTGTCTGCTGCCGTCTGTTTAGTTGTACGGTGTATAAATATCCTGTCTGTACTGAGTGGATTCTGTCAAATCCTGATTCATGTGTTTTTGTTTGCATTAATCCTCCTGTCAGTTTATGACCATGGGTTTGTCCAGTGTGTTCACCCTCCTTCTGTGTGGCAACAACACCTTCCCCTGGGCTGTAGCATTTGTGTCTGCCACCATAGGCCTGAGCACCTTCACTCACAGGTACTGGCGCCTAGAACCACCTCACACTTGTGGAGAATGGAGGAACTAGTACATATCAAATCAAAGTAAAATACTTATCAAGAACTGCTCTACACCAATCAGCTACTGATCAGTTAGTATTAACCTTCAGCTTTAGTCTCAGATGATTGGTGATTGATCTGGTTGTGTTGTTGTTGCACCTTATTTTCCTTTAATTATTTAAAAAAAATATTTAATTTATTTTAATGGCTAACAGGCTTCTGTTGTCTGTATTGTGGTCACTGTGCCTTCCTCTTGCTTAGTTCTGTATAGCAGAAGCAAAGATCTTGTAGGTACATTAACGCCACCTTCTGGCAAACATGTTGCATTACAACAACATGTAAAATTATAGGGGAAAAATTGATCAGAAGGATAATCTTCTTTTGCAATTAACTCATTACTATTCGAACGCTCAAATAAATTAATGCTCTAGTAGGAATCGGTTCAATCTTTTTCATTTATCTCTTCATCATGTTTCATTTGTGGAGCTTAACTGTATCATTTTTTTCACCAAACCTCTATAATCACGAATCATATCCTGTGAATTGGAGAGGTGCTATTTTATAGTTTTAAGAATTTAATACATTTTTTTTTATTTATTACATTTTAATTTAATTTAGCAACTGATATCAACAGCTCAACTTATCATTGAAATGCACCCATGGCAGGGGATCCTGAGTATTTCATGCTTGTTTGTCTTGAAGAAGGTCATAAATAAAACATTATTATTCTTTACATTCATTCTTAAATTTGATGATGTAATCCATTCATCGTGAGAATTTAATTTTATATACATCACCAGACTTATCATTTGTCCCCGTTCTTGACTTCATGCCAACGTAAATGGTATGAAGTCAAGACAATGATGGAACTTGAATGCAATGACAAGTAAATAATAAGTGTGTAGATGTTTTTTCTATTTTTTAAAAATGTTTTTATGGTATTTTAAACTGGCCCATAAATGTCCTGTTCCTTGACATTATACTCCTATGTACTGAGTGACACATAGAAATGTAGATCACATTTTAAATATTGGTAACAAACAATATCTTTAATTCCAGATTAATATTTTACAATCTAGATTTACTCCAGCAGCACATCAGGATAAATAATAGGAGTGTAGCAGCGATGCATTTATTTTCTCCTCTAATATGTTTATAACTTTTAATGGCTATAATTTATCAGGATAATTTCTGATTCTACTCTGGAGCCACTCAGAAAACACAAAGAGTTTGTTTAGTAGGCGTTTCATTTTAAATGGCTGAAGACATTTTCTTTTGCAGCGGTGTGTCAGTAAACGTTCAGGATCTCGCCCCGTCTTGTGCTGGAGCTTTATTTGGTAAGTTAAATGAAAAACTTAAAAAAAAAACTTAATTTCTATAAAGGTGAAATATTAAATATGTTTTTTAAATGTTTATGCGTGCAACTGTTTTTTTTGTTGTTTTTTTCAGGTGTTATGAACACTTGTGGGGCTTTCTCAGGTGAGTTTCCACACTTTTCAAGCAGACACGTCCTGAACAAAACACCTTTGATGAATCTTTGACCAGCAGTTGAAAAAAAAAATTACTGTTTTCATCTTGAAAAAAATCCATTAGGTGAAATAATTCATCCGCTTGTCAATATTCAAACTTTGAACTGATGTGCTTCCTGTCAGCTATGCTGACTCCTATGTGACTCCATGCATTTGGCTTCAAGAGAGCAGAACAGTCAGTGAGATGAATCACACAAAGAGGAGAGGAGTGACAGTTTGCAGTCCTGTGAGGGATGCTTTCATGAACCGTGACATTTCCTCTACGGAAAACAGTTGCATGGGTTTCATTTGTGTCTTCCATATTAATGTGCGATCGATCGGCGGTGACTTTCTGTGCTCTTCTGCAGGTGTTGTGCTGGTTTACGTCTCGGGGTATCTTATCGAGGCCACGGGCTCATGGGCGACTGTGTTTGCCCTCATCACCACAGTCAACCTGCTGGGCCTCTCCATATTCCTGATCTATGCTGAAGCTCGCCGGTTTGACATCGAGTCTTGTAAGGCCCATCACCACAGCATCCACGTCTAATCCGTTATCACGCCCAAATGCTAGAATAATCTCACTCCCAGGAAGATACACACCCTTGGACAACCAGCAGGTTGGGGGAATTGGACAACTTCTGTGACATGGATAACGTGCTCTTGTAACAACAAAAAAAAGGACTTTGATTGACTGTCGTGTAGGAAGCGCTGCAACAGTTACTGAAAAGCACAAGCCAGAGTCGGCACAATATCACTGAGAACTCTTCTGCAGATGGAGCGTTGAATCCGAGAAAAGGCACAGAGGATGGATGTTCTGACAGCTCAGGATAGAATGAGAAAACGTCTACCTCCAGGTCAAAGCTTTTTGCTGTATTGATGAAATGGCTGCTGGTGTGGTGTTTAGGATTGTCGTTTCTGTGTGTGTGTGTATGAGTGTGTGCCAGGAGTTCTCTGACAGCTGTGACGGAACAAGGTGGTGGGTTCTTACATGCAGGGATGGGAGGAGGTGGTTTGGGAATGTGATCGATGATTCGAGGAAGTCCAGCCTCGTGTACCTCGTCTTTCACGAGTCCGCCCCGCACACACGCAGTGTGACTGGGGGGTGAACTGAGTGTCACACTGCGTCAGCCAGCTGCTAATTATTTTGCAGCTGCAGTAATTTTGGTGTGATTTAGCTGCGGTTATCCCCGTCTCCATGGTTACAAACTCATCCAACCATTACAGTTCAGAGGGGATGAAAGAGTCCAGTGGAACTTTCAAGACCTCAAATCTTTATTAGTTGACTCAAATGTTTTGACGAAAAAAGACCAAAGGATATGAATTATTTCCATTTTTCTTTCTCAATGTCTGGTTGGAATAGAAATATTTCAACTATTGTGAGTCCTTATATATTTATATTCTCTTTTTTTTTAACAAAAAAATGTATAGAGTGAAATGACTGAAAAAATATATATAAAGTAGCAAATTATTATAAGTTATTAAAAAACGAATTATTTACCTAAATAGACCTCCGTGCAAGTCTAGTTTGCTCACTTATTCTTGAAATCTTATTCCTAAATTATTATAAGATGAATGAGGAATAAGAATAATTCTTATTGCACTTTCTTGCTTGTGGATACAGGTTTGGTTAAAAGAAGTGTGTCGATGCCAGTGTCTCGTCAATCCAGATGGAGCGTAATGGAAATAATGGAAAATTACACTTGATGTAATTTTCCATTATGCACTACAAAAAAATGTGATGTCAGTATTTGGTAAGGCAATAACTATTTCATGCATTTAGTGTGGTGTTATCAGAAATGAGTTAAGTACCAGAGTCACCATGTTACACGTTAAGAATGAATAGAGACCGGTGAGAGGATTCAATGATAATCCCTGAGTTCACTAGAGCTACAATCGCTAGTTAGATTTAGCATTTACAGCACAGTTCTACTGATAGCATTTTACATGTAGATGATTTCCATCTAAACTCCTTAAAAATAGAAATAATCTATGCATTTACTATTTTATACCTGAAGAATTATAAGATACAAGTTAATGTTATTGATCGTTTGACCTTCTCTTGCCACTTTTCCCACCTTGCAGATCAGGGGGGGGGGGGGCAAGGTGGAAAAGCAGCCGAAGACGAGACAATCATGGTCGTCTTGTCTTTGAAAACATGGATGGATGGCCTTCTTTTATGTAAATTTTTTTTAAAAATGTGTTGTGTTTTCTTTATTTTCACCATCATGTGTCATTTTGTTCCTAATCTGATTTGTTCAACCTCCGCTTCCTATCAGGTTTATAATATATCAGCTCTGTGCAAGAAACCAAATCAAACAAGAGCAGCTTCAATAACTTGATACGAGAGATCATGTATGTGGTTTATGCAGAATATAACACATAATTTACTTTTACATTCTAAAAACGTTTCACCTCCAATAAGTATCTCCAGTATAGAGAGCGACATTTGCTGTTAAGTCTTGAGGAATCTTCACCCCCCCCCCCCCCACCCCGTCTTCCTCATGAGCAAAGGCGTTCAGTTGCTGCGGCGGCAGGCTTCAATCCTGCCAGGGGTTTTCTGTGGCGTTGAAATCAGGGACTGTGATGGCGTCTGTCCAATGTCCAAAAACTCACCTAGGTCGACCTTGAGGTCAGCCTGGGACCGTCGTACTTTTTGGAATGTCCAAAACTTCAGTGTCTTCACAGACGAGAGGTTTCCTTCTTGATTTCCTGACATTTGGTGGAATCCGTCTTGCCCTCAACACGCTGCTTATCCTCAGACTTCCTGAGGATATCAGGGTTCGTGTAGCCGCTGCCACGCTCCACTGCTGGTCCAGTTACCTACACGCTTCATTGTTCCTCCTCCAGATATTCTAGATTCTTTACTGTTGCACCACTCCACAGGACAGCATTTTAAATCATGCATTTGGTTTTGTGCACACAGGAGTAGTTATTGAGCAATTAAACTGTTATTGTTTGATTTGGGGTCTGCAAGCAGCTGAATAGTGGAATGTTTTGGTCAAAAAACCTTTAAGTTACTCTGAACTGTAGATCAAGTCATGTTTTCCCAAGGCCCACTGAAAGCCTCCAATCAAATAATCTTAGTAAAAAAAAGAACATTGGTATGAAAGAAATGCCTCAGCCCAAGACAATGTAACATCGTGATGAAATATGTATTTAAAATCATATTAACTTTGAATAAAAATATATTTTGTCAGGAACGGTGTGTTGTTGAGCGTTCTGCATGTATTTCTTCACTAAGTCCACAGAGAGGCAGTACGGTATCAAATAATAAAGACGCCACAAGATCACATCTAGGCTCTAAATGCTGGAAGGACGACCTTTTGACCTTTTCTTTGAGATAAATTTCTCTTAAAAGCAAAACAATCATGAAAACACGGATGAGTATTTTTGTTCATAGCGGTTGAGAACGGTGAAGCTTTTCCTGTTCTAAAGTTGACAACTTTAGTTCTGGACACTTGATGTGGGTCAGCTGCTGAAGAGGTTCGGGTTCGGTTCTGTCCCGACCCGCTCCGGGGCTCAGATCCCGGGTCTGAGCTAGCAGGACGTATGTCGAAGCGCCATATGGCGAGACGCTTAGGTGCCATGTTGGCGAGCTGGCACTGCCCATGTGTGAACGGCCAGACGCTAGTCAAACCAAACCAACAACCCTTCTCATGGGACCGAGCCACTCAGGTTGCCATGGTGACTGGTGGCTTGTGGCTGCTGTGTGGCAATGAAAAGAAAGAAAGAAAGAAAGGGATGGGGGGGGTCATGAGTGAGTGAAGGTAACAAGTCAGATAGAAGTCAGCGGAGTTGAAGGTGAATTTGTCTTTCTGATGTTCAGTTCGTATAAAAACAGCCAATCGGGTTCCAGAGGTGGGTCACCTGACACAGAACGGCGTTGTAAAAGCAGACATTACCATGATGAGTGGAGCGCTATTTCATTAGCGGAGATGAAAACTGTTAAGGGGAGTATTGAGGAGAGGGGAGATAAACCCTCCCCCCTCCCATCTTATGGGGCTTTTAAGGGTTAACCCAGTAAAGGCAGCCCCCCACCCCCACCCCCACCCCCATCAGAGAGCCAGAGATACATGTAAATGAAATAGCCCCATTAATTAGTAATTAACATCAAGTTAATGACATTTCACTGTGTCGCCATCTCATCCTATGTCCTTCCTCTGTGTTGGGGGGGTGGGGGGCTGTCTCTCCGGACCCTGATCAGAATGCTAATTAGAGCAAAGCTAAACTGTCATATAGGACTACCTAATGACATGGAGGCCCGTTTTAAGACTGGTCATTGTGTGGGGAGAACGAAGCACTTTGTCGTGGTAGATCAGGAGGCTGTATAAGTCTGCGCCCCTCAGAGGGAAAGTGATACTGGGGGCCACTGACAGGTTTTATGTGTTAATTGCGCTGTGCCTGTTGGCTTAATGTCGGTTCGTCCCTCGTGAGTTAAAACTACTTTTAACCATTCTCCTACTTTTCCAAACGTATCCATGAATTAAAGCAGTTCATTCAGGAATAAAAAGGCTTGTTGTATCTGATTTCATCTCTTCAGTCCTGCAGTTTGATGGAGTTCTGAGGCCATGGCAGTGGATGAATTCTCATTTGTTTGCCCCCCCCCCCCGAGCCCCCGATCGGGCTCTCTGTGACGGAGGTGATATCGATTCGACTGCAGCCAGGGATGGAGTGTGTGTGTGTGTGTGTGTGTGTGTGTGTGTGTGTGTGTGTGTGTGTGTGTGTGTGTGTAGCGAGATGAATCACGCGGTAAACACTCGACGAACAGCGTGTTTCCTGGTGCAGTCGAGGGTTTCAGCTTCAACATGAAGGGAATGGAATTACATAAACTGTAATGTGAAGCTTTGAGTTTTCTCTTTCTTCATTCTAGCACCCCCCCTACACACACACACACACACACTTCTTTCTTTCTTCTGCAAACTCTGGTCTGATAAATAATTGACCCTTTAAAGCGATCCTCTCACGCTAAGGTGTGTGTATTATGAGCACACCAGCACACAAAAACACGCCATCAAAATATGTTGATTTCTGTCAATTAAGACCCTGTCAGCTGTTTGCCTCCTGCCAGACATATGGCCCGTGTTAAATCTAAAGAGCAAATGGAGCTGCCATTGAGTGGGGGCATCATTTTAATAGAACCCTGAGGGACAAGACCCACACCTGCGCAATAATAACATTAAACCGTGCTCAATCCACTGGCCAGATGAGAACAGTGTTGGTGTGTGTGTGTACACAAGCATGTTGTCTGTCTTATTTCAGGCCAACCGGTAAAGGGTGTATTAATATTTACAGAACAATAGTATGATTTGTTTAAATTTTTTGATTTTTTGAGTTGCACCAAGAGATGGGCAGCTCTGATTTCTTTCTTTTTTTAATCATATAAGGCATAAAAAGAAAGAGACAAATGTATTTGGTCATTGCCGACCATCTTTCCCCTGCAGTCAGGCTGAGAGTTCTTTTGTTTTTTTGCTTCCTCATTTTGCTAAATGAGAATTGACAGATGCAAGTAACCAAACAAAAATTTAGAAATGTAATTTTAGAAAAACAAATCCAGTGCCTTTGGCAGAGAGTGTCAGATGCTCAGTTATAAGACAAGAGCAGAAGAAATGAAATGCTCTCGCAGCAGTTTAAATGTAACTGACTGCTCCAGTATAAAATTCAAATCATTTAGGTTAAATGGGAATGTCTGCATCAGTGATCATCAGCATTTCTTTCTTATTTCTGGTAACTGACTTAATTAATTTTCACAAATAGTTTTACAGCAATTTTAAATGCATTATGTGAAATGTTATGGGAGTAAAATTGTTCTAAATACATTCAGCACAGCCATAGGTGCATTTTGAATCTGCGATTGATTCATACAGCACTGTGTGACTAAAATATCAGGAAATCTTTTTTTTTTTAAAAATCTGGAATCTCATTTTCTTTCTTATTTGTCTGAGAAAAACCAAAAAAATATTCAATGTCATTAAGAAGTAAAATGTCAAAAAAGAAGTTGAGATTTGAGAATATTTGGCTGCTTATTTTGCTTGAAAATATAATTAAAATAGTTAATTATCAATATCGTTGTCGACTTCCATTGAATCAAAAAATAATTGGAGCTCACTGCAGACGTTTGTTAATTTTTTAATTATAAATACTAAATTATGTACTATGCAAATAAAACAATAATCTCGTGTTAACTGGAGGTTTGGGTTTTGTTTTTTTTATAGTTAAATGGTTCTGTTTCTCCTTATTAACTCTTAATTCCTAATAATCTACAGCATTCTATTTGTGTATGCATGCAAGGAGGTGAGGTACCCCACCCCACCCCCAATGGAAGCCCCCCCACCTCCCACAGTATCCCTCCACTCATCTGCTCCAGCCTCACACCGCTCACAACTCCAACACCAGATCTCCCCCTTTTTTTTTTTTTTTTTTTCCTGTTTGCTCTTTACTAAAGTTTGGCTGTCAATCAGCCGTGGCCTCAGGCAACAGGCACTGATGAAAAGACCCCTGAGACACGGAGACCCAAATTAGATTTCAATAAGGATGTTGAATATTCATATCAGGGAAACATCTAAAGGTAAACGCTTTTTGATCTCTGTGCAGAAATATCACTTGTGTGCGTTCCCAGGTCCTGACGCTCTGGTTCTGCGGTGTTTTCTCCCCCAGCCCGGTCCGGCCCCGGTCTCAGCTCTTGCCTCTTTCCTCGGGGGCTGTGGTGGAATAATAATGATGGGGGCTACAAAGGAGAAAAAAGAGCCATAATGAATGTTTATACTAAAGGGACCCAACAGAAAGGGCATCCGCACTAAGTATTCAGTAATTAGTATTTAGCAGAGGTTGATCGTTGAGTGTGCACATTCAAATATATAGACACACACACACACACACACACACACACACACACACACACACATGCACGTATCCAGGGCGTAATCACTGAGGCGTAATCATTTGCTGTGTAAACTTTAGACAGGGAACCTCCCTGGACAGCAGTGGTCAAAACAGTGTTTCAGCGCGCCTGTCAACCTGTTTCCTTTATTTTTATAATTGAGCACACTTAGAGTCGTCCCCCCCCCCTCACCAAATGTCAACAGGATTAACGATGTTGCTGTTTATTTGTATGAATATTAGTGTTCCATCATCCATCAGGTCTCCACAGAATCACAGCTAACGTTCAAATATTTAAATGATGATGTCTCCTGATCTCAAGGTGAGAGGTTTTTTTTGTTTGAATCTTAACTCTTAATGTGTGTTTTTCCTGTTATGAGAAGTAAAAAAAAAAAAAATCCAACATCATCTAGATACCCTGAAGAAATTGCCATCACTTCCATCTCAGCGGCAACACGTGGGGATGAGGGGAGACGCTTTTGTTTGGAAGGAAGGTTGGGACCGCCCGGAGCTCTTCTCCCATGTTTGGCTGGAAACACGCTACGAAAAACGGGTCCTGAAATGAGGCCAAAGGATATAGGAGCACCATCTCCTCTTGTCTTCACGCAGGAAGGGACCATCTATCTAATAGTTCCACATCAACTTCTATCAGGCGTCAAGAGAGGCCCTTGGTTGTCCCGATCAAGCGAACTCTAGCTGGTGATGCGGGGAGACAAGCCGACCGCATCCTTCACCACTAATAAAAAGAGAGCGTTTCTCTTCTTACATTATACTTTTTCCTCTTGTTATTTCTCTCGCTCTGTATTCCTCTCAACCCCCACCCCACCACCACCACCACCCCTTCCTTATAACATGATGGTCAGTCCATTGCCAGGCAATCTGCTCTGTGATGTTGTTCACACCTCCATTGAGCCAAAAAAAAAAAAATCTTAGACAAGATATGATGATTTGCCCAGGTGGTGTGTTTCACTGCTCTCTTGGTCTTATGGGTGAGGGCAGCCAACCAAGTTGTGTGTATCTATGTGTGTGTGTGTGTGTTTTTCTTCCTACAGTATATGATGGTGTGTTTACCCCAGGCTGTGTGTGGTGGTACTGTGATGCTGAGTGTCACCCTGCTCCGGCCTGAGCCCTGCAGCCAGAGAAACCAGCTGTGAAACTGACAGGTTTGTCTTCTGCACTCACCTACACCATTTCTACCCTTGCAGATACACACACACACACACATGCACAAACACAAACACACACATATTGAGCCACACAAACAGATCCATGGCCTGAGGTTTAAGTACACATGCACACACACACACACACACACACACACACACACACACACACACAGGCCCCCCTCCATATCCACACATCCACAGACCGACACACAGGCTGCAGGCAGTCTCTCTCATGCCAGCTACAAACACAGTGCAAAAGGAATGTGCTCGCAGAGCTCCGATATATAGTTGCTGCTCATAACTTGAACACATTTTTACAATTTGATGAAAATCGGCACGTAGACTGAATATCCAAGTAAAATGCTGCTCAGACCGTGTTTTCTAGCAAGATTTCCCGACCGTGGAGCACCAATCTGAGCCGTTTTCTTACGTTGCTGTGTTAAACTTAAACTAAAATGCAGGTCTTTGATCCCTAACAAAGATGCTGCTTAAGTGAACTGTTAGCAATTACTAATTTGTAAAGATAAAACAAGTAAATTATGAACACAACAAGATTTATTTTAAATACAACGCCCATAATAGAATGTAGCCGCAAGAGGACACAAGCCAGTGTCTTATTGTGCCGGTCCCAAGCCCGGATAAATACAGAGGGTTGCGTCAGGAAGGGCATCCGGCGTAAAACTTTGCCAAATCAAATATGCGAATCAAACCTATGACTTCCATACCGGATCGGTCGAGGCCCGGGTTAACAACGACCGCCATCGGCGCTGTTGACCTACAGGGCGCCGGTGGAAATTGGATTACTGTTGGTCGAAGAAGGAGAGGAGGAAAGTGCGTTCGCACGAAGAAAGAGAAGAGGAACACCAAGAGTATAGGACTAAGAGTAGGGACGTTGAATGTTGGAACTATGACAGGAAAAGGTAGAGAGTTGGTTGACATGATGCAGAGAAGAAAGGTAGACATACTGTGTGTCCAGGAGACCAGGTGGAAAGGTAGCAAGGCTAGAAGTTTAGGAGCAGGGTTCAAGTTGTTCTATCATGGTGTAGATGGGAAGAGAAACGGAGTAGGAATTATCTTGAAGGAGGAGTTTGTTAGGAATGTCCTGGAGGTAAAAAGAGTGTCAGATAGAGTGATGAGTCTGAAGCTAGAAATAGAAGGTGTGATGTTCAATGTTGTTAGCGGGTATGCTCCACAGGTAGGATGTGAGCTGGAGGAGAAGGAGAAATTCTGGTCGGACCTTGATGAAGTGATGCAGAGCATGCCTAGAAGTGAGAGAGTTGTCATTGGAGCAGACTTCAATGGACATGTTGGTGCAGGAAACAGAGGTGATGAGGAGGTGATGGGCAGGTTTGGTATCCAGGAGAGGAACGCAGAAGGACAGATGGTAGTTGACTTTGCAAAAAGGATGGAAATGGCTGTAATGAATACTTTCTTCCAGAAGAGGCAGGAACATAGAGTGACTTATAAGAGTGGCGGTAGGAGCACACAGGTAGACTACGTCTTGTGTAGACGGTGTAACCTGAAAGAGATCAGTGACTGCAAAGTAGTGGTAGGTGAGAGTGTAGCCAAACAGCATAGGATGGTGGTGTGTAGGATGACTCTGGTGGTGAGGAAGATGAAGAGGGCAAAGGCAGAGCAGAAGACGAAATGGTGGAAGCTGAAAAAGGAAGAGTGTTGCATGACTTTTAGGAAGGAGTTAAGACAGGCTCTGGGTGGTCAGGAGGTGCTTCCAGATGACTGGACAACTACAGCTAATGTGATCAGGGAGACAGGTAGGAGAGTACTTGGTGTGTCATCTGGAAGGAAAGTAGATAAGGAGACTTGGTGGTGGAATGAGGAGGTACAGGAGTGTATACAGAGAAAGAGGTTAGCCAAGAGGAAGTGGGACACTGAGAGGACTGAGGAGAGTAGACAGGAGTACAGGGAGATGCAGCGTAAGGTGAAGGTAGAGGTAGCAAAGGCCAAACAAGAAGCTTATGATGACTTGTATGCTAGGTTGGACAGTAAGGAGGGAGAGACTGATCTATACCGGTTGGCAAGACAGAGAGATAGAGATGGGAAGGACGTGCAGCAGGTTAGGGTGATTAAGGATAGGGATGGAAGTCTATTGACAGGTGCCAGTAGTGTGATGGGAAGATGGAAAGAGTACTTTGAAGAGTTGATGAACGTGGAAAATGAGAGGGAACAAAGACTAGAAGAGGTTACTGTTGTGGACCAGGAAGTAGCAAAGATTAGTCAGGATGAAGTGAGGAGGGCATTGAAGAGGATGAAGAGTGGAAAGGCAGTCGGTCCTGATGATATACCTGTAGAGGTATGGAAGTGTCTAGGAGAGGTGGCGGTAGAGTTTCTGACTGGGTTGTTCAACAGGATCTTAGATAGTGAGAAGATGCCTGAGGAATGGAGGAGAAGTGTGCTGGTGCCCATTTTTAAGAACAAGGGAGATGTGCAGAGTTGTGGCAACTACAGAGGAATAAAGCTGATGAGCCATACAATGAAGTTATGGGAGAGAGTAGTGGAAGCTAGACTAAGGGCAGAAGTGAACATTTGTGAGCAGCAGTATGGTTTCATGCCAAAAAAGAGTACTACAGATGCAGTATTTGCTTTGAGGATGTTGATAGAGAAGTACAGAGAAGGCCAGAGGGAGCTGCATTGTGTTTTTGTAGATCTGGAGAAAGCTTATGACAGGGTGCCCAGAGAGGAACTGTGGTATTGTATGAGGAAGTCTGGAGTGGCAGAGAAGTATGTTAGAACGGTGCAGGACATGTATGAAGACTGTAAGACAGTGGTGAGGTGTGCTGTAGGTGTGACAGAGGAGTTCAAGGTGGAGGTGGGACTGCATCAGGGATCAGCTCTGAGCCCCTTCTTGTTTGCTATGGTGATGGACAGGCTGACAGACGAGGTTAGACAGGAATGTCCATGGACTATGATGTTTGCAGATGACATTGTGATCTGTAGTGAGAGCAGGGAACAGGTGGAGGAGAAGCTAGAGAGGTGGAGGTTTGTCCTGGAAAGGAGAGGAATGAAGGTTAGCCGCAGTAAGACAGAGTACATGTGTGTGAATGAGAGGGACCCAAGTGGAATAGTGAGGTTAGAGGGAGAAGAGATCAAGAAGGTGGAGGATTTTAAGTACTTAGGCTCAACAGTCCAGAGCAATGGAGAGTGTGGAAAAGAGGTGAAGAAGCGTGTCCAGGCAGGATGGAACGGGTGGAGGAAAGTGTCAGGTGTGATGTGTGATAGAAGAGTTTCAGCTAAAATGAAAGGAAAGGTGTACAAAATTGTGGTGAGACCAGCGATGTTGTTTGGTCTAGAGACAGTGTCACTGAAGAAAAGACAGGAGAAAGAGCTGGAGGTAGCAGAGATGAAGATGCTGAGGTTCTCTCTGGGAGTGACCAGGAAGGATAGGATCAGGAATGAGTACATCAGAGGGACAGCACATGTTAGAGGTCTTGGAGATAAAGTCAGAGAGGCCAGACTGAGATGGTTTGGACATGTCCAGAGGAGAGATAGGGAATATATTGGTAGAAGGATGCTGAGTTTTGAACTGCCAGGCAGGAGGCCTAGAGGAAGACCAAAGAGGAGGTTTATGGATGTAGTGAAAGAGGACATGAAGGTAGTTGGTGTGAGAGAAGAGGATTCAAAGGACAGGGCTAGATGGAGGAAATTGATTCGCTGTGGCGACCCCTGAAGGGAAAAGCCGAAAGGAAAAGAAGAAGAAGAAGAAGAATAGCATGGCATTTTCTTTTTCTAAGTATGACATACATGCAATGGACTGGGTCAAATATATTTTTCCATGTTGATTATTTATAAGATGTTTTTATTCATCTATTTTTGACTTGTGGTTATGGAATCAATACCTCTAATTGTGAGATGTAGGTGTATAGGTATATATTTTACCAACATGTTATAAAATAATACTTCTTGCACATTTATTTCTTGGAAAACCTTTAATCCCTGAGAGTTTAGGTGATGTGGAATTGAGAAAATGACCCTAAAACCCTGTCTGGCCCTCATGAGCATTGACTAAGGATAGCATGATAACATATGATCATGTATGACGTTGCTCTCCCAGGTAAATAAATGCATCTTGATCTAGACTCACACACGTTTCCAAGCATACACGTGTGTTCTGTATCATTCATGTCACCAAGAACACGCAACACTACCGCAAGCATCTGAACTCACAGTTCAACCTGGAAATGTTGCCTTGTATTCTACCTTCCCCCACACCCAACAGACAACCCCCGCCCCCCCACTCCATCCCTGAAACATGCACCCACCAGTACACCTTTCCACACAGTAGTGATGGATGCCATGTGTATCCAGGTGTCTGGCTGTGCTGTAGCACCCTTCAGATGTCACAACGACAAAAATCAGAACGGTGACTGGAAAGTCTGCAGGCATCCTGCATGTCTTACCGTGCCACATTTGTGTGTGCACAAGATGTGTGTGTGTGTGTATGTGTGTGTGTGTGTGTGTGTGTGTGGCACATCTGTGAAGGAGAGCTGGTGTGTTGCCTATTCCTAGAGGGTAAGGGGTGAGAAAAGCAAGTGAGAAAACAGCAAAACAAGTTAAGAGACAATGAAGAAAGCAGCAGTGGCACCTGTTTCCCTCGGTGTGAAGGGCAAAAGAATCGCCCCCCCACCCCACCCAGAAACGACACCTCCTTGGACCTTTGATGTCCCGACGCCACTGATAATTTCATCTCTTGATATTTCATTCCAACAGCATGCGCTCGATCTATCTCTATATCTCCGTCACTCTCCTTCATAACCCTCCATAAACATGCTTTTCCTCCAAACACACACATGCACACACACTCTTTTTGGGTTCAGTTATGTGGCCAGATGTCCAAGTTGACATAGCGCTTAAGGCGTTTGACTGGATGAAACAGTGCATTGGCTGCGGGTAAAGAGGGATTAAAACAGGGCCTGAGGCACTTGTGTTATATTGAAAACATCCTGGGCTGCTTTGTATGGAGATTTGCATACATTGGGGGTCTGTGCAGCGATGGCCCATCTGCTGAAGTGCATTGTCCCCCAAACAACAAAGTGTGTTTAAATATTTCTTTTTCTCCATCTCCCGGGATATAGGTACATAAAAATGAGTTGAGTTGTGAGTGAGAGAAAATAGAGGGCGATGAAAAGGGGGGGTAAGACAAAAAAAGGAACAAGTAGATTGGCACGGCTTTGAATTTGAACTGCTCCCAAATGTGCCTCAGTCAGAGCCACAGTAAAATAACACTATTTCTGGCCGGCATCTTGGACAATGAGGACAATCTTAATATAAAAATTTGTACGTCTAAATCCTGGTGGTAAACATAGTTTCCTGAATATAGAAATGAAAATGTCAATTTTTTTATTTTTTTTTAAAATTAGGATGATATGATGAAAGTTTTCCTAAATATAAAACAGGTTTAAACAGCATAAGCATTTCCACAAACTTTGAATTTGACTGGTGAAACTGTCAATGTACTTCTAGTTATCATACCTCTGGAATGACATCTTCATCCAGTATTAATATATTTATTTTATTCTGCACTCAGAGGCAGATTTTTCCATGAGAGAAACCCCCTATGTTGACAGAAAAAGCGGCAGTAGGCAGTTTTTTAAGTATTAAGTTATCATCCCTTTGGCCCAAACCCTCTTTATTGTATTAATGCCATAACTCTACATTTCTGTGACATTTAATGACACTGTAAAATTAGATAATTACTGTAATATATCTGTGTACTCATGTCCGTTCCCGAGGTCAGAAACATAAAAATTAATAAGGAACAAGTGAGAGAAAGGGTTAGAGAAAGTAGAGCGATTAAATGTGTGTGTGTGTGTGTGTGTGTGTGTGTGTGTGTGTGTGTGTGTGTGCGTGTGTGTGTGTGTGTGGTAATTCAATGAGACAACGATGTCAAAAGTTAGTTTTATTAATGCAAAGAGAAAGTAGACTGAAGTTACTTTGCCATCCGATGTTTGTGCATCCCCTCCCGATGCCCCTGCGTTTTTCTTTTCGCTCTCCTCTCCCCGTGTGTCTTTCATTTCAACCCAAAACACACATCAAATGCAAAACATGCTCAGGGCAGTGGATGGTGGATGGAACAGTAAGGTGATTTAACGACGGGACGGTTTGTGTGTAGGCTGGACAGCCTGGTGCAGCCTCCGTCTTCACAAACCGTACAGGCAAATTTACACGTACGCACACACAGACACACACAGACACACACACACACACACACACACACACACACACACTGACACCAAATATCTGAAAAAACAGCCAAGATGGACGTGAGGAACATGTTGCCTGCACGGGGGAGGATTTTGGAAAGAAGAATGTGGTCAATCTGTTTGTTTCTCTGCCATATCCAAAGAGAGTGATAATTTCATTTTCTTTCATTATTTTCTCTCTTTTGTTGTTTTTTTTTTTTAATTGTCTTTTATTTATTATAATCCTAATGTCAGATTTTGAAAGCTGTTAAGGTTTATGTTTAAAGGGAAGAGCATATCAGACAATTGTTTCTGTTTATTTTGCAACACGGGGGGGTCAATCATTCCATCTCTCTTGATCTAACATAGTCATAAATGAAGACGGCAGATACCGACAGAGCCCCTGATGATACCTTCGTCTTCCTCATCCTCATCCTCACTCCGTTCATTTACACCGACTCTTTAATCCTAGAGTGTGACGGCTGGCGAGTGCATGAAAAAAGTAAAACAGACAAACATTAACCCCCATTTAATCAGGATTAAGGAGAACAACCAAGCATTATTTAACACACATCACAGAGCATGACAGCAGTAGGGAAATATGGGACACACACACACACACACACACACACACACACACACACACACACACACACACAAATCCAACACAATCAATTTAATGGCATGCATTAGTTAACTGCCAAATGTTGGGCTTTTTATGGCAGGATCACCAGTCCCTTGAAAAGATAAATACGGTGCACAGATCCCAGTAATTACAGCAATCCCCTTACAGCACACAGAGAGCGTCCTCTCTCACCAGCCTCTCTGGAGCGCCGTCGCCCGCTAGATTAAGTCATTTAGGACAGTTTTAGGGCACTGGGGTTTCTGACAGAAGAAGAGACAAAAGGACAGACAGAGATGGCCCTCTATGTGGATTTTGTGTGATGTGTGTGTGTGTGTGTGTGTGTGTGTGTGTGTGTGTGTGTGTGTGTGTGTGTGTGTGTGTGTGTGTGTGTGTGTGTGTGTGTGTGTGTGTGTGTGTGTGTGTGTCTGTGTGTGTGTTGGGAGTCAGGGTAGGGGTACTCTGTAATATAAGAAACCCTTGACATTATTTATAGATGTGAAGTCAGTGAAATCCACATTAACACACCTGATGCAGGAGCTGGTGTCTCTCTGTGGGCTCTGGGAAACAGACGGGGGGTTTCTGGTGCTGATGGAGAACCTTCCAACCAATGAATGAATGAATGGATTAATTAATTAATTAATTAATTAATATTAGCTCAAGTGTGAGCTTTGTGTACTTAACATCAAAACAGTGAACAGTGAAAGAAATGCTGATATTTTCAATCTTAGATGGTGATCAACCGGAAGGCTACCACACTGCATCTATGGGATTGATATCGCTGGGCAACAAATACAAACGATTCACACGCAATAAAATACAGGATGGTACTTTTTAATACTTCATGTCCTTTTAGAATGATCTCTAATAATTATTTTTTTATGTTAAAGCCTCAATCTGGGAACTTCATTTACTCAAACACGATGCAACGGTTTTGTGTTTTTGAAAAGACCTTAAAGAAACTCTACAACTGTAACGCAACTAAATGAAAACTTTTACCTTTTGTTTCTGCAATACTGCAGGCACATTCTATATGGTGTATTCTATATAGGTATATTCTATACGGTATATTCTAGACGGGTATATTCTATATAGTATATTCTATATAGGTATGTTCTGTACAATCTTGGTGCTAATAATCTCCACTGATAGTCTTTCCTCTTACATATGCATATGTGTGTGTGTGTTAGTGTGTATATAGAGAGATACTACATATAGATATATTCTATATATAATAGATATAGATGATATAGATGTACATATTGTTAAAAAAGGGAAGCTGAGCAGAACTTCCAGAGCGATTGATGCCCAGAGGGCGGCTGAGGATCACTTCCTCACTTTGCTCTCTGACTGCATGTAAAACTCTCATTAGTGTAAGAGCAGCAGACTTCCTGGTATCCTCAGCCTTCACACCGCACAGGGCGGCAGAGGGCCAGAACCCCCTCAGATGGCTTTCGCTAAAGGGGGAACCATGCAAGAATGTGGATGTGAATGACTCCGAGCACACAAACCTTGATAGAAAAAAAAACACACAACTCTGTGTTTAGCTGGCAGCATCAGCGCACAGATCCATGTGCACGCAGCTTAGGGCAGGGGCCGAATCAAATATGAGCATTGAACATTTGCACGGACAGATGTGGATTAATGTTCATCTTTTCTTCAAACTCGAGATTAAACCTGATTTACAACCCAACAGGTTTGACTCTTTTTTTTTCTATTTGATCACAGAGTGAGAAATAAAAGAGAGTGTGTGCAAATGAGAAGGAAGTAGAAAGAAAAAAGATTGTGTCTCTGACTTGTGGAGGAGTTGCCAGAAGAAGCCAGACAGGGAAAGTGGAGGGAACAAAGAAACAAATAACAGAATTGGACGGAAGGGGAGGCAGAGGGAATCGTCAGATGCTCTGCATTCCTGTTGCGGGCTGCTGAAGTGAGGGAGAAGAAATTTACGTCATGGGGGGTGGGGGGTGGATTCAGACATGGCAACAGATTGAAACAGCAGAATAGGGACTTCTCTGGAAGGAGCGAGTATCAACACTGACTGAGGGGCACGCAAGATTTTGGGCCCATCACTGGTTTAATGGTAAAATTACTGGACTCTGGGTGTGTGTTTGTGTGTGTGTGGATGTGTGTGTGTGTGTGTGTGTGTGTGTGTGTGTGTGTGTGTGTGTGTGTGTGTGTGTGTGTGTGTGTGTGTGTGTGTGTGTGTGTGTGTGCACGCTGCATGGGGGAGGATGTGGGATTGGCTTAGTCTCCTGTCTATAATGAATGGTTAATGTTAGTCGGGGAAAAAAATGAATACGGTCACCATCTGCTCAATCTAAGTCTGCATTCTGTGCATGTGAACACTTGTGTCTATGACAGTCATGCAGACACACACACATACACACACACACATACACACACACGCACACAATGTGCTCTTGGAGAGGGATTTGGAAATATGGAAAGGAAGAAAAAGGAGGGAGGGAGGGAGTGAGAAAGGGAGAAGTAAGCAGATAAAGAAGAGAGATGCTACAAAAACCTACACAGTGATGAAAGAGACGATGTGAGAGAGACAGAAACAGTGTTAATGTAGAAAACACCGTCTGTGTTTGGATGCAGCTGAGATGCAGACGCAGGTGAACATAAATGGGGCACATGTCAAAAAATTCAGGTTTATTAAGAATAAAGAAAGCCTGTGGCTGCAAAAACACACATGTTTTAAATGCACGCACATTCATCGCAAATATTCATAACACGTTATAATGGGATTGAAAGTTTTTATTACCAATACTATAAATAATTTAGTCAGTTATACCCGTTTAATTACATGGAGTATAATACATGGTTGAATCAGCAACATGCTTCTGATAAATCTGGACAGTAATGGAATTATGAGATTAGATTTGAATAAAATGAAACAAATGTGAAAATATTTGAACAAGTGAAGCTGCATTTATTAATAAAAATCAGAATTATTATAAGCGTTTGAGTAAAACTACTCATGCAGAAGGAATTATACTATTATAATATTGGATTGGATTTATTATACCTATAATGAATCTATTCTTTCTCGTGCTATTAGGGAATGTTATCCACAATTTAAACTGATAATATTTTGCATGTAGCAAGTTAGTGGAAAATTAAATATAGCTTGATATTCAGACAAAAACATAAGAATCTGTATCTTTGATCATACAGTATATCTATTACCAGACTGTCCTGTGAATGTACGGTAACATGACTTAAATCTTTAGGGGATTACAAGTGTTACAAAGCGGTATCATCCTCAGCTATGCTCACACATAAACACACACACACACACACACACACACACACACACACACACACACACACACACACACACACACACACACACACACACACACTGTCTCACCCACTCCCACAGAACATCACACCGAACAAATTCACAATAGTTTTTTTTTGTCTTTGTCTGTGCACATCTCATTTCTCGGTCAACTTTATAAATGTGAAACGGACAGTGTGGACGCACCATCCTGCTCCCGGGTAGCCTTGACAGAGAATCGCTGCAACGCCGATAAAGCATTTGTGATACATCTATGAACACTGGGTTGATAAGTAAATACAGCCTACATCGATAATCCTCATGTCACTATGTGCTCTGTATTATGCTGAGAGTTGCATACACACATCCATACACACCAATGTGTGCACACACACACTGCCAGGTTGTGATTAAATTCTCTGTGGCCTATGATCCGCCACTAAATCTTTGCAATTTTCATTTTATGCAGCTTTAATATGGATCATAGTTGCTCTCAGAGTGCCCCATCTCCTAATCTGGAGCAATCTGAGCTGAGCCTGGCTGGGCCAACATCTGATGCTAAGCCAGCCAGTCACACTCAACCAGCCAGCAAGTCAGCCACAAAGCTTCTGTCGAGCAAGCCCAAAATGCCACCATAGAGGAAAAGTTGGAAATTTTTTAGAGTAATTTATATGAAACACTTTTGTGGCAGCTGCACACTGAAGGAGTGAAGTCACGCATGTAGTTTGAATAGCGACACTGAGATAGGAATGTAATTAAAAGAAAACACAGTAGAGAAACTGCATCTGCTGCCGTGCAGAAAGTTTTAAAATGAAATAATGAAACACAAGATCAGAATTAAGAGACGCTATTCTGGCTGTTGTCCCCTCTAATAAAGGCGACACACACACACGTGAAATAATCTTAACATGAGATTATGATCCGATGGGTCGGGATGAGGTGGAGGGAGAGACTGTAGGGGTCACGTTTGTGTTTGGGTGGGGTGTGTGTGTGTGTCAGGGCATATCAGACACACACACTCACACACACAGTAGGTGTTCACATGATATTCAGCACATATTAACACCAGAGATGACCCTGTTTTTTAGAGGATTGCTGGGAGTCGACATGAGAGGATTAAGTCATTACAGCTGCACTGTTAAAAAAAATGTAGATTTAATTTGCAATGTTTAGATCCAGGAAATCCAAACCCTCTCCTTCACCTTTAAAGAAGTGCATTCATGATATTTCTGATTTATTTATAATCTATGAGCATATTTCCATAATGATGTCCACTTTCAATCAAATTAGATTAAGTAGTTTAATTAAAAAAGAATCAATAAAGATGAAAATAAAGATGATAAGAAAAACATTAAGATATTAATAAAGCACCATGTAAGCAATGCTAAAGAACCCCACTGGTTCTCATGTAAGTCCTGTAATGCTCAAACTGGGTAAAGCTAACGCTAACTTAACTCTCTTAACACACGCTTCGCTCCTCTATATGTTTCATCTCTAGTGTAGCTGTAGATGAGTCCAGCGATCTGTGGAGAACATTTCTTTACATGATTATTGTCATGAAGGGCAGAGAGTGAAACAGGAAGAGGGAAAGTGAACATCAGGACAGGGGGAACTCTCCCCTCTACCCCCGCCTCTTTAATCCCCCCCAGTGGTAACAACAGGACCAGTTAGATATCAGGAGATCCATATGGACATGTATGGAGCACTGATTTTACGGTGTCTCCTTGCTAGTGACATTTGGCATGGAGATAAACAGTCTATTTTAAATAAACCTAACAAAGTGAGGTTTTAGTTCAACAAGTTTAATTTTAAATGTTAATTCTATAAACAGACATTTTCAATTCAGAGATGTTCCACTAACTAGTTCACCTCTATTGTTGCCTCAGTAAAATTGTAAACACCAAACGCAAACCAGGAATCCAAATATTCAACCTTCTAAAACTTACATTTTCTTTCTAATGTGTCTGGCAAATTCTATATTTTTCTCATATTATCATCAAATCTGATGTAAAAATCCAAAATCTGTCAACAAATAACTGATCAGTGACAAATACTTCTGAGCCAAAAATGCTATAAATTCAAATTGAGGAAAAAAACGAACATTTAAAACCCCGTCATTGGGGCGTGGTGTGTGTTCAGTGAGCTTTTACATCATTTTGTTAGTAAAAACTGACCAGCAGATGAAAATGACTGCTGAGGCCTGTTTGAGTAACATTTTCTTTTGGTTTGAAAGAATCTAATCATGACCCATTTTCAAAGGATTTTAGATCTTGAGCACCAGTCTCAGTGATTTGGGTGTGGGACATCAGGGAGTGACTTTTAATGTAGTTAACAAGGATGGTTTTGATTTGATTTTTATCGTCACGTTTATTTATTAAAGTCAAATTACAAAATAATCACGTTGATGCAAAATCCAAAAAGAGAGAGAGAGAGAACGTATCACTAATAAGTCATGTGGGACACCAGCAGCAGTAAAGTTTTAATGCCCCTCTTGCTACGGTCTTCAGGAAGTGGACAAGTGCAGGTTCACCTCAGTGAACATGATTAAATCACACAGTAACCCCCCTCCCTCATCAAATCCTCTTAACCAGGCTGTATTACATATCTGCCAAACAAAGAAAACTCAATCAGAACAATCAGCCGAGCCAGGCCAAGCCCCTCCCACCAGCTTGTCTGATCCCATTGCCGTGATTAAAATGAAAACGGAGCCGGGATATTACCAGAAATCCCATGTTCACCTTGTAAGGAAGATCAGAAGTGTGTGTGTTTGTGTGTGTGTGTGTGTGTGTGTGTGTGTGTGTGTGTGTGTGTGTGTGTGTGTGTGTGTGTGTGTGTGTGTGTGTGTGTGTGTGTGCGTGCGCGTGAAATCACAAATGCAGATGATTTAAATGTGTCCCAGGTAATTCCCTGACGTGGATTGTAAACACTGTTTTTTTTTTCTTTTTTTTTACTGCTCGCGATAGCAGAGACAAGATTACACTTGATGGGATTGAATTATTAATATTTAACATTTCCATTCTCAGAAGTAGTAAAATCATTTGTTTATGAGCGGAGTGTTTTGAGAAAAACATGTTTTTGTTTTGCACAGACGCACCTGCGACACTCAAATCACTTCACCTCAAATCACTTCACTGACGTCGCTGTTAAATTCTATTCAAATCTTTATACTGTGTTCCAATTTATGAAATAATTTGCCAAATATTCTCTCAAATAATCAGGAAATTTTGGATAATTCTTTGGTATCAGTGGAGATTTTTTATTTCATTTCGTCCATCTGTTCAAAATCCATATTTAATTGAATTTGATAACAGAAGTCATATGATCTTTAAAGTTGTTGCCAGTTTCAAATGACAAAATCAATTGTTTGATTTTCAAATGTCAATTTCCCTCTTCTTGACATTTATTTTAGCTGATAGTTTCCATTCATTTTAGAGTTTGACATCGACAAACAGACAATTTAGATTCACAGACATTAGACAATCTGGTCCATTTCCCCCACTTCACAAAACTTGAGCCAAAAATGTAAAGAAGATCAGGAGACTTTAATTATTGGAGAAAAATATGAATCTCACACAAGTTTCAAGTCTCTGAAGAAAAGTTTTTCTGTCAAAAATCTTCTTGCTGGGGAATTATTTGGTGTGTATGGTGGAGAGGCTTCATAGACATAGAGCTATGTCAGCATGTGTGTGTGTGTGTGTGTGTGTGTGTGTGTGTGTGTGTGTGTGTGTGTGTGTGTGTGTGTGTGTGTGTGTGTGTGTGTGTGTGTGTGTGTGTGTGTGTGTGTGTGTGTTAGAGAATCCAGGCAACTTACAGTACGAGGTAAGCTTCACATTACTGTTGCTCCAGTTCACTTCCTGGGATAATCCTTAACACAACAGAGGGAACGGCAGGTGACCTGGACCAACCATTAACACACACACACACACATGCACACACAAACACACACACACACACACATGCAAAACCATCCATTCATAAATAATATCAATATGACCCTCCCTTCACCCTTCAGTCTTTCCTTCTGCTTTCCCTCCACACCTCTCCGACAGCCTCCTCAGGTTCTCAACTCTCACTGAAACATATTGTAAAGCTGCTGCCTGAGATGACGGAGTGTCATTCACCCACTGCCCTCAAAGTCATTGCCTCCATTACCGGTAGTGTCTAATTAAAGCCGGGCCTGACAAACACGTCGACGCAAACAGACCTCTGTGCTCTAATGACCCGCGAGCAGGAGACTGATGGGCAGCTGTCTGCTGTCCATCCTCTGTGCAGATCAACCTTGAGACAGGAGCCCTGGGGGGCGTCTATCGGATCACTGAGATAACAGTGGAGGGTTAGTCGAGCAATGATAATGAATGATTTATATACAGTAATATGGCATCTTAATTGATTCGTAAATTGAAAACAGTATTGTTTTTTTTATTTTTTATTCCCAGACATGTTTTCGTCGCTGTGATCCCAGACATCCGTGTTCCTGGAACAAAAACTGGACTCCAAGAGGTGTTTTTCTGTTGTTTTATCCAAAACCAAAAAAAACCCCAACAAAAACAATCAGAACAATAACCCTGTCTGCGGATCATATCTAGGGCTATTATCCTCTTATTTGCATTCTATGAAAAAAGGAATAACAAGGTAGCTGAGGCTTATCTAGAGCTCCTCTATTAACCACTGTAGCATTAGCATTAGCAGCAGAAAGTTAACTTAATCATAAAGCACTTTAAGATGGTTTGATAGTCACTTATTTTCGCTGAGAAAGATCACATTTCTGCTGCGTAACATTTTTGGTTGACTGACGTCTTTTCCGTTGCAGCATCTGCTTCTATTTGTTTCTCTCTGTTTTCCAATCACTAAAAAAAAATCATCCACTCTTCCATCACAGTGCCCCGAAGAAACCTCAGGATAAAAACAAAACAAACCACAAAAAAAAAGCTGAAATCCATTTCCATATTAGTATGAAAATGTTAGAATATTTCAGAGGAATTATCCCTTCCACAAAACAGAACAAAACCCCTCTTTTATTCCCGCTAATCCTTCAAAGACTGTGATATTACCTGATAGGATGGTGTACAGTGTGAATACTATCAACAAGACCAACATGACCAAAATAATATAAGCGGGTCCCCATTGTGGAGATTAGAGTGAACATGCCGTGTTCTCAATTTATCTCTTTCCCAAAATGCAACGTCTCTTTTTGTTCAGCCTCTCATTCCTCTCTTCCGTCTTTTCTGATTCCAGATTAAACCATCAGCTGGATGGAAGCTGTTTGTCTTCTTTGTCCCGCCATTTATAAAATTGCAAAAGTAATGAATGTGCTGTGCAGATCAGGGGTTAATGAGGAGAAAAAACATAAAAATAGTAAAGTGGTTGTAAGTAAATGTGTTTTTATGAGCATATTTTTTTACATATTCCCAACTTTTCAATTGCGACATGGCAAACTAAAGACCAGCATTTTATCCAAAGTGTTTTCACACATTTATCTGACCATCATGAGCCACATGGGATCTCTGTGTTTCACCCTGGACAACTCAGTGACCAGTGTTAGCCTTTAGCTCAAACCGGCTAACCTGACTGGTTTAATTCACCTTCTTTTACCTGTTTTGATTTCTGATTCCAGAAATGCCTTTTCTGACCTTGTTTGCCGCATTGTCATAACCAAAACAGATTATGTAGAGCAACACAATTCAAATGGACTGGAAACAATCACCCGCGGGGAGGCTGAGCGCCTCGATGACTGATGTACACTAAAACCCCTGCCATGGAGTAACAAAAGGAGCCTCGTGCTATAGGTGAAGCCTTCAGCCCCGTGGATGATAATTGGTTCTAGAGAGAAGAAAATCCCAGGACACCCAAAGCTTCATAAGTCCAGCTCTTTTCTGCTCCATACATATTGAACATGGAGTCAGGGGGCTAAGGAGATTACCACAATGGGATGAAGAGGCTGTAAGAGCCTTTGTAGCCTCGGTGTCGTGAGGCGCAGTGAAAGTTGCGACAGCATTCTCTCAAGCCCTTAAACTGCTTGACCTTAAAAGCTCTGTTTATAAGCTGTCCAAGGAAAAAAGACGGCAATGAAAAATAGCAGCACCATACATTAAATAGCAAAACTAGCCTCCTGCAAAAAAGTTTATGTCAATATTACATATAAGTAAAGAATGAAAAAAAAAAATAGACGTCATCGAGTTCGCCTGAGGTAAAACGTGTCAGCGTCCTATTTTCACTTAAAATGTAAAAGAAATCCTCAGTGCAGCCTTTTTATTCAACGTAGGATTATTGTGTGTGTGTGTGTGTGTGTGTGTGTGTGTGTGTGTGTGTGTGTGTGTGTGTGTGTGTGTGTGTGTGTGTGTGTGTGTGTGTGTGTGTGTGTGTGTGTGTGTGTGTGTGTGTGTGTGTGTGTGTGTGTGTGTGGGACCGAAGCATTGAAATGACATGAAGAGTTATTTGGGCTGTAATGAAGCTTCTTAATGAAATCAGTGCCCTTGAAAGTTCTTCATCAATTTTAGCTCCCTCGCTCGTTCGCTCGCTTCCTCTCGCGCCATACCGGCCTGTCAGCTAATCCACGTGTGCGACACCATATTAATTAAACACAGCGTTTCCTGAAGTACTTAAGTGAAGCGCTATCGTTGATAATGAGCAGGTTTAAAGGAGTCACATCCCTCTCAAAATTACTTTTTAAACCAGCCTTATTAAGCAGAAAATGAGGCCCAAATCAGCCTACAAGCCCCTCATTAAAAGCCACTGATCCTTGGCCAGGCGCATGTTCCAATGGTTTTAATTAGGCTAGCGCCACATCGTCACTGACAGGAAGTGCCATTAATCTTGGTTTTTTTTTTTTCGTTTTGTTTTCCATTCACGCTGCCTCACGTGTCACAACAGGAAAAAGGAATTTTAAAAACGTGACGTATTTAAAGGTCCGTCCGTGTTTTCTGTCACAACCTCCGCAAGCATTTTTGGTGAACGCAACTCCATTTTTTGTTAAATGCATCATTAGAAAAAAACACACACATGTGGGGATGTGTGTGTGTGTGTGTGTGTGTGTGTGTGTGTGTGTGTGTGTGTGTGTGTGTGTGTGTGTGTGTGTGTGTGTGTGTGTGTTCATGAGTTGCTCTCTCCGTGCAGGATGGTCCCGTTCCTTCCTGTCACACCTTCTCCGCTTGGAGGATTATGGATGGCCAATTACATCGCTTTTGTCATTAATTAATGAGGATAACGAGTCCCCCCCCCCCCCACTCCTCTTGCTCCCCACAAAACCATGATGCTGCTCAGCTGGTACTAAACAGAAAGAGGGGTGTTAGGTGCTGTGTGTGTGTGTGTAGTCATAGTGAGTGAAGGAGGTTCTGATGTTTGCTAAAAGAGGCTGAACGCCGGGATGCTTCCTGACCTCCGGGTCACGTTGGTGCATCTTGGAGGTGTGTCGGCGCTTGTGTGTGAGCGTTGACTACCAGTCTTGTATCTGTGAGGCCATTACAGAGATTAGGCGTAGCTGCAGTAACGGATGCCCCCGATTGTCAGCTCATATCTTTTGTCAAGAGGTCGGGGAAACGAGGGGGAGACGGAGGTTTTTAACTGAGTGGAAGTGAAGTCTGGAGACTGAACCGAGACTCCATACAAAACACAAACGAGCACCTGAGCTGAAAAACCGTCCTGATAAAAAACACCGCGCGCTTGTCATCCAGTGCTTAGCGTTCCTCCACCTCCACCTCCTCCCACCAGGCCCCCCAGTTTGGCCCCTATTTCTCTGCCCCGGCCCACCCACCAGCGTGGCGTCAGGTGCCTCGTGGCGATAGGCAAAACGCTTTGCCTTCGCTGCCATGCTTCAAGGGTTTGTGGCCATCTGAGCACAAAACACAGGCACTCACACACACACACACGAGCATGAGAAACTCACACACAGAGACATACAAACAGACACCCCCCCCCCCCCTTTACATGTCTGATTAACGAATGAAAGGCCCCAGCAACGTCGCCCCGAATCACATGGTTCCTCGGAACCAACTGACTCACCCGCTCATCGCTTCCGACAAGGCGGGGCTGGGAGGGACGACGGTGTGATGTCATCGCGGAGTAGAGGAGTAGTGGGGTCCATGGGGTAAAGGGTGTGTGTGTGGGGGGGGGGGGTATCCTTGCAGCACCACCGCCAGCACAAAACAACCAAGGCGACAGCATCCTTGATTTTCATTCAAATCTTTTGCAGTTTCTAACGCCTTACACACACACACACACACACACACACACACACACACACACACACACACACACACACACACACACACACACACACACACACACACACACACACACACACACACACACACACACACACACACACACACACCTGTTTAGCCCTACTGTTCTATCTCCCCTCTTCACCCTTTCACCCCACGTGAACCTACGTGGATCCACAAAATCTACATAAATATGTTCCTGTGGGCAAATTTTAATGGAGGAAAGTGTTTTATAACCCCCCCTCCCCCCCTCACATTATAATCATAATCAGAGTTGAAGTATTTTCATTTTCCTTCAAATCCTCTGTTTTAAGTACAATCCGTGTGTGTGTGTGTGTGTGTGTGTGTGTGTGTGTGTGTGTGAGGGGTGTGGGGGGGGGTGCTACATTGTGCACCAGACACATGAACTTGCACATAGATGAGAACTTAATTAGAGAAAGCAGCGCTGTCAGATGCATTAGACAGAGGTACACACTTAAGGGCATATGGTTTAGTCCGACACCATCGGGTCGCAGAAAAGCACACAAACATACCTCAAAGCTCAGAGTCATGCTAATGAAATCACTCCCTTTCCATCCCGCTGAGAGCAAACACAAATGTTTACAGACATCACACAGTCTGCCTGTACTCACTGCAACACACTGGGCTGTTGTGCACCGACCGGAGCGCCAGTTTGAATGCATAACGGCACTTTCAGAGACAGACAGTCAGTTAGAATTAGTGGTAAAATGAGTAATTTCACTAAAACCGCTTCATACCATCCAGCCCTTTAAATAAAAATGACCGCAAGGTAATTTCAAATTAAGTTTAGCACACTTATATTTAATAAATGATTTATCAGGCACTGCAACATTATTGATTTGTTGTTTCTGAGGGCACCCATGATTGTAGGCTAGTGTCTAAACAGATCATACAGAACAATATGGTTGCACACATTTGCAGTAATCCAGATTATGACCTCACAGGTCAAACTGTAATTTTTTTGACAAATACTGTACATGAATTGTTTTCACAATTGTCCACATAGTCTTAAAAACTAGTCAATGAACAGTTCTGTGGTGATGCTGAGCAGCGATAATGTGAGAATAATAATAGAATAGAATAAATACGGATGACATGTGAATCTGAAATACGCCACTTGGATGAAAATGTGCTTTTATGAAAAGCAGACAATGACGATGGAGGTCAAAGTGTTTCTTGGAACAACAAATCAATGAAGAGTCCAATGAGATATTTTCATGTATTGTGTTGTTGTTTTTTCTTTCTTTTCTGGTGCAGTTTTCTTCCCGACAGACTCATTCAGTGATTATCTTTTTCTGATTTTGAAACAAGGTACTGACTTCATGCAGGATCACACAGAGACAATATTTTATTTAATTTGTTTTTGTTTTGCATGCAAAATGTTCGTCTTTTCAACAATCCTAGTTTAAGTGCATCAATATCTGACAGGTGTGGTTACTTTTGCCTAAATGTATTGTGTATTATAGTTCCAATAAATTAGCACAAAACTGTATATATTAACTTTAAAATAAAATGTGAATGTGAATACACACCTGAGTTGTACATGGTCTATTTAAAAATGAACTGAAATGAGAAGTCTAGTGTATCTCTACACTTTAAGCATCTGACAGATGTTACACACACTAACATTAATGCACTAAGCGCGTGTTTCCATTTCTTAAAGTATACTGTTTAATTACTCTACAAGTGTTCATCAGAAAACATTTAAAGTTTAATTTGTTTGTCTGCAGAATTTGTTCTCAAAGAAGCGTAAAAGATTAATTTATGGTGATTTAATGGACACACCATCCATTGCCGGTGCACTAAAGGGCCTTTAAATATGTGACCATGTGATCTGTCTTATAGTATAACTTCACACACAACCATGACGCGCGCTGACGACCATTAAAATAATGAGGTGGGTGACATAATAACAATAAAATCTTTATTTCAACCGCTGGACAACAGGCCTTCAGGGACGTAAAGTAACCAAAAAAAAAACAAAAAAAAGGCAACTGTGTCATTCAAGGCAATTAGGCAGCAGCGCATAGACTGATGGAGTGCAGGACCTGATCCCTCACGTCATCTAACAACATTTGTCACATTTCATGCCGGCTTCCCTGAATGTCTCTTGGGGTCTCAGACAAGACAAGTGTCATTAGAGGGCCAATTTAATATGCCACGGGTGGCCTGTTGCTGTGGCGTGAGGATGGACTGTAAGAAGGAGACTGGAGTGGATCAGTCAGTGGTTTAAAAGGGGTGTTCTGATCAGAAACCGCATGACTTAATTCATGTTAAAGCACAAACGGGCCTACAAAATTATATGCTAATAGCAGACGAGCACCTGTGGGATTGGAAGGAATGATTTCTCCGGGTTTAGCACAGTGAGTGGGATTATAAAAGATCCCATTCAACACAAAATCACTCAAATTTTTGCACTCGCTGTAATGGATAAACATTATATATATAAAGTCCTGCTCCACAAGTCACGTTTTGTGGAATAATCAAATTCACTGAGATGTATATTTATTTTGAAAAATTGCTTATTGTGAATTTTTGGAGACACAAACGCCACAAGCGCCACTTTATAATAACAAGTTGTTTATTCTGATTCATGCTGAGAAAATCCTTAAAATTTTAAATTCTAAGGGTGACCTTTAAGAACAATAATATTCCACTAAAATCTGTCTGTAATTTATATGAACACCACAAAGGGAGGAAAGTTTCATCTTCCAGATAAAACTGGATGTAAAAAAACAATCAGAGAAAAAAAAAAAAACAACCTCAAAAATATACAGAATGTTTAAAATAGAATAAATATTACTGGACTGTACTCACATAAACAATTAATTGTTCTCTAAACTCACCAACAACCTGCAAGAGGGAACTGTCATCTTAACATTTACTAAATTAAATGGAGCATGGAGACAGAAACTGAAATCGTGTTAATAACTGTCAGGAGTATAAGAGCGCGCCAAGGAGGCTGCAATCACCCAAATACTCAGAGACAGGTCCGGGGTGCCCGGGGCGCTCCATGCGCCCTTCCCCTCAGCGCCATCGTCCTCAGTGCGTGCCAAACAGGCCCCACCAGCCCCTCCGAGCTCGTCTGGACCCAGCTCTTCTTGTCAGAGGCCTCTCATGCAGGAAAAGAAAGTTGCCAACTCATTTTAAGGGGGGGGGGGGGTCACTCAGAGGAATCATTTTAGCAGAATGACGGGCGTTTTGTTTTATTTAATTTAATTTATTTATTTTACTGATGAGACAAAATACATTTAACCTGTTTTTTGTCAAAACTTTTTTCCTTTCACTTCCTTTAAAGTGGATTAATTTTAATTGAATCTGTTGCGCATTAGGTCTACAGCCTAATTAAAAGCATTTCTGATATTAATTTCACATATTAGGTTGTGTCGTGCGTAAATTGACATTTTAGTGTGTGTTGCCATTAAATATAAACCAAAAGTAAAATGTGTGATGAAATGAAGCAAACTGGGTCCAAGCATAGATATTTGTTTTAATTATAAAGACATATAAACAATATATGAAATTCATGTTGCAACACAACCAAAACGCTTCTTCATGTATGTATAGGCTGTAGTTCAATAACAATTCTATAGCCGGGGTTTGGAGCAGGTGATTTTTTTCCACAGTTGTACAATACAATCATGTAAAGATGTGCAAGAACTGAACAAGTTAACCTGATGAGAAAACAAACTTGTCAACACATCATCTCAATGAGTAGAACCTCAGCCATCAACGGATCCCCCCCCACATATACACTCAGTCATTCAAGGGATGTCCTTTCAGAAGAAAAAAAAAATTTAAAGTCAAGATCGGGTCACGTTTCTTTGCATTACCACTTTTCATTGTGTTGTAATGTTGCATAGATTACAAATAAGAGAGGATAACTTAACTAAAATATAGTTAAACTTATTTGGACATGGCCTGTAGTGTCTGCAAGTACGAGCGACGAAGTGACGGGGGCTTTGACTTCTATAGGCCTAAACAGTTTATTTCCCATGTAAAACTGGATGGAACGAACATTGCTGTAAAATTACTTAACCATACTTTAAGATTATGCATCAGACTAAGCTTGTTTTTATTTTCCACAGATTTTTTCTTTATAGAAATAACTAGGGTGTGGGGGAGAGAGAGAGAGAGTGACATAGGCGCAGTAAAGGGTTCAAAGTTCAGGAGATATTTCTACCAAATCAAGGCTTGTCGTTACAGTGTTTGAAGAGACTCGACGGTGTGGCGGAATAAGTGGTGCACTTCTCGGCACAGGTGGCGATGGCAGAGCCCGAGAACGGGTAGACGGCAGCCTGTCCAAAGGGCGCCAGGGCGGGGGGGATCGGTGAGGTGATTGTCTGTCCCTGGTTCAGATACGCCACCAGCCGCCTCATCTCCTCCAGAGCCTGAGCCTGCATGAGGATGTAGTTCTTGGCCAGGAGGAGCGTGGCTATTTTGGAGAGTTTTCTCACCGAGGGGCTGTGGGCGTAGGGGATAACGGAGCGCAGACCGTCCAGCGCGTCGTTCAGGTCGTGCATCCTCCTTCTCTCCCGGGCGTTGATGCTGAGCCGCAGGGAGCGCTGCTCCTTGGACTTCTTGGCCAGGGGCCCCCCGGGCTTGTCGTCCCCAAACGACGAGCCCCTCTTCCGCGACTCCAGCGAGTCGAAGCCATCCTCGTCCTCGCTCGTTTGCTCCCCTCCGCTCTCGTTGGACTTTGCCGTCTGCCCTGACATGAAGTCTGCGGCCGGCGTGAGAGGGAAGCGGCCCGGGCTTCCAGCACCATGGCCAGCGCCAAATCCGAAGGCGGACTGCCCGTAGCGCTGCGTCAGATCCAGGAGCGCGTCGTTGCTGATGGATTTGAGCAGGTTCTCCTCGCTGACATTCATTTTCTCTTGCAGGAGTAGGAAACTCTTCTGCTTTGTCTCACTCCTATCTCTTTGTTTTGTAAAAACAAACAAACCCAAAAACCTGCAGGCTGTACTCACGGTATTTCTCTCAAAGAGTTGTTCTCTAGGAGTTCCACTCTTCTTCTTCTTCTTCCACTCACTTTATTTCCTCTGTTACGCGCAGTGACTCTTCAAGAAGTAGGATGAATGTGAAGCCGATCCTCTACATGTATTCACCTCCTCTGTGCACCCCCTTGTTGCGCGCATAGCCTACGTTCAAACGACGCTTCTCTGAATTGTGCGCGGAGAGATCGGAGCGCTCGGAACGGTCGCTTTCCTTCCGTGCGTTTTTACGCGCCCTCCCCTCGCCTTGGGCAGGTTGTGACTCGCGTTCTGCCCCTGCTTGCAAGTTAGTAGGAGGACGAGGCACCCCCCCTCGGGATTATCCAGCCGTCCAATCAGGGGGGCGTTTTAATTAAATCGAGAGGAAAGCACGTCGGCTCCCAATTTCAATCATCAAGTGTTAATTGTTGCGTAAAATGACGCGCGGTCGTCACTACATTATAATATAAGACATTTAAATTATTTCACCACTATAAAAAGAGACCTTATGAATTCAGAACTTAACAGTATTATAAATATATAAGGTGATCACATACTCACCTGTCTGAAGACTGTCTGTGTTAATAAGAGAGATCGGGGAGTAGGAGACACTGACAAGACAAGGTGAGGTTGGAACATGTGACCTCCTTGTTTCCCTTTCTTCTCTTGTTTGGGTTTTATTTCTTTCCAGGAAGTGTGGATTCACCTGTGCAGGTTGCTTTTACGCACCGTTCAACCTACACATCATCAAGTTGGAGATAAGTTCTACTCAGTCACCTCTGCAGGTAACGGGTTGATCATTAATTGAATATTAGTGGTTTTATGGAAACTGAAAGCTGTTTTCTGTTCATTATAGTATTCATATAAATACTACATGCCTACAATGAGGCGTAAAACAGCCAAATATAGCGATGCTACTGACGAGAAAAGGCGTTAAGTCATCATATGTGTGAAATCACGTCCCAGCGCAATACTGTAAGCAAACGGGTAATTAATTAGTGTTTGTGTATTAAAATCTATTCAGCGTAAAGACGGCCCGAAGTAGCACAAAGTACGACGATCCGATCATTAATGGTTTGTAAATGAGGCAACAATCCGGTCGGTAGGAAACAGGTGTCCTGACACGGGATGATGATGATGATGATGATGATGATGATGATGATGATGATGATGATGATGATGATGATGATGATGATGATGATGATGATGGTGAAGGTGAGGTTTGCCTCTCAGTGTCCGATATAGAACATTACACCGGTGGGTATTCACTTCCACGTCACGCAGGATTCGTCTCCACTTGGGTTACAGCAACATCGGGATCAAGTGTTGTTGCGCCACCTTGTGGAAGAAGGTCGACAGTAAATATCAGAATAAGTTACCACCTTATTTACCATGTTTCTTCCAGAGTTACGGTCGTTTTTTCAATATTTTTTATTATTGTAGTAAAATGCTGATGAGTATAAATTCGGAGTTATTTAAGTTTAAAAGAAATTTTACTTTTTTATTCTATCATAAATACTGAGAATGGTCATAATTGAGAGAAATAAATATTTTAGCAGTTGTCAGTGGAAGTTATGGTGGTCTAAGAAAGAATAGTTCAAACACTTCACATATATTGTAGAAGGCATTTCATACAAAATACTGTTAAGAAAAAAAATGATTTGAGAAATGAGAGGGAGCCTGGGCCCCCAGGGGTTCAAAGACTAGAAAAAGCCCCCGTTGTGCAAAATGGATTTAACACTATGTTTTTAAATTTATATGATTGCTGCAGAGATCAAATAATGTAAATAAAGGAATGATTTGAACACGGTGGCGCAGTGGGTGTGACGCTATCACCTCACACAGGCGGGTCCAGTATCACGGTTCTGTGTTGGTGTTGCTCTGCAGTACTGGAGTGTGTCAGGAGGTGGAGCCAAACCTGTGAGCAGAGCCTCGTCTCCACACCTGTGCCTCATCTTCACACCTGTGCCCCATCAGGTTGATTAGCCTGAGGATTTTTAAGTCAGCTTCTGTTGCTGTGGTGCCAGGAGGTTCTTGTAGTTTCCTGCATGTTTCTGTTCTGAGCTGATTTTCTGTGGTCTGCTTCTGGTTTCTTGTAGATGTTGTTGCTCATGAAAGTTATTTTATTTCTTCAGTTTTGAGAACACTCCTGGGTTTTTGGTTGCTACTTTGTAAGTATTTCTCTTAACAGTGTTTTTAGTTTTATTTACTTGCCCCTTGTGGTGTTTTCAGTTCCTACTTTGTGTATATAGTATTAATTCCTGAAAGAAATTTTTTTTTTTTGAACCTTTTTCAATAAATCTGTACACCGTTATACTCTACATGTGGGTCCTGGATCTCCTTAAACACACCCTATGAAATCCAGGTTCGAGTCCTGTTCTGCGTAGAGTTTGTATGTTGTCCCCTTGTCTCTGGTCAAATATTCTGTCCAGTATTAAACCAAACAGCAGAGACATGAAGCATTTACACAAGAATGTAACGAACAACAGAGGCAAGATGTACACGTTATGGAACAAAAGCAAAACTACAAATTAAAATTATTAAAAAGTTAGCACAATTTAAAAACAACTGATGGCAGTGATGGAGAACTTTTACCAAAGGGAAGAGACTAGCACCAAGCTGGGCCCTAGACAAAGTTCTGATCTAGATGAAGGTCATTTTATTAGCCTGTGTGAAAACATGGGAGTAGCAGGCAACTTTTATGACAAATGCAATAAAGGGAAATGGAAGAAGACTCAAAGATATCAACGTCATTGCTGAACTTGTAGTCAAATCTTAAAAGTCCCACGCTGTAACAGTCATGAAGGCCACCTGCCTGCAAATCCATTGTTAAGGAGACGTTTGGTCCTGAAGCGGCACAAAAAGGGCTAAAATCCCTCTCTGATAACACGATTGCCAGATGTATTGATGGCATGTCTGCAGACATCAGAAGGGTTGTTTTGGACAAATCTAACTTCTCCAAACTTGTCTTTCCCTTCAGATTTCTGAGGAGACTTCAGAGTCTGTGTGACGGCAGGAGAAGGAAAGTGTTCCTTCATCCGATCATCTGGATCAGTCAACAATTCCAGAATCAGACTCTGAGGATGAAGAACCAGTGGATTCATCCTCAATACTGGAGGACAATGAACAAACTCAGTGAGTGGAGCTGCTCCAGACGCTTGTTTCTACTGTTCTTTGCTTTTCTTTCAACATATTTTTGGATTGAAAATTCATCTAATGTCATCTTTAGCTGTTTATCTTGATTGATTCTTAACCATGACTGAAACCATAGCTGTGGCAGCTAGCCAGGTAGTTTTATCCAGAGCGGACCCACCAGCTCAGATCAGGGGAACCAGGATCAGTGAGTGACCATTCAAAGGAAGCGTCGTGGCCAAAGTCTCAGGTTCACCAGTTCAACAGGTGTCAGTGTGTGTGTGTGTGTGTGTGTGTGTGTGTGTGTGTGTGTGTGTGAGGTTGTCTGTGTCTTTGTGTGGCTCTGCGGTGCACTGGCGTCGGGCCCGGAGTTTTTCCCGCCCCACCCCCTAAGCCTGCTGGGATAGGCTCCACTCCTCGTGACCCGCTACATCGAATAAAGCAGTGATAAGAAAATGAATGGATGGATGGATGGATGGATGGATAGACATGCTATGTGATTTTAAGTCCAGAGTAAAGCTGGACATCAAAACATAAGAAGATAAAATGTGACCTCCTGAATATCAGATCTGTATTCAAAAGCTGTGTATAGTCTGTATATATAGCGGTTATATAGATTTATTCTGAAACCTGGCTGTGTTTCCCATTTACCTAAATTATCAGATTCCTGGAGACTCAGGCCAAGGAGGAGTTGCAGTTATTTTAAAATCATGTTTACACCTGAATCCTAAATGTAATGTGTCTCCTGTGTTGGCGTCTCTGCACCGGCTGCCTGTCAACACAAGGATAGACTTTAAAATATTCCTTCTCACTTACAAAGCCCTTCATGACCAGAGACCTACCTATCTGAAAGAGCTTTTAGTTACAATCCATCTAGGGCGCCATGCTCTCAACATACAGGCCCACTGGTGGTTCCTAAATGTCAAAACATTGTTTTTATTTGATATTTTTAAAGCTTTATCTCAATTTTCTTTTAGTACCAGTGCTGCTAATAATACATGTCAAACCAACCATATTAAAATAGTTGACCACTTTATGTACAAATGTAAAACTGATGGGGCATTTGAATCTGAAATGGTGATTGGTTATGTAATGCCATCTGCTCTGTCTGGGGTGGCGTTTTTCCACTTTCAAATACAATGTTTTATTTTTTGTAAATCTCTCATCTCATGTTGTGAAAATGCATAAAGCTTGACAAGTGCGCCCTCTATCGGTGGTCAAAGTCAGGGGAAACCACTGCAGTGAGGCGCTGTGATGTATTCCTCAATGACTTGATTTATTTCTGATACAATTCTGAATAAATCTTAATTAATTCCGATATAAGGATGGTAAAAGAAAACATGCAACACAAAATTCTAAATAATTACCCTTATTGTGTCGTTGTTGCATCTTAAAAACGTCTTGTGGTAATTTTCACCATAGGACATTCTGATTCAAAGTGTCCAGCAAAGATGTGACTGTAACAGTGAACCTGCAGGCACAACACCAGGACCCTGAGACTTGAACACCGTAATTAATCCAACCATCACTCTGCTTACCACTTGTTTCTTTTTCACTGTGGAATGTCAAAATGTCCTTAATGATAAGACACATTACTACAAAACAAAAAGGAACAATAAAGAAAACATGCAGACAAAAATACGAAACAAAGTCTGTACAGACTGTACCTGTAGATTACAATACACAACTTCATAGAAAAGAGACATCATACAAAATACTAAAATATCCCTATTACTGTACACCAGTGAAATCATCATGCATGCTCATATTTGACCTAAGGCTTCACCTAAACTTAAGAAAAAAGGAGAATAGTGTTTAAATCTGACAAATTATATCATGCATGTAGTGATATATGTGTGAATCTGGTTAAACGTGTGAGCTGCTGACAGCAGACTCTCCAACAGAATAATGTGCAATAATACTAGTGACCACCAGAGAGCAGAAAAGCCCACAAGTTGAAAAAACTTCCATCTCACAATGAACACCACACTTTTATTTATCACTCATTATTCAGTAATTAAAAATAATTATTTCAAGGTCATGTTGTGCTATATAGTGTTTTCTTTCTTTAAAAAAAAATAATTTTAACCGGTGGATGTCTTGTCCTCTACAATATTCCTTAATCTAACAATGCACAAAATAAAAAGCTGCACATTGAGAAATGGAATGCTTTGGTGTTTGTACTGTCTGTTTAAAAATGCAAAATCAATAAGGCTATTGATATACAGTGAGGAAAAAGTATCCAGTGCAGGCTGTAAATGAACAATGTCAGCTGACGGTCTGTGGCGATCACATCCTCCAGGGCTCGTCCGACGGCTCAGCGCAGAACCGTCAACTTATTTTGAGGAGGAATGAGCACAAAAAGCTTCATATCGAATGAATAGAAAGAAAAACAGCAAAGTGTCAATACGGCAACTAATGACACATGATGCTTTTAGAGCCTGTGCTTTGGCTCTATGTTGCTATGGCAACTGCAGGCTCAGTTGCCATACAATGGTGGCATACAACATTTGGCTGGGACTCTGTGTGCTATAAGACAGAAGCTGGTGTTTGCAGTGGCAGCAGAGGACCGCCATGGGGCAGAAAAGTATTTTCTATTCCTATGAATATTCCATCTTAAGCAGGAATGATGCAAAGTGAGTGCATATATACATACATGCATGTACAAATGCATGTCAGCGTGCATACTTTATGTATCCCATAGCACCCGTAGCTGTTTTGCAAAATGTGTGTGCAAAATGAATTAAATCATGGCTGTGACTGTCTTCAAGGAAAATATTTGTAAAAACGGTGCAAACCACAATTTAAAAAAAATGTTTTCTGGTGTTTATATTCAAATTTACATCAGGTGTAGATTATTCCTGATGTGATATACTGTAGTGAGACCCAGAAGGAGGCACTCATGTGGGCCGTCTCACCAGGCTGACTCTCATATCCTAATTTTCAGCACCACGCTCTCTGTTTGACTTCCACCTCTTGCCTCACACACATACTCTCTGTCTTTCTCCATCATGCACACACACACACATGCGCGCACACACACACACACACACATGCATGCACACACATCAAAGTGTAGCTCTGAGTGAAGATGGAACAGACTCGTTTGATCTCCTCCTGCCAGCTCTGATTAATGTCTGGATTTACAGTGCAGACCTACAGGGACCCGGCAGCCATGACACGCTTCTTCTCCTGCACTGGAATCTAGTTTTAGTTGCAACCAATCACAGCCCTTGATTTTATTCATCGATCCATTTCATATAAGCTCTCACTGAAGAACAAAAACAAACCCGTAGTTCGTGTTCCCGGTCCCAGCATACCCCCCCCCCCCATCCACCCAATCAGAGAGACTTTACAAAGTCCTTCACTCATCCCAGTCTTCCCCCCTCCTATCTTAGGAGGATTAGAAAGTATGAGATAGATGTGGATCTGTGTGGTAAATGTTCAAACCGGTGAGTCCTGGCTCTGGTTTGTGATGGTGGGTACAGTGTTGGTGTTCGGTGGGAGGATGGCTGACAAACGATGGAGAATGAAAAATTTAGCATTGAGCATCAAAAAGTGTTTGCATGGCACACATTGCAGAGTGTGCTTTGTGCACATCTCACACATCTCACCCACGCTTCATCACAAGGAACACAAAATAAGTAAACAATGCACCCACTTTTTCTCCTGTCTTTACCCCCTTTATCCCCAACCATCTCTCCCTTTCGCCTCTTCAATCCTTATTTTTTTCCTCTCCATTTTGTCTTCCGTCACTGCAGTGCAATGCAGATTTTTTCACAGGGTGGAGGTATGGTGGAGATAGGCGGGGTTACATGAATAATCGTTGAAGATATTTTTACTCTGACCCACTTTGGAGTCCCTTTTGGCCCCCTTAAAGGTGCCGCAGCCGCCCGACTCTGTTTTAGGTCGACTGAAGATATTTAAATGTGAACTTCAAACGCAAAACTACTTCATTGGTCAGATGTGTGGCGTGAGCGTGAAGTAGTCTTTGCAGTCCTCCAAGAAATATCTGACGAATTATTATTTATGCAGTGCACATTTGCTAGCAGTAGTGCATTTAGAAAAATTAAACTTAATTATTGAAATACAGTCCTTGAGTGTCATGTTGTTTGTTAGCCTCATGTTAATTATGGAAACTGTTAAATACAAATTAATTTCTAACAATAAATCCTCAAGCTAAACTGATTATGTTGAATCTCGTGCAGGGAAGCACCTACCCAGTGTTTCCTCGGTGTAGCTTTGTCTGGACCACTAACTATATTCAATTAAGGAGGAAGATGATGTATAATTTATTTAACCAGGTGAAATCCTCATTGAGATTAAAAATAGATATGAGCGCGGCTGCATGGTTTCCTTCGTAGCACCAGTTCACCAACAACCGGCACAAATTTAAGCAGGTTTTTTAAACGAAAGTGAACTCACAAAAAGCAGCTGATTGACATGTTTTCCATTGTCAGTAGCTGAAATCTCCTTCCTGTTTTGTTCTTACGTATCATATTTATTGTCGGAAATGTTCCAGAAAACAGGGAACGGTAAAATGTGAAGGGTCATCAGTGGGTTTTTGTGCATGAAGTAATAAAAAATGGCACCGACTGGGTTTGTCTGTGTTATCTTACAATGACACCCACCATGCAGGTTGGAACAGTCCTTTGAGATGCTTCATGGTAAACTAACCTAATCAGCTCTCATCTCCTAATGCATAATCAATGCATAGGTAAGAACGTGTCATCAATCTTTTCGTCTAATTCTCTGCAGGTTCGCGACACACGTGAAAGATAAGTTGATTTATCAGAGCAGGACGTCTTCCACTGCTTTGATTTTCACATTTCAAAACTACTGTAGTTGTTCTCGATGTCGGGTGGAGGTCAACACTCTGGCTTTCTGTCAGAACCAGCTTTAGCCTTTGTGTGCTCCAGTAGCTGTGGATGACCCTGTGGATGGGTTTGAGCTGCTGCAGACGAGGAACAAGCAAAAAGACCTGCAGTTTTGACCCCGTCTGATAACCACCATAATTTGACCCGCTGTTGAAATCTCTCCAGATGCTCACATTCACCCATTTTTCCCCACTTCCAACATTTCATCTACAAGGACAAAATGTTCACTTTTGCTGCTTCACACTGTACATCCCACCCCCCCCCGACTGGTTCCAGTCTAGATAACCAGTGTTCTTCACCTGTCAGTCGGTCTCATCCTAGGGATGATCGCTGGTTGAATCTCCTGGTTTTCTTTCTTTGCCATCACTTTAATGAATTCAGTGATGTTCTAATAATTCCTTGACTGAAAAATACAATCTTGCATTAAAAACTGAATGCATTCACTAAACGGTATAAATTTATAAGCGGTGAAATTTCTGCAAGACATCTTGTTAAGTGTGATCTATTAAGAAGATTCTGAGGATGTGATCTGTTTAAGGCTTGAAACTTTAACTTACATACTGAGCACAAAGGGCTCAGAGGCAATGTGTTCTCTTTTAACACAACTCAGTTTGAACACAAACACAACTGTTCATGACAAATACTTTATTTATAATTCAACAGCGAGCTGAACACAGGCAGCCAAAATCCCATCTGGCAAAGCCTTCAAAAAAAAATACAAAGGTTTGATTCAAATAGTTCATTTAAATTCAAATTTCTCTCAAAAACAAAAAAAGTGTTTGGTGCTAATCAAGATTTAAATTTTGAATTTAACTAAACAGACATCATTTTCTACCTGAAGCTGCTTCCTTTACGACCTCTTCCTCATATTTATTTTATCTTCTTCTTAAGTCACATACTATAATGATTTAATGTAAGTTCTTTTGAGTATATAAAAAACACAAAAAGGGACACACTATGAATGAATGACCTGATTTGTGTTTTATACAAAAAGCTCCACCACCACTTCCAGCTCGCTGCTTCTGTTATCTCCCCATGCTTATCCTTTATCCCCCTGTTCCACCATCTTCTCCTCCCTTTGTCTCTCTGCAGAATAGTTCCATTTTCCTCCTTTTTCCATCTTCCTTCCAATTCCAAGCTTTTCAAAATGTGAAAAGTCACCTAGAGTTTTCCTTCTAGGGTTTTTTTTTTTTTGCGGGCAGGAAGTCCATATTTAATGAAGTGACTCTCTTGTTAACATGCTTTTAAGTGCTCCTGTGCAGGGCTGCAGGCTGGAGCAGAGGAGCGGAGGCTGAGGCTTTTTATTTATTCATTGGGTGGTTCGGAGCTTCTTCCCCGCTCTGTGAAGAAGGGAGAGGATTAGAGAAATGAATCCCCTTCCTCAACACACACACATAGACACACACACACACACACACACACACACACACACACACACACACACACACACACACACACTCCCTCACTGGTCGTGTTCCCTCCCTCGGGGGACACCCCTGAGTCAGTCCACATTAGCATCCATCAGAGTACGTTGCTCTAGAGAGAGACGAGTTTCTGTCCCACTGCGTCTCACATACATGTATTGATATTTAAAATGTGCCATTTCACACACACATGCACACACACACACACACACACATACACACATACACACACACACACACACACACGTTCACAAAGTAGCAGGAAGCACAATTTCCACCTAGTTGTCCTCAAAATTGTGAGTCATGGTGAAGCTGGATGTCTGGATCAGTTTTGTGTGTGTACCATATTCACTTTAACGTGTTTCCAGAGAGCATTTCTGGTGTTACACAAGTACATTTGCCCCCCCAACCCACCCCTTTCTTGATCAGCAGGCAAATTTGAACAAGTTTGAGCCAACCATGTAAAGACTGAGGAGAAACAGATGTCAGAGACAGGAGAGGGAGTGGAAGAGAAAGTTTCTTGAAGAGGAGGCTGGGATGGCGCGTTGTGCTGAATCCTCTTGCTCTTTGTGTGAAGTTTAGGGGGGGGGGGGGGGGTGTCTGCTCTCTCGTTATCTCTCCTCACTTTGTGGGACAGGAGGCGGGGGGGGCGTGAGTCGGGCTCTGGATGAGAGAGGCGTATCATTAACCGAGAGCGTTTCTACAACAAAGTGCAGACTCTATCGAATCCCACTCAGTGGTGTCACACACTCATCATTCTCTCGCACTGAACTTGTGCGTGGAAAAAAAGAAAAAAAAGCTTCATTTGTCAAAGACACACAACATTTTATGTCAGCAGCCCTGTTAGATATTCCTTTAATATTTTCCTCTCTCAAATCTTTGAGAATATCAAGATGTGAATGCTTGTATCTAAAAAGGGGATTGTATTTGTTAGGATTTGACTGGCATGTGTGCATGCATGCTTTGTGTGTGAGTGTGTGTGTGTGTGTGTGTGTGTGTGTGTGTGTGTGTGTGTGTGTGTGTGTGTGTGTGTGTGTGTGTGTGTGTGTGTGTGTGTGTGTGTGTGTGTGTGTGTGTGTGTGTGTGTGTGTGTGTGTAAACCAAAGTGCATGAACATGGATCGTCATTGGAGGGCTTCACTGCAGAGGGATGCAGATTGTTTCTAATTCACCAGGCTGACCTAGATTCCCAAACCACATGCATTAAAGGAGATGTTGCCCCGTGTCAGCACACACACACACACACACACACACACACACACACACACACACACACACACACACACACACACACACACACACACACACACACGACAGACAAAAAATAAAAGTTCCTCACAGCATCCTCCTAACGTGTAACAAGATTCCCCTTTTTTCCCGCATCACTAGTCACCGATTTTGATCCCTTCATACTGAATCAAAACGTAATTCTCTTTTCTCTCTCACCTTGGAATCTAACGTCAAATTCAAAAAGCTAAACTGCAAATGACTTAGTTCACATACATTTATAATTGGATCTTTTAATATTAAAATCTCGCTTCATCCTCCCCGTTCGATCCTGTGTCGACTCTTTCCATGATACACGTGAACTGACCTGGTTCCACTATTAAACCGTAAGGTGATGGAGAAGCAGAGAGAATGTTCTTATTGTGTGTTGGAGCGAGGCAGCACAGATAAGTCTGTGGATGAATTAGCAGCATGATGAAAACGTGCACATCTGCCAGGTTAATGTGTGGTCAGCGGGTTATTCCTCCTCACACATTTTTTTTTTGTTTGTTTGGTTACACTGACCTTCTTTCTCTTTCTCCTCCCATTAGCTGCTGAAATTTATGAGTATTTTTTGAGGTGGGTGGATGAATGCATCACACAGAGGAAGAGGGAGGGATCGAAGCTGCACTTTGTAACCCAGGATAACTAGCGTGTTCAGTTCGAGTGAAAAAAAAAAAAGTATTGAGGCCAACAAATGACTGGAAAGGGAATAAAAGAGATGAAGGGGCAAAAAAATAAGCGTATGACAGTCTGGAAAGAGATTGAGGGAGAGAGAGAGAGAGAGAGAGAGAGAGAGAGAGAGAGAGCACCAGATGCTGTGTGGGATGGTTATTTAATTGATGATATCACACCTTTCTTTACTCTATCTCTCTTTTGGTCCTTGTTCTATTTTTTTCCTATAACAGTCACACATTAACACTCATTCACACCTTATTTGCCTTGTCACTTTCTCAGCCTAGCGCTGCCTATTACTCCCCATCGCCGGTTCTGCCCGGAGGGTCTCTAAGCTTTGTTTTTCAAGAGAGCAATCCTCACCGCAGCTTTCTTCTGCTGCTGCTGTCGTTGTCGTCCTTTCGCATCTTACTACACGCATGTAGTAAACTGTTTCCGCGTGTTTCCTGCCAGACTAGAAAAGCCCTAGAAAAAGTCTTCTTAATTAGCTTCTCATTTGTAAATGCAAATGAGTTTAATATAAATAAATAAATAAATAAATAAAAACACCAAAAAACAAAGACACTCCTCTTTCTGGCTTCAAAGAGAGACAGTAAGGCCTAATAAGTGAGGTTTGTTCAGCTCCGGCGCTAATGAGACATATTTGGTCTAACGAGGGAACGATGCCCTCATTTGTTTATGGTAATGATATGAAACAGCGCTTGTCCTTTTTTGCTGTATCTGGGAAGGGATCAGTCACACAGGCGTTCCTTCAGGGTTTTGTGGAGCGTTGGTGAGGTGTTGCAGGCGCCATGTCTTAATTGTTTCAGTAGGTTAATTGGTTTAATTTGACTAATAGAGATCATGGGTGTGAAGACTCAATGTCAGAGCATGTGTGGGTTTCTGAGGCATCTCCAGGAATATGTTGCACAAATTAATTTGTAGCTCCTGTCACTTAAGCAGTCGTGAAACGTTTATTTTAAAGGATAACTGCTATTAAATTTTTAATTTTCTTCCTGCATTTACAACTTTGCAGTCATAGCTCTTTATTTGCTGAGATTATCTCAGCATCTGTCGGACGGATTGTTATGGTAGTTTGATTCACAAGTTAACGGTGCCAGGAGGAGGAATCCAACTCACCGACTGATGTTTTTCTGACTCTTCGTCTGTTTGCACTTTGGATTATTAGTGAAATATCTCGATAACAACTAAATGGATTGCCGTCAAAATTCAATAAGCAAATCCCTCACTGGATAAATGTTATCCACTTAGGCAAACACTTAGCTTGCAATTTAGCACCTTTTTCCATTTTCATCTCATTGAGTTTATGAAACAGAAACACTGGAAAGCTGATTGTGCAGGAGGTGACCTGAACCAAACTGACATTATCAGTGGCCAGTTGGATATAATGAAGCATCTATGAACGAAAATGACTTCATAGAAGCTGGTCGAGTCCAAAACATGTCAAGAAATGTAACCTTCAGTTAATTTGGAACAAACCAGTAATATAATTTTCCAGAACTTAATTTGACATTTGCATTAAATCAATGACAAAGCAGAAACAATGATGGTGACATTTGTCTCCTCTGCTAACGTAGAAGGGGCGGAGTTTGTTCTATACATCAACTAGCCACCAGGGGGCAATGTTTCAGCTTCACCTTCACCTTCAGCTGTCATGTACATACAGTTCAAGATGTTATCACAGAAACGTCATATAAATGCAAAATATCATAGTTTGGTGACGTTTCCTTAGCTATCCTAAGAGATCAGCAAAAAAATTGAATATTTCATCTTGGGTGTAAATATTTATTATAATCTAAAGGCTGAATTCCTGGTTCAACCAGGACCTAATAATTTTTACGTACAATTTCCAAATCATTCTCTACTTATTCATTATTATTCCTGACAATTCAGCAGCATCCGCTTTAGGTGTCCTTTGCTAAACTTTTAGCTCTTCTAACAGTTTGTATTGTTCACCCTGTTTGACCTTGTTGCCAGGGAGCAACTGTTACTATGGTGATTAAAATTATAAAATGAAAATAATGAAGAATGACAAGTGAAGTATTAATAAACACGCATCTACCCTTATGGCAGTGTGAGTCTAACTCTGTGCATAGGGAATTGAAATTATGTGATTTGCCTGACACACACACACACACACACACACACACACACACACACACACACACACACACACACACACACACACACACACACACTCAAAAGAGAAGGGGATTTACAAAAAAAAATCCCCTCCCCTCCACTTTTAATTGGACTGACCGTGTAGTTAAAACATTCATAATCATTCTCCTCCATCTTGTTTCTCATTGAATTATTGATTACCTGAATAAAATAACAAACTGCACCAGAAAATGAAACAGAAAACGAGGCAGCGCACTCGCGTATGTTTCCAATGTTAGTGGTTGGATTATTCATGTGTGATGCATGCTGTGTGGACTGTTGTAGCAGAGTGCGAAGGAGGATTGCGTTTCTCCATGGTGACTGTAGAGTTCCTGCATTCGCCAGCTGGTATCTTGTTGTCCAAGAACACAATGCTCCAGCAAAAAGGAAAGGGAAAACAAAATAGAAGAAGTCCACAAGGCAAAGGGCATTTATTATTGACCCCTTAGGTTTTTAAAAAAAAAATTCCAGCCAGTTTTTACAGAATATATTCACATTTCAGTTCCTGAATGAGATGGTCAGAGGAAATCAATCGTGTCTTCATTTTATTTAACTGAACTGTAAAACCTCTCAAAAAAAAACCCTCAGGTTTTACCAACTGGTTAAGTCTTTAAGCCCACATTATTGATAATTAAAGTCAACCCCGTGCTGTTTTATGCAGATTGATGCTTACATGTTTTTGATCATCAGCGTCATGATACCTCCATCAAATAAACTAAGAAGATTTCTGAATATGTCGCTGCTCGCTGAATGTGACAAAGCGTGTTCAACTTAAAGTTGCAGAGACCAAATAGAGACCTTGAAATATTCCCCTCATCAATTAATCTCAATTCAGCGGCACAATGCTTTACTTAGCCAACCATTCAGCCTCCTCTGGCCGCTATAATTGTCCCAGTTAATTGCTTTTCAACTGTCTTTGATTACAAGGTCAGCTCTGAATGGCTGGTGTACATGTCTCAATCTGCACTCTTTCTTGGTTCTCCTACTTTACCACCTTCCACCTTAGATTCCTCCCATCCTCTTTATAACACCTCCTTCACACTGATTGCAATAGATCATACCTACCCCCTCGCCCCCCCCACCCACCTCTGCACTCTTCTGCTTTCCCATAATGATACCTGCATAATCTGTAAGAGCAGCTATAATGGATGGGTCCATTTTTATTTATCTTCAAACACTGCGCTTCATCATAGTGAGTTTCCAACCATTGTGCAGATCATCAGGATGGATAGACCCCCTGCCAGGCTTATGATAACAACCCCCCCCATACACACAAAAAAAATACTTAGCAAAATTTTGTTAGAAAAAAAAAATTGCTCTAAATTGTTCCAGTGAAGTGAGTTATCCTCTCAGAAATAAATAATAAATGTGACCCCAAAAAATAATCCTGATGAAAAAAAATTGGAACGGCGTCCATCATCTCTTATCACCAGGCCTAAAATAATTTCTTGGGGAAACATTGTACGCCCATTTAAATTTTAAATTAGTGTCTCACCATTATGTGGCAGTTGTACAAAAAAAAAAGAACTGTACACGTAGGGAAATAAATATAAATTGCAACTGGCTCTTGAACAGAGCTGCTGCTCTACAGCTGCCCCTGACAATTTATGTGCTGTTGTGGTTGGTTAAGGAAGCTGAGTCTATGATTTGTACAGGGGCCAGGATTGGTGTGTGTGTGTGTGTGTGTGTGTGTGTGTGTGCGTGTGTGTTACTGCTGCGTCTTTTTCCTCTCCCTCCACAGCTCACACGGAGGCGACAGAGTCCCTCTCATCACCAAACAGCGCGGCTCCCAAACAAAGGCTCAGCCACGGCGGTGCGTGTTCAATACTGATAACCAGCACGGCCTCTCATCTGAATAAGCGTGCCGTATAGGCCTTGACACATATTCACACCAACACGCACGCACACACACACACATGCACACACACTCATCCTTCAAACTCTTGTGTCAAACAGATAGCGATTACCAGATTACTCTGCAGTGGCAACTTGAATATGCATTCGAGCTTTGCGTTGTCAGCATCGGCTTTTTGTTCTTTGCGCGGGGAGAGGAGCCACACAAAGCTGTTCGACATCAAAGACTCACAACAACAGAAAATAGCAGAAATGCTAAACAACCACTGTGATTCCAAGGGATGCTATAGTGAGCCGCCGCGCACGAGAGACATGTGAATAAAGCAACAAAGCATTATTTCTGCTCTACTTAGATGTAGCTTTTCTCCTCATCTGGCCTTCTAAATGTTTCACACCTGGCTGGTTATGTGTGCCACTGGGCCTGGAGAAATCTGCTGTGGGGGGGGCAGCTTCACACACACACACACACACACACACACACACACACACACACACACACACACACACACAGTTCAGGTTTACTTTACATTTGTATATCGTAAACCAGTTAAACACAGTGAAATCAACATAAAACAGTCGATGAGGTGAAAGCGGACTACATGAACATGGACTCCCGTTGTGACGCTCTTCTGTCTTCCTGTCTCTGTCACACGGCGTCACAAAGCCGTGTTTATCTTGCAGACAAGGTTTTTGTCTGTTTTGATTGTGCATGCATTTAGATTGATGCATTAACAGCGGAGAACAAAAATGGGGTCTCTTGCAACGTTTTGCCCTCCCGTGAAGACACACAATCATCCAGCGCACGCTGGTGGAAGGCAGAAGAACGCCGTCCAGCGCAGGTGGCAGTGACCCGGTTTGGAGTAGATACAGGACGGGCAGATGGTATGTCATCACACTTGTGATGAGGGGGGAAAAAGAGGTAAGAAACCATAAAAGAGGAGGAATAGAAGTTTTTTTTTTGATTTTTGCAAAAACACTTTAATCACGTTCAAACATTTTGCAATTGCACATTAGATGAAGCACTAAAGTGCTTCAGAAGAAGATTTTTTGCAAAAAAAAAGGAAGAGAAGAGGAGGGAAGTCTAAAACATGCGTGTTGTGTGTGTGTGTGCATGTTCTAAAGCAATCAGCTACATCACATGTGTCAAACTTCAGGCCCAGGGGCCAAATGTGGCCCGCCACATTTTATGTGGCCCTCCAGGGTCATAAAGGGTCAGTGTGTCCTAAAATAAATTGGTCAAAAGTGTGCATTGAGGAAAAACTACATTTCCCACAATGCAGTAGTTAAGCCCATTTTAATTCTGACAAAAACATTTTGAACAAAGTTAACGTCCTAACTTCTGTCTGATGTTATTTTTCTTTATTGATTGATAGTTTGATCCTTGATTGATGGAGTTCTGTGGGTTTAGTAACCTGACAAATAAAAAGATTTATGTTAGAACAGAGAAACAAACATATTTTCTGTGTAACTGTAATGTTTGTAACTTGAATAAGTAATCAATGTAGGGTTATTTAACATTAAGGTGTAGTTACGTTTATTTCACATTACATTGAGTTACATTGAGTTACATTTATTAGTTACATCTGGCCCTTTGAGGACAGCCGTCATGCTGATGTGGCCCTCGGGAAAAATGGGTTTGACACCCCTGAGCTACGTGTTAAAAGAGAAATCAATTGGCAGCAGATGATCAATGCATATTCTGTATTGGCTTTTTTTTTTATTGATCTTCAGTGGAAAAGCTAATAATCACATCACAGCTTGTTTATACTGTATATAATAGCTGTTGAAGTTTTGTAAAACACAGTTTTGAGTTACGAGTCTTGTCGTTTGTTATTTCAATGGAGAGAATTTTCCATAAGTTCCTTGAATTTTTCTGGATTTTTGTCCGATTGTCGACATTATCTGTGAAACTAGAGACAGAAACCATTTTTTCCCCCTGATTATACAGAACATCCCACATGCAATCATATAGAGCAAAACGATGCAGCAGCATCACAGAAGCAGCATCACTGCGTTCTAGAGATGCTTCGGTGGAAGAAACCGCATTTCAAATTAAGAGCATGCAATAAAGGTTTTGCATGTGATTGCGCATTTTCAAAATAAAGACAAAAAAAAGTCATGCATGTGGACTTCAGTCTCGAGGCCTTGCATCCATTTCTGGAACACGCTGTGCAGACGTTTCCTGCATTCACTAAATCATAATTTTCTTGACCTCCATTTGAAAGATGCTTTCAAAAACACCTACAGACCTTTTCTGTGTTGTTTTTTATTTATTTATTTTATTCCTTGACTCCTGTGTGTGTTGATCCACAGTCTCAGCACATACAGACACTAGCAGCTCACACAGGAGTAATATCGGTGTCTCCCACCTCCCCACCATCCTTTATTAACAATCCTTCTCTCTCTCTTTCTCTCCTTCATGAATAAACATCTCTTACTTTCACTCAGTGCTGGCATGAAATGGCCACACAGCCTCTGGCACACGCAGGAGTAATGCCGCAATCATTATTCCACTGCAGTGATCCCACACAAGCATATTTCACCAATCATGTGGCTCTCTCCCCTGGCTTTTGTTTGAATGACTTAAACAAATGATGTGGCGGCGAGGAGGGCCCCGCGTACCACGGCTCTCCCTGTTAACACTGCAACCGTTGACACCAACACAGCAGCATTTGCATATGAGTACACTTGAGTGCGATTCTAACAGAGGTTCACATATTTTCTTCTCTTGCTCTAAGTGGGTAGAGTTGAAGTTTGGTGGGGGTGTGTGGTGTTATTTTTGGTTCTCCCATTTCCTTCCTTTCATCCTGTTCTGTCTTCTGACTGCCAACACCCCTTTTCTTCTTGTCTCCACTGTTGTAGTAATGGAAGATGTCAATTTGCACAGCTGTTAGAGATAATAAGCAAATAGTGGCATCTAAGAATCGGCCCAGGTAAGGGGCGACATACACCTTGATACGGGGGCAATTTTAAAACTGTATGATAAAGGGATATTTAACCCTCCTATATTTAAATTTGTTCTGGGAAAATATAAAGCAGAGGTGGAATAACCGTTATCATGAAGATATTGTGGAACCGTTCATCTTGGAGAGTTGTTAACTAATACACTTCATCTGAGCGATGATGAATTAGTGATGATATGAACCCACCAAGATCTGCTTCATGGAATCAGGTGTTTATCATCGGTTTACGGTGTGAGGAGTTAAAAATAATTGTTTTTTGGGGGGATTTGGATCAATCAGTTCCATAGATATACTTGACTGTGAACCTGCGTCACCTGAGGGGAGTCGTATCTCTACTCCTCTCTGTTACCTCGCTTATTTTCTGATCCAAATATAAATTCAGTGTTTTAATCTCCCAGATCCACTTCCTATCTGGCGGCATTGAGGAGAAGTGGAATCAGAATCAGATACAGAATCCAATTTGATCACCTTGCGAAATAAAGCCCTTGACAAAAGTTCATCATCTGTTGGCATCTCGTCTGCGTTCTTATCTGGTGAAACAAACACACGGGAGTCGCTCGTCGATGGAGGTGGAATCCATACGCATCGAGATCAACAATAAATAATACAGTGGAATAAACAGGAAGGGAACTCTAAAGGTGAAGAGCGGCGCTTGTATGAGTGGGTGGGACAGTAGACCTGTGGTTACATGTTCAGATAGACCGTTACAGACAGTGTGTGTGTGTGTGTGTGTGTGTGTGTGTGTGTGTGTGTGTGTGTGTGTGTGTGTGTGTGTGTGTAGGTGCCCGCGCGCACGAGTGTGAAGGAATTATTGATTTTAATCAAAGACATCACTATTATGACTATTTTGAAGGTATTCCAGCAACAATCAGTGGAACGTTTCAGAATAATGGCCTCGCTGTTGATGATGATGCTGATGATGATGATGCTGATGATGATGATGATGATGATGATGATGATGAGCACGTGTAAAAATAGGGTGATGCTAATAAAGGCCGACGTTCGAAGAGGAGTAAAATGGCAGCTGTTGTATTGATTAGGGCCAATGATACGTTCAATAAGGAAGGCACTTAGCGATGAAGCTGATGAAGAGGAGGGCGATGGTGGTAGCGCTCACTTCTGTTTTGACTTTTTTTTATTTTATTTTATTCTTTTTTAACGTCAATATCTGCAAATAGACGAAGTAGAGCAGCGTTCAGAGATGTTAATCAGGCAGCCCTGGGGGGGGCGGGGGGGCCGTGGCTCCCTCCTTTCATGTGCCTATCTCATGCTACATTTATCATATCTGCATCTCCTCGTTCGCCTTATCGCGGCCCTTCTTTAATCACGGCACATCAACGTGACTGATACATCTGAAGGATCTATTTACGAGACGTTCGCTTTGGGAGAAAAAAGTTCTGTTTGAATTCCACATTTGCTCTCACCTCACCTGACTTTCAGACTTTCCAGGGAAACAGCAGCTATGTGTGTTTTATTATCCATGCATGTGTGTGTGTGTGTGTGTGTGTGTGTGTGTGTGTTGGGGGGTGGGAGAAGGGAGGGTATCCACATAAGCACCAGTGGGTGTGGCACACCGCTGTGCAAAGGTTGTCTCCATGGTGATAGATGCGGGGGTCATCTCCATGACGATGGATCAGAGGGGCTGTTGGCTGCCAAGGTCGCGGACCAAGGACAAGGCGAGAATGATTGCAGCCACCCAGACAGGAAATCGAAGAGGAGCACTATGGGGGGGGGGGGGGGGGTTGAGGAAAAAAGGTGCAATTTCACAAGCCAAATTACTT